>NC_136072.1:677426810-677736810 GCF_964261635.1 Lissotriton helveticus | reverse complement strand
GGCTCCCGCCTGCCCTTCCAGGGCTCCGGGGCCGCAGGGCTCTGAGGCTCCAGGGCTCCGCGGCCGCAGGGCTCTGAGGCTCCAGGGCTCCAGGGCTCCATGGCTCTGGGGCTCCAGGGCTCGGGGGCTGCAGGGCTCCGGGGCTGCAGGGCTCCGGGGCTGCAGGGCTCCGGGGCTGCAGGGCTCCGGGGCTTCAGGACTCCGAGGCTGCAGGGCCCGGGACCCATGGAGCCCGTCCTGGGTACTTTGCCACGCCGCGGGCCGGAGGAGGGACCCCGGACGCCTGGGAGGTGTTGCTCGGGAACACAGCCCATCTGGTCCCCGGCAGGGAACCACCCTCCTGGGAGGGTGTCCGGGCATACCCTTGCCCCTAGTAATCCGGAGGAAAATTACCCCCCTTTCTTGTAATCCGTGCACTCAAGGTGACAGAGGGGACCCAGGGCGCAAACGTCCCCGACCTCCTGTAGCCCTGCCTGGGATCCAGGAGGCGAATGGCACCTCATCGTGACTTCAAGGGAAGCCCGGCCATCTGGTCGCCCCATAGGAGTGGAGTGGAGTGGAGTGGAGTGGAGTGGAGTGGAGTGGTGTGGCTCACTGGTTAGAGGCGGCAGACCCGGAAGCAGAGAACGGCCCGGGACCAGGGTTCAATTCCCGACGCGGCAGGGTCGTGGACCAGGGTCAGCGGACTCGATAATTCTCGCCTCGGTGCCTACTCTAACCAGGGATCACACTCGGCAACTCTGGGCATTAGCTTGCCTCATCTCTACAACGGCCCCCCACATTCGCCGGGGATGCCTGGTTTCACCTTGGAGATACCCAGTAGGGACCATCTCACAGGGATAGCCAGGACGGGTTCCCCAGCGGTCTACAGCGCCACGACGCCTCAGGGCAGAAGTGCGCTTTACAAGACACATACATTTACATTTACATAGGAAAGCATTGGGCGCGACCAGATGGCCGAGGCGAGAGGGTCACCCAGATGACCGGGACCGAAATGATGCCAATCTGCCTGCCCCGAGCCTCTGCGGGAGGGCTCCAGCCTGCCCTTGCAGGGCTCCGGGGCTGCAGGGCTCTGGGGCTCCGAGGCTCCGGGGCTCGGGGACTGCAGGGCTCCGGGGCTGCAGGGGTCCGGGGCTCGGGGACTGCAGGGCTCCGGGGGCTGCAGGGCTCCGGGGACTGCAGGGCTCCGGGGCTGCAGGCCCCCGGGGCTCCAGGGCTCAGGAGCTGCAGGGCCCCTGGGGCTGCAGGGCCCCTGGGGCTGCAGGGCTCCCGGGCTGCAGGGCTCCCGGGCTCCAGGGCTCGGGGACTGCAGGGCTCGGGGACTGCAGGGCTCGGGCTGCAGGGCTCCAGGGCTCCCGGGCTCCAACCAGGCCGGGGAGATCAGGGAGTCTGTCCAGGCACACGGACCCTCAGGACGCGCCCCCGTTTTCCACGATTTTTTTTCCAAAATTCTGCATAGTGTGCGTAGTGGCACTATGCAAACTACGCCCAGCCCTAGTAATATTGTAATACTGAAGATGATCCAGCGTGAGAACTGGTAACCAACCCTTTAATTCAAATGCGGCCACTTATAGCCCGCAAGGTGCGTGGATATTTCACTTTTTACTTCCTTTATTTCAAAATGGCTGCACGCACGTGGCATGTCACTCATGCTTGCTTGACCAGTTTTACTTCCTGGATTTCAAAATGGCTGCATGCATGTAATGTACGTTGGTGCATCAGTTCTGTGGCATGTCACTCCTGCCTGCCTGGCCTGCCTGGCCAGGGACAACAAAACTTGCCTGGAAGCCATGTCACTGTCCTGTCATAGCCTCGTCAACTCGCATCTTCGGCTCCTTTCTCACAATGAACACAGTACGATCACCATGGTCCCGATAAAACACCTACTGTGGGACCAATACGAGGGGGTGAGCAGGGGCTATCTAAGAAGGTGTCCTTCCTTTCCCTGACGTGGAAGCAAGGTCCCTATTTGGCTCAAGGTACCTCCCTCAGCCAACTAGCGACCCCCAGGTCGAACACTGATTGGATTTTGAGGTGAGTGTCCACTCTAGAGCGGAAATTCCTTTATTGAATGTATTTGGTGATTTTATTCCTGATGAATAGCAGTCCGGTTCCATATATTGCTTTGTTGGTGATACAAAGCAGCTTGAACGTGGATCTTCTGGCAACCAGTAACCAATGCAGGGGAGATGTGGTCTTGCAGCTTTATATGTAAGAGTAGTATGGCAGCCGAGTTCAGAATCCTATGCATTCTTTTTATATAATCGTTAAAGGTGATCCGTGGTAGAGGCTATTGATGTAATCTAGTTTGGAGAGATCGTAGCATGGACCTTGTGTGGAAATCCCAGATGGAGGAAGATTAATCGCAGAGTTTTTACAGTAACAAAGCTTGATCTTGGTAGTTTGTCCACTTGGGCATTCATTGATAGCTTGGAGTCCATGGTCATTCAGAGGTTCTTACTTCCTTAGATTCTTTAGGTGGTGTTCCCAGATTATCTGGCGGCGAGCGGATCAAAATGTTTCCAGTCACCACAAGTTAGTATTTCTGTTTTGGAAGCATTCAATTTGAGATGGTTCCACATCATCAATTAATCAACAGCTCGGAGACAGCTGAAAATGTATGTGGGAGGGTATGAACTAGAGATAAGAGTGTTGGTGATAGATTTGATTGTTGCAAAGAGTAATATGTATGGTGGAGTGTAAGTGTTGTGATGTGTTATTGTGATAGAAAGAAGAGGAGGGTGTTGGTAGTATGAAAGATAGATGTCTGAGTATAGGTTTGTTAGTATCAAAAGGCAGTCTGTTAGGACTAATTAGAGCACTTAGAGTGTGTCTGGACGGGATATAGTTAAGTAAAGTGTGGATGTGGGTTGTGTTCGTAAGTGGATTGGTTAGTGTTATAGGATAGAGTTGGGTGTTTGTAAGTGAGGGTGCAAATGTGTTGTAGCTGGGATAGAAGGGTGTATAGGTTTGTTTTTTTGGGTTTTGTAGTAGTGGGTGCTGAAACATTGGACCTTCTCTTGGGTTAGTTTGTAGTAAATGAGTAGAGTACATGTGATGTGAATGTGTTGATCTCGTTGTGTATGGGTAGGGTGGGTGGTGGTGTGTTTAAAATTAGGCAGCATTTCTGACCCTAGTCCCAACCAGACTCAAACAGGCAGCTGCCCTCGTCAAATCCACCAGGGTCAGACTGGGAACCCAAGGCAGCCTTGGCAAATTTTCTCTTACCAGCCCCGTACATTGCGTACCGAGAAAACCCAACCACTACAAGGAGGGTTTTGGGAAGTGTTCTCCCCGAAGAAAATCTGTGAAAAAATGGTGCCTATTTTTCATTATATATGCAATTGTATTTGCTTTTAAAACATAATAAATGATGGGTTTACAGTGCACCAGGATACAACAATCTTTATTGGGCCCTTCAATGGTTCCCTCACTATTACCCTCCAGCTGTGCCCCTCTCTCACATGTATTTTATTTGTTTTATAGCGCCTCTCATACCAGATTATTTTGTTAGAGCTTTTTACTTCAAACACACGTAAAGACAATTATATGTGTGTATGTCAGTGTTTAGAAAATGTTACATTAGACAAAGGGCATTACGAGGTTAAGTCATTTTCTAAGAGTGCTTGGGCTGGAGATGCACAACCTTGGGATTCAAATACTAATAAGAATGTATTTCTACTAAAGCAAACCCCTTTTAGCAACAGTAGGATAATGAAAGACTGAAAATTAACATAACTCTCTAACCTGCACTACACAGTTTGGATGCAGCTCTTTGATGGCAGATCATAGCTCACTATGCTAGATTACTATTGTAACTTATGAACTGCACAGTAACAAAAGGATCTGAAAGAAACAGGTTAGTATTAGATTCCTTACCTTAGAATACCCCCAGGCGTCAGACTGGATCCGGAAACTTTTGCGTAGCAGTACCCTTGCGCTTCGGTAGGCGCGTGTGCGGCTCAGTGTCCGTCGTTGCGCCGGGATGACGTCGCCGGAGTACGTGGACGCCGCCCTCGCGCGCTGACGTCAGTTCCTATTTTTCCGCGCCAGCAAGCGCCGATCCGGGAACAGTGGTACCTTTAGTCACTTTTTGACTAAACTTTTTTGATCTCTTTTGATAATTTTTCGAAGTCGAACGACACCGACGGTGCCGGTAGGGATGCCCGGGTTCAACCCCAGCGTCCACTGCAACCGACTGATATCGGTTACCGACCCCCATCGACGGTGTCTTCGTTGCCTGGGGCCCGACCACGATGACAAGTCGTGCACCGACTGCCAGGCCTTGGCGGGAGCGGTCCCGCAAGTGCCTCGAGCTCCGGCAGTCGGACCCGCGCCGTTAGAGGTCCCCGTCTGGAAGGAGGTCGAGGGACCGGTCGCGGGGCCGGAGTCATCACGGCTTGGAGGATCGACACCACTCCTCGAGCTCCAAGTCCTCAGGTAAGAGGCACAAGAAGTCAAAGAGACGACATCGCTCTTCCGACTCCCCCCAACGCTCGCGCGACACGGCTGGGGGTTTGGGTGACACCACCCACGTGGCTCCGCTGGAGCCGCAGGCACCGCAGCCTGCTCCATACCTGCTGGTTCCTGGGCAGAACGCGACACCGGGGGAGATTAAAGCCTTCCTCGTGGCCATGAGGTCGCTCACTCCTCCGTCGGGTTCCGCACCGCCTTCGGGCCAAGCGACCTCAACTGGGAGCCCAAGTTGGCTGGGGGCTTTGGCCCCGGCGCCGTCGGGTGCTTCGCCCCGGCGCCGTCGGCGACTTCGGTCCCGACACCACAGGGCCCCGCTGGATCCGGGTCCGGATCCGGGTCGTCGCCTGTCGACCTTACGACCTCGCCGGCACCAGCCCCTAGGATGTCGCCCCCGGCGCCGACCACGATCGACGCCGTCCCCAGTCCCCCCCTCGGTCCGGTTCCGCCGCCGCATTCGACGCCGATGGGAGATTTTTGCTTCTGTGATCTGGCCCCATCTTTTGACCCTGAGTACCAGGAGATGGGTGGCGAGGAGGATTGGGAGGGGTCTGAGGACCCTCTGGCACAAGAGTGCCAGTCTTATCAGGACTGGGCAGGTGAGCTTGGGGTCGCCAGTGGTCTGGACACTTCGTCACACACTGGTTTTGTCTCCCCTCCTACCGTGGCTACGGAGGAGGGGCCAGCCTGTAGTGTGGTGTTGACGCGGGCGGCCAAGGCCTTATCCCTTGAACTCCCCGTTGCGGCCGTGAGGACTAACCTCCTCACTGAGGTCCTTAAACCGCAAGCAAGCTGTGCGGAGCCTCAGTTGCTGTTTAATGAGGCCTTGCCTGACGTTCTTCTGAGCACCTGGTCCAGGCCCGCTACAGGTCCCCCTGTAGATAGGAACGTGGCCGGACGCCACCGCCCGGCTCCGGGCGACCCTTGCTTCCTGTCCACCCACCCCACCCCCGAGAGTCTGGTCATCCAGGTCTCTAACTCCCAGACCGCATTCCCGACAGCTCCCCACGATCGGGAATCCAAGAGGTACGATTAGTATGGCAAGAAGCTGTTCTCCTCCCTGAGTTTGGGGTTGCGGTCAGTTAACACCGCGTGCCTCTTGGGCCGTTATACCCACTCCCTGTGGGACACGGTCGCGGCCGTGCTGCCACAATGTCCGAAGGAGGCCCGGACTAAACTCACCCAAGGCCTTGCGGAGGGTCGAGATGCGGCACTGGATACAACGGACTTGCTGGGTAGAGCGATGGCAACGACGGTGGCGATTCGTCGCCACGCCTGGCTGAGGTCCGCCAATTTTTCGGCTGAAGTCCAAAACACTCTTATGGACATGCCATTTAATGGCCGTCGCCTCTTTGGCGACAAGGCAGACAGTGCGCTTGAGCGCTTTAAGGACTCCAGGGCTACGGCCACGTCCTTGGGCCTGTCGGCCCCGCGCCAGCAATCTACTGCCTTTCGCCCCTTTCGTGGCCACGGAAGGGGCTCCCCCACACCTCCTGCCAGCCACGGGCCGCAGACTAACATCAGACTAACATCTAACGCGGTGGTGGCAAACGTGGTAACCGCCGTGGCGGTGCCCGGGGACAACGGCGAGGACAGTCCACATCCACCGCCGCAGCATCCGCCTCAAACCCCTCCTAGTCCGAGCTTTTAGGCCCACGAGACGCCAATGGGGGGCAGGGTTCGCCATCACCTCCACTGGCGCAACATCACATCGGACAGGTGGGTGCTACATATCGTCCGAAGGGGCTACTCCCTCTCCTTCGATGCCACCGCAGTACCACCGCGTGTCGCGGGATCACTTGAATCTTCTGCGAGAGGAAGTTACGGGCCTCTTGGCCAAGGGGGCCATCGAGCGCATTCCTGGGCCAGAAGTAGGGTGTGGTTGTTACTCCCACTACTTTCTGGTTCCCAAGAAGGGCAAAGGGGGCCTACGCCCTATCTTGGACCTGCGGAACGTCAACGGCTTCCTCCGGAAGGAGAGGTTCAAGATGCTGACACTGGCTCAGGTCTTAGCTGCCCTGGACCCAGGAGACTGGATGGTAGCGTTGGACTTTGAGGACTCTTATTTCCACATCCCCGTCCTGCCGGACCACCGGCGCTACCTGCGGTTCACAGTAGGCCACGAGCACTTTCAGTTTACCGTGCTCCCCTTCCTTACCAGCGCCCCACGGGTGTTCACGAAAGTGATGGCGGTGGTCCCAGCTCATCTGCGCAGGTTAGGGGTGTCAGTCTTCCCCTACCTCGACGACTGGTTGTTGAAGGCGGGCTCACCCCAGACAGTCGTCAGCCACCTCCAGACTACGGCCGACCTGCACCTGCTGGGGTTCTCCATCAATGTGCCGAAGTCGCACCTGTGTCCCTTTCAGAAGCTCCTCTTCATCGGAGTGGTTCTAGACTCGGCGCAGTTTCGGGTTTATCCTCTCGAACAGCGGGTTCGGGATATTCAGGCTCCGATTCCGATTTTTCAGCCTTTAACCTGAGTCTCGGTCAGGTTGTCGCTGCGGCTTCTGGGGCTGATGGCCTCCTGCATCCTTCTGGTGCATCACGCCAGGTGGCGGATGCGGGCTCTGCAGTGGGACCTGAAGTTTCAGTGGGCCCAGCATCATTGCAACTTGTCCGACCATGTCTTGATCTCGGAGGGCACTGCAAGACAGGTACAGTGGTGGCTCACGGACCGCGATTGGTCAGCGGCAGATCCCTCTCCCTACCCCAACCGGAGCACGTAGTTGTGATAGACGCGTCCCTAAAGGGCTGGGGAGCCCACATGGGAGAGGCGGTATTCAGAGACCTCTGGTCTCCGGCGGAGTCCCAGCTCCATATCAACCTTCTGGAGCTGCGGTCGATTCCGACTTGCACTGAAGGCATTCCTCCCCTCTGTCCGGGGGAGTGTAGTGCAGGTGTTCACGGACAACACCACCGCCATGTGGTACTGCAACAAACAGGGCGGGGTGGGGGTCGTGGACCCTTTGCCAGGAGGCTCTGCGCCTCTGGCAGTGGCTGGAACTTCAGGGTGTGACCCTGGTGGTTCAACACCTGGCAGGTTCCCTGAATGCTAGGGCAGACGAACTCACCCGTCGGTGCATGATGGATCACGAATGGCGTCTGAATTCGGACGTGTGGCCTCTTTCAGCAGTGGGGAGAGCCTTGTTTAGATCTATTCGCCACAGAAGAGAACGTGCAATGTCATCAGTTCTGCGCGTTTGAATTTCCAAGGCGGCACTCGCTCTGAGACGCTTTTCGTCGCGAGTGGAGTTGCGGTCTGTTGTTCGCCTTTCCCCCTATACCACTTCTGCCCAGAGTGCTGAAGAAGATCAGGCGCAACCGGGCCCAAGTCATCCTTGTGGCTCCGGACTGGGCACGGAGGTTCTGGTATCCCGAGCTCCTCAGCATGTCTGTCGATCCCCCGATTCGTCTGCCCCTTCAGGAGGCCCTTCTGTTGCAGCAGCAGGGGACGGTCCTCCACCCGAACCTGTCCAGTCTCCACTTACATGCGTGGAGATTGAGCGGCGGCAGTTGAGGCCATTTGACTTGCCTCCTGAAGTCTGTGATGTAATTCTGGCAGCCAGGCATCCCTCCAAAAAATCGGTATACGCCTGCAGGTGGAACACATTTGTGGCATGGTGCACAGCAAAGGCTGTGGATCCCCTCTCTGCCCCTCTTTCAGAGGTTCTCCTCTTTCTTCTCTCTCTTGCCCAGCAGGGCTCTGCTCTGGGCACTCTAAAGGGCTACCTCTCGGCCATCTCTGCCTTCTTAAGGCTACCTGATCAGCCCTCTTTCTTCAAGTCCCCGGTTGTAAATAGGTTTTTGAAGGGCATCACTCATATGTTTCCTCCAGTTCCTTTCGTGATGCCTCAGTGGGACTTGAACCTTGTTCTAACTTTTCTGATGTGCGCTCCCTTTGAGCCACATCATAACTGTCCTCTTCGCCTTCTTACTCTGAAGACCGCTTTCCTGGTTGCCATCACCTCTGCCAGGAGAGTGAGTGAGCTCTAGGCCCTTTCTTCTAAGCCTCCTTTCCTCTCAGTCCATCCGGACAAAGTTGTGTTGCGGACGCGACCCTCTTTCCTGCCCAAGGTAGTCACAGCCTTCCACATCGGGCAGTCCATCACCTTGCCCACCTTCTTTCCGCCTCCGCATCCCTCGAAAGAGGAAGAGAGGCTCCACCATCTGGACCCAAAATGTGCGCTCTTATTCTATTTGGATCGCACACGCCAGTTCCGGGTGGATGACCAACTCTTTGTTGGTTACGTGGGCGCTAAGAAGGGACGGGCGGTGCACAAACGAACCATTTCTCGATGGGTCGTCTTGTGCATCAAGGCTTGTTACTCTTTGGCAGCCTCCTGTGAGGCTTCGTGCCCATTCCACCCGGGCCACGGCGGCTACTACTTCCCTGGGCCGGGGAGCCCCCTTGCAGGACATCTGTCAGGCAGCTACGTGGGCCTTGCTGCACACGTTCGCAAGACACTACTGCCTGGACAGCCAAGTCCGGAGAGATGGCTTTTTCGGCCGTTCCGTTCTCCAGGACTTTCTGGTGTGATTATTGGTTCGCAGACCCACCACCGGGGTTGGTATTACTGGGGTATCTATTCTAAGGTAAGGAATCTAATACTAACCTGTTTCTTTCAGATGCACAAGTTACTTACCTTCGGTAACGATATATCTGTAAGAAACAGTAGTTAGTATTAGATTCCTTACCGCCCCACCCATCCTCCCCGTTTTGCGAACCAATATCTAGGGTTGAGGTCATCCCCTTTCAGGACCGTAGTTTTTATGGCACCAGTGTTGGTTTTTATCATGGCTCTGCGTTTTCTGGCGCGGAAAAGCTGTGTATAAGAACCGACGTCAGCGCGCGAGGGCGGCGTCTAAGTACTCCGGCGACGTCATCTCGGCGCCAACGACGGACGCGGAGCCGCAGACGACGCCTATCGACGCGCAAGGGTACTGCTACACAAAAGTTTCCAGATCCAGTCTGATGCCTGGGGATATTCTAAGGTAAGGAATCTAATACTACCTACTATTTCTTACAGATATATCGTTACCGAAGGTAAGTAACTTGTGCATCTCTGTGACAAAAGCAGTAACCCACAGAGCTATGCACATAAAATACACGTATGTGATCTGCCTGGTACACATTCTTTGCAGCAGGCATATTAACACTCTGTGCTGCCATAAATGAGCATAACTGCCACAAAAAACACTCCAGCTCATAACTCTACTGGGTTGCTTTTAAAACTTTACAATATTTAAAAGCACAGGGGGGCTGGATTTGAAAGTGAGTGCTCAGTGGTTTATGCTGCTGATTTTGTTACTGGGGGGACGACATTGCAGCATTGCTTCAAAACCACCCCCATATCAAAACAGGCCCTCTAGTAAACAAAACCGGACCCCCCCCCCTTCCCCCCTTTTGGTGGAAACACCTGATGTTTGGAATGCCCAGTCCGGACTTGCTCTCTACTCTTTACAGCAACACCCGGGCTGAGACTCCCTGAACCCTGGCCTTAAATATCCCTATTAATCAGGTGACACCTTTCGGCCAATAGGAACCCTATTCCTAACTCTAACCAATCACAACACTAGCTCTAAGCCTCAGACACAACAGGACAGCAGCCTCTTATAACCAATCACTAACCCTAATCCAATAAAAAATACCAGATACAGCCACCAATCCGTACACATGTAGCAGCCAATAGCAGCCTATATAAGGTGCCTGCGACCTCAGGCAGTATTTGCTGGGCAGGGGGCTGGAAACTGCTCCTCAATTCAGCATCTCCTAGGTGACAGGCAGGCAGGCTCAATCCACACTCTGGAGTTCTGTATGCAAGGGCCTAAAAACTCTGTTCTCTAACAATACTGCTTTTCCAACACTTAACCCACTCTACTACTCAAACAACAAGTATTACAATCCCTTAAAATACATCTTAAATAACTAACAGCAGATTACTGCATCCTCATAGCACCCCCTGTTCAGTCTCTGGTGTACAATACCTCTGTTGCTAAAGGGTTGGGGTGTTAATCTGGTTTCACTCACTTGCTAAGGCAAAATGGGAAATGTGGGTGGATTGCTTAGTCCACAGGTCTGAGCACAGATCACAGGAGAAACTAGGAGAAAAATCAGGTAGTCACAGGCAATATGCAAATACACCAGATTTTGGACTGTAAAGCCCACAATGCAACGGATAAAATGAAACAGTCATGGACATGCATAAACTTCAAATTTCTAAACATAACAGGTGAAAAATTGTGCAGTGACAGGAAGAGGAAAATCACTTTTAAATCTCAGGAAGGAGACAACCCAAGTCTGTCTTTTTACCACCTCTTGGTCCTTGATTCACTGTAATCTTGGGCACAGGGAAACCAGCCGACTGCATCAGGCACCCCCAACCAACGAAAGTGCTGGCTGCAGCCTTCTAAAGAAAATGGTGGGCACCAGCAACTATTATATTAGTAATTACGCAAACTACTTCCTCTTCCACAGATCTTAGTAAAGTTTAACCCAGTCTCATTTTCAGAACTGAAACATTTTAATTCAATGTATTGACCGCAATAACATTGACCTGAGTTTGGTACAAGTGTTTGTTGTGTGAAATGTCTGCATAGAAAAAACTGGAAACTCAGTAACATCGAAATACTGGTCAGGTGATATGCTGAAAACAGCAAAATGATTCTAGTTGACTTGTTTAAGCCATGCCCTTAGTTATATGGGCCACGCCTCTCACAGAATCTCTTGTGTCATTGACACTGCTGTGGACACACCCCTTTTAGGGACAGCTTCCCCACTCTAGCACTGTAATCAATAAGCCACAGAGCACTCCACCTTTGTTCTGTCATTAGGTGTGACATATTCAGAATGTGCAGGCTATTTTTGTCCTCAAAGATTTATAACATAAATAAAAAACGATAAGGTCCAGAAAAGAAAAGCATATGACTGTATAATCTACCCTTATCCGACATCGGACAATATGCTATTTATCGCTCACTACACCAGTGTAGAGTGTCCACGGCTCAGGGGCAGGAGGTATTTCAACTTAAAAACTTTAGGGAATGCTGACATCCAAAAGAATACCAGTTTCATGCTAATTAGCTGGAGATAATGGGCCATGTGTATTAAATAATTTTGTGTTCGCAAACGGGCTGATTCGCAGAATCGGCCCATTTGCGAACACAAACAAGGCTTTTTACGTGTGTCAACCCATATTTTACGATTTGATAACCTGTTACCAAATTGCAAAATGGGTTTGCAATTTGGTATTTGGAAGGTGCATGTTTAGGGCGTCCCTTCCAAATAGCGAATCCTAATGGTATGTATGAATGTTTTGTGGCAATGAATGCGGTCGCAAATCACTCAAATTTTACCACCTACTTCTTGTAGGTGTTAACTCATTTGCAAAGGAGAAGGGGTCTCCAAGGGACCCCTTCCCCTTTGGGAATGGTTGTAAAACGCTTTTTAAGAGCCGGCAGTGGTCCCATGGACCACTGCCTGCTTTTAGAAATGAAAAAATATATATATTTTGTTTTAAATGCAACCTTTTTTCCTTTAAGGAAAACGAGCAGCATTTTACATAAAAGAATGCTTTATTTGAAAACAATCACAGACATGGTGGTCTGCTGACCCCAGCTGGCCACCATCCCCTTGATTTTAGAGATTCGCAAATTGCGATCTATCTCAATATTAATGAGACAGGTCAATTTGCAACCCACCAGGAATCAGTATATGAAACTCATGGTGTTTCATACATTGGGAATAGCTATTAACTAATTGTGATTCTCAGAAAATCGCAATTTCCAAATTTGATACATGTGGCCCAATGTTTTTCCAAAGTGGTTGATAAAGGTACAGGAAATATTCAGTTTCAAAAGCTAATTTACATAGATCTGAGCTCAGAGATACAGGTATGTGGTGACAGCTAAAGATCACTCAATATGTCAAGTAGGGAAACTACTTCTGACTCTATTCCACAGCTGACAATATAACTGTAAATTTGTGCGGAGGGCTTTCTGAGAGCAGGAGGAGACAGGGAGCGACTGACAGAGAATGCTAAAGGGGTAAAAGAGAGACAAATATGTTGACAGAATTGAGGAAGAAACAGATGAGTGATGAGAGAAACGAGAGACAAGCCGAGATGCACAGATAGAAGACAAAGGGGAGAGCACAGCAAGACACACAAGATCCATGCAAGAAGACAGTGATAAAGAGACAGAAAAAAGTGAAAGGAGACAGGTGTGTGCTGGTTGGAGCGATCAAGGACATGGAACAGAGAAAGGTACCGGGATTTGGAGGGCCTCCCTGTTGAGTTTATGTGGTTTATGCAGATCGGCTGGTCCTCTTCTTGACACCGCTATTTAATACAGGTAGAGAACCCGGAGAACTTCCTCATAGGATGTGAGAGGTGCTAATAATGGCTCTGCACAAACCTGGTAGAGGCAGGGAGGAGGTTGGGTCTTAAAGACCACTCACCTTACTGAATGTTTGTTACAAGATTCTCAGTCGATTACTAGGTGACATACGGCTACCTGGTATACAGATACTCATTCACCTGACCAGTCAGGGTTTATTGCCACATGCAGCACATTCATAAACTTTAGTAGGTTGATTCAGAAGGTAGACTACCCCACGGGGCTCCCTGCAACGGCTTTGGCACTGGCAATAAACATAAAAAAGGTCTTTGATATCTGTCCTGAGACTTCCTATATATTGTAATGACGTGCATGGGACTGAAGTGTAGATTCCTCATACTGACTAAATTGCTAAATACAAACCTGATGGCCCGCTTGAAGACAGGCTGTATTGTATCAGACAGCTACATAGTAGGCAGAGGCGTTGGGCCTAGAGCAATCGACCAATGTGATTCGTTAGGGCGCCCAATACCACTTACTTCGGATTAAGGGTGCCCTCCTTTACCTTTTAATGTCTGCTGATAATTTCTTGTTGTATATTCTTGGTGCAGCTGAGTACATACAGGGGACATTCGGAGCGTTGGAGCAATTCAAAGCCCTTTTGCGGCTGTGGGTCAGTTGGGAAAAGTCCTGTGCATTCCCCCTTGTAGACGCTGACATGGGGAACAAATATGTAGCACAGGGGGACTCCCTGCGGTGGGAGCCTACCACAACCAAATATCTGGAATCTCTATGTACAGCACGATGGACCAGCTTCTGGCTCGCCTCACATATCGAGATGGGGATCCTGGTGGCAACTCTTCATTAGGCTTGGAGCCAAACACTTCAACGCAGAAAGACTGGGGTGCCCTATTCGAGGGAGCTTCCTCTCCAGTCTCTGGTCACCCTGCAACATAAGGGCAATTGGATTAAAATCCGGGACTTGTTGGCACTGGGACTCACTAAAGTGGATGATCTTTACCTTAAGAATACACTAGCAGACTTAACAAGTCTGCGTGGTCAATATTTGGCTTCTGTATAACAAGAAAAAATGCCAATACTGATTCCTTATTCAAAACTATTTGACAAAAGATGCATAGACCACAAGACAATGCATCTAAAAGCTCATTAGTAGCTTTTTATTCAAATATACTATTTTTCAATCACAGCAAATTTTCACATTTAAAACCAAACCACATGTAATGGGATTGAGTGTGGACACCGGGGCTAGTGAAAAAATCAGACAAACATTCCTACACTCTCACAGACTCACTCTTTTCATCACACACCAAACACATTCAACATACTGGGTGCAAACACAACAAGGGAAATTCAATAAACCTCTTGAGGAGCACCTGGACTGCCAACACCTACTATTCACACCATTAATTTCTCAAATATACACCATATACAAAAATGTTTTTCTAACTGTACAGCCAATCAAAATAATCACAATAATTAGGTGTAAATCCATAAAAAAAAAATTTGCGGGAGAACTTATTGGCAGAACCAATGGTCTACGCGTTTCTAATCCCTTTGTTCTTGGGATTCTCCTCAGGACCAATAGAATCTGTAAAGAAAAAAAAAGATTGTGTCTAACAATGTCCTCTTTGAATTTCTTAAAGCGCTAACCACTCATCTAAAGCTACAGCTTACCAGTTAACAGAATACAGTGTTCTATAGGTTTTCAAGGTGATCCTTTCATAACCGCTCTGTAACAACAGGGAGGGGAGGGTGGAAAAATAGCCAGAAAAATAGAAAAAAGAGCCATTAGTGTGTCTGACTAACAAGGATGATTATCCTAGTTCCTCTCTTCCATTATCTATAACGTGGGCTCACCTATTTTCATCCCACAGTGTCCCATTGAGGACTGCTTCCTTAAGATCAAATCTACCGGGGAACCCAGTGATGGAGGCAGCGTCCTGTTAAAAAATAAAAGGGACACGCTGCAGCTATTTCAAGAAATTGTGAACCCTGGCAGGCCCTTCCTCCCCTCTTCCCTTCTCTGTCAAAAGCCTCTCTTACCTCCAGACGTCGGCTGGCGTGGAGAGTCCTGTTTAGGCTTTAATCCAATTTGCTTCCTTTTTCATAACCTCCAATCTGTTGAAGACAGAATATAAGATCTCAATTTTTGAGAAGGACGGTCATCTCCAAGGTTGAACAAGACCCCCGTGGCGGGGATATGGAACTGAAACTGGCACAGAGAGAGGCACTCTGTATTGTAAAATTTGACACAGCTGTGTCTGGCCTCAATGAGATTTCGGAACTATATAAATTGTGAGTGGGAAGCATGCACTTCTGTCTTGACCATCTAAATTTTTTTTAGACGTAAGCAGTAATGTGTGTGAATTCAGCCCGTCAATGAGCTATTCCTCCTATGGGAAATAATCTTTCCACATTTGGTGAATTATTATCAAAGGATTCCCTTGTATGCACATTGGCATTCTACCATCATTAAATCCTCCTACTACTTTTGTCAATTTAACTGTGTCATTAACAAATGTATGTATGCATACTTATAATACCGCAGCTTCATGATCATCACTAAATCCCTCTATCATGTTTGTTCCATCAATGGTGGCATCAATAAATACTTGCATTCACAGGCACATTTACAATATCATACTGTGTTCATGCTGAATAAAGGCAATCACAGTGCACGCAATGTGACATTTAATGAAAACTTGAGCGGGGTTGTGTGAAGGGCATATTCTAAAGCATTGAATAGGGTGCTACATGCCTTGTGGGACCACAGTTCCCAGAAGCCCTTGGGGCCACTAGTATGCAAGACCACCCGAAATTGAGGCTCGCATTGGAGTAGATGGTGCCATCAATTGAATTTTATCGGTGTGTCATAATTAATGCAACCTATAATTTCGGGTCAGTGTAGTAATGTATAACAAATTGAAAATGGGACCACTCGCAATTTTGATTCTAGTTTAGATAAGATAGCACCTTGAAATTATCGTAATTATTTCAATTGTATACATTCAAAAGCTTTTAATCCATGGCATACTTTAAATCTCGGGAATTAGAGAAGGACACAATTAATTGCAAACGTGACGCAATCGTAGACAACACGCATACACGAAATCATCGGCGTGACTACAATTCCCAAGAGCCTCGGGGTGCTGCAATGCGCCATTGTTTAACACGGAGGCTCGCGTCTGAATAATACTGCGGTCTGTACGAATGTGTAGAGAGAATTAATAATAACTGGTAAGCGGAATTCTTGGATTGTAAAATTCGCACAGGTGCCAAGGAGGAAAACGGGTTGTTCACCCATTGTTATATTCTGTCTTCAACAGCATGGAGGTTATGAAAAAGGAAGCAAATTGGATTAAAGCCTAAACAGGACTCTCCACGCCGGCCGGCGCCTGGAGGTAAGAGAGGCTTTTGACAGAGAAGGGAAGAGGGGAGGAAGGGCCTGCCAGTGTTCACAATTTCTTGAAATAGCTGCAGCGTGTCCCTTTTATTTGTTAACAGGACACTGCCTCCATCACTGGGTTCCCCGGTAGATTCGATCTTAAGGAAGCGGTCCTCAATGGGAGCCCACGTTATAGATAATGGAAGAGAGGAACTAGGATAATCATCCTTGTTAGTCAGAAACACTCATGGCTCCTTTTTCTATTTTCCTGGCTATTTTTCCACCCTCCCCTCCCTGTTGTTACAGAGCAGTTTTGAAAAGATCACCTTGAAAACCTAGAGAACGCTGTATTCTGTGTACTGGTAAGCTGTAGCTTTAGATGAGTGGTTAGCGCTTTAAGAAATTCAAAGAGGACATTGTTAGACACAATCTTTTTTTTTTCTTTCTTTACAGATTCTATTGGTCCTGAGGAGAATCCCAAGAACAAAGGGATTTGAAACGCGTAGACCATTGGTTCTGCCAATTAGGTCTGCCGCAAAAAAATTTTTTGTGGAGTTACACCTAATTATTGTGATTATTTTGATTGGCTGTACAGTTAGAAACACATTTTTGTAGATGTTGTATATATGAGAAATTCATGGTGTGAATATTAGGTGTTGGCAGTCCAGGTGCTCCTCAAGAGGTTTATTGAATTTCCCTTGTTGTGTTTGCACCCGGTATGTTGAATGTGTTTGATGTGTAATGAAAAGAGTGAGTCTGTGAGAGTGTATGAATGTTTGTCTGATTTTTTCACTAGCCCTGGTGTCCACACTCAATCCCATTTATTTTTTTTGTCAAATCTTTTTATTAGCATTTGTTAAAGAAACAGTACAGTGATAAGCAGCACTTTGTAGCGGACTTGCCCCTATCCCTCTTTAACAGCACAGCATCAGGGTATATCAGGCGCACTACTACAGTCTCTGCATCTGCTAATCATGGGGCATAAGGTTGTACACACGTCAATAGTAAGGCTACCCACCCCGCACTGGCTTAGTGCGCGCTGCCGGGGCCATCACCCCAAGGCAAGTCCATAGGTGTCCACCCGCTGAGTCTCTACGTATCAACATAAATGAGGATGGTTCCTCTCAGCACCAGGTATGCACATAAGATTGACTTTTCCGTATGTAAAACAGTTGAAACCAAACAGTGAACGGAACATACCTAGAAACAATTGCAGCTGCATTAAAACCCCTATACCCACTGGTCCCCCCCCCCAAGCAACTCATCAAGGACAACCCCTCCCTGCTTCCCCACACGCTCCCCTACTCCGCTCACAGGCATAATGCCCTCCGGGAGCCCAATCGCCCTCACAAGCTAAAATGCCATTCAATTAGTAAGGCAAACTGGAACACTCCTCACAGCACACCCCGGCCTTTCCAGCAATACCACTCAATCCTCCACTGCACCTGCACCTCCCATCTCCCCAGCTCCCTGTAGGGCACACAACATGCATTCCCACCGCTCTGCCATTGGCCCCCTCTGGAGACCCACCGTTTCCTCCCTGCGCACAGCCGTCCACTCCGCCCGGGCACACGCCTGAAGGGAAGAAATCCATGCCTGCGCAGTCGGCGGATCGCCCGCCTTCCAGCGCCTCGTGAGGAGACGCACGGCCACCACTAACCCCAGGTCCAAGAAGCAAGAAGATGCCTTGTCTTTGGGTGGTCTCTTAAACTGGTGCAGTATATACTCCGGCCACTCCAGGGGTATGGTGCGACCAGTGCATCTACAGAGTAACACGCCTATTGCGCCCCAATAGGAAGTCAGCCTGGGACAACTCCATAGAAGGTGGAGAAGCCCCGCATCCACCTCTCGGCACCTGGAGCAGGACGCATCCGCACGGTGGAAATATCTATTTATGAGCGCAGGGGTGAGGTAGGCCCTATGCACTATATAGAGCTGTATTTGACGGAATCGAAGGTTTCTGGGAATGCGCACTGGACTCCGGAGGATTTTGCCCCAGTCTTTGTCAGATAGTGCCCTACCCATGTCCTGCTCCCATTTGGCCCTGAGGGACGCTAGACTAACGCCTGCGTGTATCCTCAATGACCCCGCAAACCAACCCACCAGGTGCCTGCCCCGCCCCATAACATTCAGATATTGGATGGTTAAATGTGTCTCAGGCTCTGACGCCACTTCCCCCCATTTGGTCGTCATTTTCGCCACCAGAGATCTGTGCAGGAGGAACCCCCCCGGGGGAAGCCCCTCCTCCTCCATCAGCATCCCATATGGGACCAGCGTGCCGTCCCGGTAAAGGTCTTCCAGTGTTTGTATGCCTGCTTCTTTCCAATGATCCAACATTGGCTGCGCGAGGACTCCGTCTCCCCCCGGGAAAGCCTCAAACGGCACCGCAGGCGCGTATGTGAGAACCCCCCGGGTGATGTAGAGAGCTCTACGAAAACACTTGTAGGCGACCGCCAGCAGTAGCGGGGCAGGCCGTGCTGGCGCCGCCAGCGGGTGGAACAGCTGTGCGATCCGCTCCAGGGAGTACTGCGAATCCACGGTGGCGGTGTCTTCCCTTTCTCTGTCCGCCAGCCATCTGGCGATCCATTGCAGCTGCGCCGCCAGATAATATTGCTCAAAGCAAGGGGCAGCCAGCCCGCCACTATCTGTTGGGAGGAACAATTTCGCAAGCGCCAACCGGTGTCTGGACGGCCCCCATATGAAGTCCCGAAGTATACTGTTGAGTGATGTGAAGAAGGAGGTCGGCACGTAGAGGGGCAGATTAACAAAAAAGTACAGAAGTCTAGGGAGCATAATCATTTTGGTCAGTGCCACCCTGCCGGTCGTGGTCAGCGGCAAGGTAGTCCAAAAATGGATTTGGGACCAAAGTGCAGTTACAGCCCTGCCCAGGTTGCCGTCAAATAGATCAGCCGCCTGCCTGTAAATCTGCACCCTGAGATACCGGAAGGTGTCCGCCTTCCATTGGACACGCGTTTCGCCTAGGCAATACCCCGGATTCTCCGCTTCCGGATTAAAGGCATAGAGGCATGACTTTCCCGTGTTCACTTTGAGTCCAGAGACAACAGCAAACTGCTCCAGCACCTGGGCCAGCCTCTCCTGTATATGCGCCACATCCCTTACAAACACTAGCAGGTCGTCCGCATAGAGCGAGACCTGATGGGTCGCATCTCCTAGCGGAATCCCGGTGTCCAGCGTCCGTCTCAGCCGTTCCGCCAAGGGCTCCAGCGCAAACAGCAGCGGGGACAGGGGACAGCACTGACGTGTGCCCCGGCCCACCTCCACTGCCTCGTAAATATATGGACCCAGCCGCACCCGGACCGTAGGGTTTGTGTAGAGCAGTTGGACCGCCCGCAAGAAGCCCTCACCCAGCTCGTAGCGCGAGATCACCGCAGCAAGGTACCTCCATTCCACACAGTCAAAAGCCTTCTCCAGATCGATGATCAGGCATCCTGCCCTGGGCCAGGCTCCCGTTGACTCTGCAGCCACGCGAAAGAACCGCTTGAGATTCAGGGATGTGGACCGTGCTGGCACAAACCCATTCTGGTCAGGGTGCACTAGGTGTGGGACCACTGCCGCGAGTCGCTCTGCCAGGATTTTCGCAAAGACTTTATATTCCACGTTCAGCATTCCGAGCGGCCTGTATGAGCCCAAAGCGGTGGGATCCCGGTCTGGCTTGGGCAGGGAGACGCTTCCCGCATGGTAGGGGGGAGCGAGCCCTCGTCCAGGGCCGTATTGAACAGTTGGAGCAGCAGAGGTGCCAGAGTGTCTCTATTTGCCTTATGATATTCCGCAGGTAGGCCATCATGCCCGGGGTTTTTTCCCGTCGCCATGTCTCCAATCGCATTACCCACTTCCTCCAGGGTGAGTGGAGCATTGAGCTCGCCCCTATGATCTTCCGTTGCCACTGGTAGGACGAGGGCATCCAAGAACTCGTCCAGCGCGGGTCGAGGCCCTGTACCTTGAGACTGATAGAGCTGCCTATAATGTGTAGTCAGGGCACGATGGATCTCCCTCTGGGTGTACACCATGACCCCTTCCGCAGTGCGCAGCGCGCCCATGGGGACATGAAGCCCCTCCCTTTGTACCAACCAGGCCAGCAACCGACCAGCTCTATCCGCTGTGGCGTGCGTCCTGGCTGTGTGCGCCGCGTAGTTATGACACGCAGTTGCTCCAGGAGCAGCGCGTGCTGAGTACGCAGTTCGCCAAGCTCACGCGAGCGCTCACCCGCACCTTCACCATCCTTTTAATAGCGGAGGAGCTCCGACTCCAGCTTCGCCAGGGAGACCGATAACTTTTTCCGTATGTTCCACGTGGCTCCAAGGCAATGCCCGCGGATAGCCACTTTATGCGTCTCCCACTCCACCAGTGTGCTGCTTGCCGACCCTGCATCAACCTCGAAATAGGCCAAAATGACCGTGCCCAAGGACGACCGAAACTTGGCATCCTCAACTGCAGCCGGTTGTAGCCGCCACGTGGGCACGGGGGGGACAGTCCGCCTCCCAGCTGATCATGAACCGAAGCGGGTTGTGGTCTGAGTGCGTCCTCCCCAGGTACTCGGACTCGGCAAGAAGCGGAAGCAAGGACTGTGTACCTAGGATTCTATCCAGGCGGACGTGATAGTCGTGCACTGGGGAATAGAAGGAGTAGATTCTGTCTGCAGGATGCTGCACGCGCCAAAGGTCACATACCCCCCAATGAGTGAGCCAATCCCTGAACGCGCGCACGTGGACTTTACCGGTGCAGCCCGAAGGGGAGGGAAGGACCTGTCCAAGTGCGTGTTCAGGGGGAGCCGTCCAGGGAACAGCGCCACTCAGACAACCCCAGTCAGCACCCAATACTGCAATCTACTCCAGCGACGTGTTCCAGGCTAGGGGAGCAGTGTCTGCCTAGCCGTGGACCCCGCCTGTTGGCGCCTGTCTCGAATATGCTCCCAGCAACGGCACACCGCGCACCCGGGCTTTCGTTGACAGTGCACCGGCGCAAAACTGGGCAGCCACCACACAGATGCCTCCGCTCCCAGATAATGTCAGTGGCAGAGCCTCCGCAATCTCAACATTGGGGTCGCCGTCGCGCAGGACAGGCAGCACACTCCACAGGGCCCTGGTCACCCGTCACGCCCCCTCTCCAGGCCGTTGAAGCATTTCAGTCACAGGGGAATTAAAATGGCGCCCAGCGCTCAGAATGGCGGCCCAGTGGCGCGAAGCACAGTTAGGCTGAGCTGCACAGGCCGCAGACAACCATCCGCATATAAGCTGAGTTCCCAGGGGGCAGCCCTGCACCATGCAGCAGTCTCGTCCTGCATGCGCTGCCCGGGTCACTGGCACCATCCCTTCTCCTCACCTCCAGGCCAGGCGTTCTCTCCCCTCACTCAAGCGCGGTTAATCTCCTCGCTGGGGCCGTCAAACTCAGCGTCCACCTCCAGCAGCGCCAAAAGTCAGCGCTAGCCACCCGGACTCCACACCGTCACAGGGCTTCCCGGCTATGCCCCGAGTCTCACACTGCACCGATGGCGGGCCCCCGCTGATCGCCGCTCCGTTGTCTCTCACGCGAGGAGCCGCAGGGAAGTTGCCGCCAGCCCGTCTCCAGTGATAGGTCCCCGGATGCCGCCAGGTCGCGATCAGCGTCGATCTCGCTTGCTTCCTCGCACCTCTTCCTGCACTGCACTGCCCTCGCCGCCGCGGCCAGCCGTTCTGCCCGTCCCTCCACCAGGCAGCGCCGGTCTCTCCTCAGGCCTCACAGTTCTCCGGGCACCCGAGGCAGTATCCGGCAGTCTGGAGCCTCTCTCCGCCTCAGTAATGACCGCCAATCACCTCACGCCGCACTCCGCTGCAGGCCGCTCCACTGCCCTAGTTGAAGGCCAGCCGGCTCGGTAAGCTCCGGTGGTGTTCACACACCGGCACCTCGCAGCACAGGCTCTGGGGGCACCTCCTGTAGGACAAATGCAGGATAATAGGGGTTATCGGAGCGGAGCTCTACGCTGGCTCGTCCGCCATGTTGGCTGGCTAGCCACGCCCTCCGTCCACACTCAATCCCATTACATGTGGTTTGGTTTTAAATGCAAAAATTAGCTGTGATTGAAAAATAGTATATTTGAATAAAAAGCTACTAATGAGCTTTAAGATGCATTGTCTTGTGGTCTATGCATCTTTTGTCAAATAGTTTTGAATAAGGAATCAGTATTGGCATTTTTTCTTGTTATACAGTGTATAGGGCTCAGCCTTACTGATCAGAGCCATACCTTTTTTCGGTATCAATATTTGGCTTCAGCACGCCATTTCTTGCCCCATGGGAGACTTGATGCGGTAATACGCCTGTGGTGGTGCACTGGGTTGGCCAAACCCAACACTCACTTGGGTCTGCAGTGAATTTGTGAAATCTCTGAAAGGTGACTTACAACCTGTGGCTTTATACAGCGCTGCTGCATCAGTCGGAATTAGACCTCAGATCGCTCAGAGAATGTTGTGATTTGGACTTGGGTTCCCTCATAAGTGACTCGGACTGGAATAAAATATTGGTGCACACACTGACAGTCAATCAATCAATCAGTCAGTAGATTTGTAGGGCACTTCTTGTCAACCATGAGGGTATCCAGGCACTGGCAGGGTCCAGTTTATTAGCCGTATAGCCACATCTTTAGGGACCTTCAGAACTCTGAATGAGATGAAGAGGTCCATAGATAAAATGGGAGCTTATTGCATGTCTTTGTTGCTAGGTAGGAGAAGGAGCGACCTCTGCATCTGCTACATCGGATGCAGAGGTGTGGGTTAGAGAAAAGGCACATGAAGTGGAGATGTCTGGTGGGCTGATTAAAGTTCAGGCCATGGGTCAAGTAGGCGGGACACAGTTGTGAAGGGCCGTGTATGCATGCGTAAGGCGCTTGAACTGGGATCGTTCCTGTACAGGGAGCCAGTGGAGTTCCCTGAGGTAGGGGGTGATGTGGTTTCATCTAGGGATATACAGGACCGTCTGGTTATGAGTGTTCTGTATGTTCTGTAGTCGTTCTGTAGACGTCAAAGGAGGTGAGCTGCGATCCGTGCATAGAGAGCGTTGATGTAGTCAGGCCAGCTGGCGGTGAGGGCCTGGATAATAGTGCATTTTGAGCATGAAGAAGGAGGAGGTAGAGTTGATTTGTGTCATCATGGTTATCTTGTTGTCCAGAATGATGCCTATGTTCCTAGTGTGGTCAGTGGGGATACAAGTAGGCCAGAGTTCAGAGGGCCAGCAGGATGTGTCCCAATTGGAAGCTTTTGTTTCCGAAAATCACTACGTCTGTCTTGTCCAAGTTGAGCGTCAGGCAGTTGTCCTTCAATCAGTTGGCGACGTCTGTCATCTAGTTGTGGAAGTTGGTCTTGGTGTTGGTAGCGTCTTCTTACAGGGAGAGGAAGAGTTGTGTGTTGTCGGCGTAGGATATGATCTTGAGTCCATGGGTTTTAGCAATGCTGGCCAGAATTGTCATATAAGTGTTGAAGAGGGTGGGGCTGAGCGGTGATTCTTGGGGTACTTCATAGTTGATTTCTTTGGGTTTGGAGGTAAAGGAGGAAGGTGGACTTTTTGCATTCTTCCAGTGAGGGAAGAGATGATCAATATGAGAGCAGCTCTTTGGATGTGTAGCATTCTGATGAGTGTGTGGTAGGGGGCGATATCCAAGGCTGCGGAGAGGTCTAGGAGGATCAGAGCCACTGTCTCCCCTTTGTCAAGTAGGGCTTGGATTTCGTCTGTAGGCACAATGAGGTGGTTGCTGCGGAATCAGGATTGCGAGGACTAGAGTAGGAGGTTCGATTCCTGATGTGAGGAGAGAAATTGGTCAGTAGTTGAGTTTGCTGGGGTCGGCTGATGGTTTCTTTAGTAGAGCGTTAACATCTGCCTGTTTCCAGTCCTCAGGGAAGGTGACCATGTCAATTGAGGTGTTGAACAAGTGGCGAGTACATGGTGGATTTTGGCTTAACCTGTATTGAAGATGTTGAACCTTTCACAATTAATTTTACGAATGCCAGTGAGGATTGCATTGTTCTAGTCACATTGAAAGAATGCCAGTGCTTGGGCCTCATCTTTACGATCTTATTCATTTAGGAATGTTTTTCTCAGGTCACACTCAGCCTTACGGGTGAAAGCATGTGTGGATCTGACGTTCTGTGTTAGACATTTATGTCATGTGATACAGTGCATCCCTTTCCATATTAGAATGCTGAACAAAAACACCAACATCTAGGAACACCTTTATACTTCTGAGTGTCATGCTGCTGTTTGAAGATGACTCTAGTGGTGTGATCTATGTCTGCATTGCATCCAGGGATGCATATGGCCTTGTTGGAAGTGTCCTGCTAGAGACTGCTTCAACAAGCTGAACTTGCCAACTGCAAGGACATCCTCATCACATTCATCCTTACTTTCTTTCTTCTTGTCAGGCTCACAACTTTTGGGCACACCCATAAAACCCCAAAGTGGACATATTCTTCCATGCATGACACCATGCAATTAGCCACTGTGGCCAACGGTCTGGGAGTTTAATGAAAGTGGCTGGTGTGGTGGCTGGTTCCTGAGTGGTAGTAAAGATCAAAACCCTACTAAAGCAGTTGGATGACCTGTTTTTCAGTTTGAGGCTGCAGGTGCACGTACATTCAACACAGGCATAGTGGTTTGCGGTTCTCGATAAACCTTGAAGTAATTCAGTTAGAAGCTATACGCAGATAAGTTGGCATCCTCTGTTAATGGCCAATACGGACTTCTGAGTCTGTAAGTACGAAATTCATGACTGCAAGGACCATGTGTCATAGACTACTGTTGTAACGGACAGTACGTAACCCACATGGTCTGACGTCAACTGCCAGTTCAGTGTTTTTTTGCAGGATCAAGGAACTTAATAAAGGCATCCTGTAGGTGAACATCTTTGGTGCTTGGAATGCTGTGTTGTGACAAGAGTTCCAGACCCACACATTTTTGGTCTTCCTCGGGATGACAGTGAGGTTTTGATTGTGGCCAGGTTGGGGGATAAACCTGCCGTACTATGAGGGAATGCCTATGAAAAACTGCTCCCTCTTCATGTCCAAGCAGGTCAACGCCGTCTACTCCTCCAGCTACAACACCCTCCGCACGCTCCACAGGATCTACAAGTGGATCCCGACCGAAACAAGAAGAACGGTGACACAGGCCTTCATCAGCAGCAGACTGGAATACGGCAACGCACTCTACGCAGGAATCCCAGCCAAACACCTACAACGCATCCAAAACGCCTCCGCCCGACTGATCGTCAACGTCCCCCCCGCAGCCACATCACCCCCCACCTGAGAGACCTACACTGGCTCCCCGTTGACAAGAGGATAACCTTCAAGCTCCTCACCCACGCACACAAAGCACTCCACAACGCCAGACCAGCCTACCTGAACAGCAGACTCAGTTTCTACACCCCCACCCGCCAGCTCCGCTCCGCTAGCCTCGCCCTTGCCTCCAACGAATGACCTCCGGCGGCAGATCCTTCTCTTACCTCGCCGCCAAGACCTGGAACACCCTCCCTACCCACCTACGGCAGACCCAAGACCTACTCGCCTTCAGAAGACTCCTCAAGACCTGGCTCTTCCAGGAGTAGCGGCACCCCCCTCCCCTCAGTGCCTTGAGACGCTCATGGGTAAGTAGCGCGCTTTACAAGTACTCTGATTGATTGATTGATTGACAGTTGGTAATAAGTCTTCTATACTTATTGAATAGAGCGAGATGCCTTTGCTCATGTTCATGACTAATCTAGGCCACCCAGGTCGTCTCTTACAGCGTTTTGAAATACCTCAATAGGTGATGTGATCCCAAAGTTTACTATGTGGCAACTTAGGACTTCACTTGGGTGGAAAAGGTTTTGACATATTGGATATATAGATAATCCTAGATTCAACCAGAAGTTCCTTGCCCTAGGGTCTACATTGGAGAGCAATTTGCACTATTCTGATTTGTAAAAGAAAAAGTCTTTTGTTAGGCGCCTCAAGTATCTTTCTCTGCACATGGTTTTATAGGCGGTTCTTATGTCAGTACATATCCTGGCGTCCTCCAGTTGCTTCAGCTTGTTAGTGAGTAGTGTAGGGGACAGCAGCGTTTCGGCACTAAACATTTTTGTGTAGTTCAGCCATGAATTGTGGGTACTCGTAGAAAGGAATGAGTCAGTGTTACTAATTGGACCTTTGGATCAACATGGAGATTCACTGTTCTGGTTTTCAGGCAACCCAGGGATGTAAGAGTTGTCAGAGCTTGAGAATTATGTTTTATATTTCTTATGTATTGACATTTCCTATTAAATGTAATGAAAACGTTCTTCAGCTGTACTTCAGCTTAATGCAAGTTGTGTTCTTCCTAGTTTTGCATTTAACTTGGTCTTAATTTGTTTGTGCCCATGTTGAACAGTTGTTTTGAAGGTGACTGATTGCCAGGTGACTGGCTTTAGGCCTCCGTAGGCATGTCGGCCAGCCTTCTGAGATCGTTGAGAGTGGTTTCAGCTCGAGAAATTGGTCTTTATACATGACATACACTTATGCAGCAGTGTTGTGGGAGGTATCCTACGGACAATCTACCAGGGCTCCCACTTGGGCTGTGAGATAATTTCCTTTAATTAAATTATGAACACTCTGTCATTTTTCTCCTATTCTTCTTGGTAGGTCAGCTGTGATTGCTTGTAGGCTTTCAATCCAGCTGTTTAATGATCGCTGTCCACATTTTCCTTGATAGTGTGCATCGTTGAACAGCACACTCTCAACCAGCACTTTGGCAGGCATCTGTGAAATGATTTGCATACCTACAGTCTCAGCACATCTTGCTTTAGTTTTCACACGTCTCAGCTGATTGTGTCTCACTCCCTGGTAGTCACAAGATCTTAGATGGGGTCTTTACTTCCTGCTTGCCAGTTGTTTTAGGGGACCTACCCCACGGACATTATTAGTGGCCTGTCCCTCGATCACTCAGTTCTGCCTTGATTGACATTTTGCAAGGATTGACTCCATCTTTGAAGCACGTGCATTCAACAGCACTGGCGATCTCCTCGGGGAAGGCTGGCTAAAGCTGTCTGTAGCAAGGCTTAAAAAATAAAGAAAGCTCCTGACAGTGTTATATACAGCCATGATAGAAATTAGGTTAAACCTATTTGTTCAGAAGTGTTTCAAAATGAATATACTAAATTGTGGGTATATTTACTTGGTCCCTGATTTTTCGATCAGGGTTGCCTGGATTTTGAAAAGTCACAAATTCCTATTGTAAACTTAGTTATATTTTTATAAAAGGTTTTAAAGAAATGCGTCCTCATTTTGACCTATTCATGGAGACTTTATTATAATCAGCCTTCTCTTTCATGTTGCAGAGTTAATGGTGATATGGCTGGTGGAATGGCATATTTTGGGAGCATTTGTTCACCACAACAAGGAGCATTAGCAACTGTAAGATATTTGTATATTTTCCAATTTTATTTAAATAGTTAGCAAATTGTGTACTTTGTATTTGTTAGATCTTTGTTATTGCCTGCATTTTAAATTATCCGCCAACCTCCAAAGCAGGTCATTTACAGTCTTTGAAGATAAGTTTATAGAATATAAAAAATCTGTGTTGATAGAGGTATCATTCAATTGTCAGTCTTGTGCCTTTACTTTTGTTGTGTATAGTCTATATAGCGATCCAGATAGGAAAAAGAGTAAAAAATGGATATGAAGGAAACATGTATTTTTGAAATGTACACAAGAAACTGAAGTTAGGAACAGTGGTTATTTGTACACCTCTGAATTTGTGAGTAACTATACTACTATGTGATTCAGAGGCACTTTACGCAATGTCTTCTTTCTTGCACAGTGGTTTTCATTTGGAAGCCCCAGCTACAGAGTAATCCAATTGGTAATTACAAATGTTCTACTATCTTGTGTTGTTACGCGTCTCTTGATAATAACGGTACCCCACTTGTTTGGCTGGGCCTTGCACCTGCGACAAAGAATGCAATCTGGAAACAACACATTTCACCACGCAAAATCAATGTTTTTTAATAATTGTAGTTCCTCTTTTTTAATAGAAGCTAAGCAAAGGCAACTGGGAATTTAATTTTAAATAGAAACTGGGTCAGATTCCAATTGAGTGCCTGGATCCTGTCATTGGTGATTATCCGCACTCTACAAATTCACATAACATGACAATTGATTGAATTCTTTATTTGGAAGCAAAGTCATTGAGGACACGGTAACACTGAAGGAATCAAAATATTACACTAGTGGACCATACTCACCATTAGCCCATATACCTTATTTATAAATAATAAGTCAGTTGGCAATGGAGAAGGTTCAATCGTTTATTCAGCAACCACGAACCCTGACAGGGGAGCCTCAGTCTACACACCCCTCGGAGGTGCGCAGAGGAGACTGACTACATACAATTGATACCAAGCATATATACGTTTCACACACCCCACAATATCACTTTACTAGGAAAGATACAACTTGTCAGTGAGCCAGCAGGAAGACCCATATAAGGCACAATTGATTGCTAGTAGCTAAGCTTAAGCTATTCCGGGGACAGGTCAGTAAGGTGCCTCCCTGTCTATCTGTAGCTCGGGGAGAACAAGAACGGGCTCTGCTAGAATGTGCTCATCCCACAAGAAGGGCAGGTGACCTTGGGTTTCCCTAAGCTACAAGCTAGCAAGCAGAGCAAATAGCTAAGTCAGCCATCATAGTTTCGTGCAGAAAGCTTAATCACGTGGTTTCAGGGAAACAGTACTTGAAATGGAGAAACGAAACAATCATGGCTCTAGTCATGTCAATAGGTTTAAGCGGTACGCAAGTGAATCATTTACAGATACAATAGTATAATAATATAATGCAATGCTAACGTGCGGTTATAAGGTTATATTGTATATACTAGGCCAATATCATGCATATATCGTATTTATATCCCATCAGACAGCCCTTTTGGCCTATTATAGCCAATATAACTGGATTCATTCTACGAACACTCCATTGATCTGCATAAGATCTGAAACTTCCTTCTGAATCATTTGTTTTTCGACTTTGGCCTGACGAGAGATGATCAAGGCAGACGTAATTCTGGCTGCACAGAAAGAACAACAAGCTGGGCCACAATGGAGACACAAACAGCAAGTAAATATGACTCCAAAGGCTTCAGCCAGAATCATGAATATTTTCCAGCCCCAGGTAGCTAAAAGACCCCAGAACCATCCACTAAGGGACCAAGTACGTTGTCGACATGTGCTTCACTGGCCAATCGGTATAACTTCTGGATTGCAAGATGTATGGTTGGGGCTGAATCAGGGATGAAAACACAACAAGAGCTGCAGATCACGCGGCAGGCTCCACCCCTATCTGCAAGGATGACGTCAAGAACCATCCGGTTCTGAAGCGAAACAAGCCTCGTCGCCTGAAGCTCAACAGTAATATTGGTCAGAATCCCAGTGGTGGTCTGAACCACATTTTCCACTATTCTTGACAAGCGTCTTATACTACGACTATTAAAGATCGGTCCCCAAAAGGGGGTGAGACCTTTGGCAAAGTCTTCAAACTGTTGCAAGGAGGTGTCAGTTTGATCAGTACGGTCAGTATCGAAACTCCTGATACTCCGATTAGATTCTATCTCTCTTCTAACTAATTGATGCGTCTTATGATAATCAGATGGGGTAATATAAACTGGGGGGTATAGGAATGAGAGGTAACATCGCCCTGCCCATCCCCGGGGAAGCCATGTATATGCGTTTTCACCGCACACAAAATATACATTGGGAGGAGTAATCACGGGAGGAGTACTATATGTCTGCAAGGTGTAAGTATAATTGCACCTACTGCTTCCTACCTTTATGTGACCTCGTCCCTGTATACAAAAGGGGGAAGTACCATTCTTAATGGGGATTGGCATAGCTTTGTCATTGGTGACATTTCGTTCTTTAAAGTGCTGAAAATACCTGGTGGAGTTAAAAAGTTTGAAGTCCTGCATTTCTTCTTGCAGCCAAGTAGCATTTTTATATTCAGTGTATACATTCATGCAAGCATTTGGATCTAAGGATCCCTCTCCTCCATTTCCTTCGGCATCAAATCCCTGGTGTTGCTCTATGTATTTCAAAATGGCCTCATAGTCTTTTTCGGCATATATCTTAGGGTTAGCTACATAGTGGGAATACATCAGTGATAATAATTGGAACCAGGCTTCACAGCTAGCTAAGTGGGACAATGGCAAGGAAATGAACAATTCATGCTGATGCATTACTGACGGGAGTAACCCACAGATCCAACAATTTGTCTTATTAGTTGTGCTATGGGTCTGATGTAACATTTCGATAAAAACATTTTCCGCATAAGTTTCTCTGTGTCTAGACTTGTGTGGAGGTAAAGAATAAAAGAGGTGCTCCTTCGGGGCAGGGGTAGTTCCTAGCAATCTCTGTACAGGGTGCTGAAATTCTAGATACACAAATACACACATCAAAATTACTGTGATTATGACAATAAAAGCAACGAATGCCACCGTCACTCTGGTGGGCCATCTGGAAAATGATTGCATATTTTCACTACACCGTCGAGGGGCGAGTGGTCGTTCATCCTCCATTGCAAATCGGGCAAAAGGAAACATGCTCTCTATAAATCCAAAATCTAACTTGGTTCATGTCTAAAAGTCCAAATCTAATCTTTGTTTCCACAAAGCACGCACACCACCAGAGGGTTCTTCTTCCCACTGAGGGATCTTCTCCCTGTGTCCGTTAAAGTCTCACAGGCAGACTCCTATCGTTCATCAAAAAGAACCAACTTATATATTCCAGTAGTACGACCGCAGCCCTTAACTCAGTCTTTCCTTCTGAACAGAGCTATTTAGCACAATGTTCCAAGCTCTCAACAAGTTCAGTCCAGTGTCTCGCTCAGTACCCCAGTAATTCTATCCGATGCTCCTCAACTCAAGTCTCTGTCTAGCTCCTACCATTGGAAGCTGGGGTACCGCGCTGTTTTCGGGGCCGCAGGTCGTATTTACAACGGCCAGGTTGCTCCTGGTAGGAACACAATTCTGCTGCAAGGGCATCCGATGCATTCGGAACCTGTGGTGCCCTAGGAACAACAGCCTCTGCTGCTCGAGCTGCCGCAGTTTCAACTGTGGGCAACACCTCACTTGGTTGCCCTATTTCTTGGGCATCTGAAAAGGGTACAAAGCTTTGGTTCAGCTCTCCTTCCTGGCTCGGAATTCCTTTGAGGTTCCGTAGATCAAATGGCAAAGGCAGCGGCAGGCGTTTCAAATGAGTGACGTGTATCCAGTGCTTTCTTCCATGCACTTTCACCGCTGTCATTGTTGCCAAGATGATTTGGTAGGGGTCTGACCACCTTGGCTCCAAACTCGACTTCCGTTGGTAATTCTTTACCAGTACCCACTGGCCTGGCTCCAGTCGATGTCCAGGACCCTCCGGTAGTGGCTGCAATGTGTCCGATACCTGCTGATGAATAGAACGCAAATCTTTAGTTAAAGCAAACAGGTAATCTGTCATCAAAGGGTAATCAATATCCCTAAAGGATCGGGGTCTGGGGACTCCCCACACATTGGCAGGGCGACCAAAGATCACCTTGTATGGAGACAATCCAGTTCTAGTGTGAGGGGTTGTCCATAGGGACAGTAATGCCACTGGGAGGGCATCAGGTCACTTTAACCCAGTACTTGCACAAATTTTAGCCATCTTCAATTTCAGAGTGCCATTATATTTCTCGACCAGACCCGCCGACTGGGGATGTCTGGCGGCATGGAACTTTTGTTTTATCCGCAGTCCATCACAAACACTTTGTACTAGCAGGGCATAAAATGAGGCCTGTTGTCTGACCAAATGATTCGGGGTAAACAATAGCGGGGGAAGTATTCTTTAATCAGGGCTTTAGCAGTTGCAACTGCAGTGGCTTCTTTGGTGGGGTATGCTTCGATCCATTTACTAAAAACACATACCACCACCAATACATACTTCAAATTATTCACTCTTTCCATCTAAATGTAATCAATTTGTATTACCTCCAAAGGGAAAGACGGTGGGGCAAAATTTCCACTCGAAACAGATTCTCTACCCCCAGGATTATGACGTAAACACACAGGGCAGTACTTTACTATATGTGCTGCGGTTTTAGGAATGTTTGGGTTGTTCCATACTGGGTCTAACACCGCACAAATACCTTTCGCACCAATATGCGCCGGACCATGGGCCATGGTCACTACAGCATATACTAAAGCATTAGGTAGCAACCACCGCTGTTTCTCAGATCGATCTATCCAGCATTCATTCTTATCTAATTTCCCTATTTCCTGTTCCCATCTCAGTACTACATCTACTGTTGCTTCTTTCTGTAATTCCCTCACACTTTCAATGGTATTGTCAAACAGGGATGTCTCTGCCACCCACCGGGCCGGTGTACTAGGGAACATGGGATTCATTCTAGTCAGGGCTGTTTCTTTCGCTACTGAATCAGCAAAAGCGTTTCCCTTCCCAGTGGAATCAACAACTTTTTTATGGGCGCTACACTTGATGATGGCCACTTTCTCTGGTAATGTTAAAGCAAATAACAATCGGTCAATTAAGGGACCATGCTGAATTTTCTGACCATGTGTAGTAAAGAAACCCCTCTCCCTCCACAGCCTCCCAAAGCTATGGGCCACGCCAAAGCCGTACTGGATGTCTGTAAAAACTTTCACCTTCAGCCCTCCCTCAATTTGCATGCTCTTAACAAGGCTATTAGCTCAGCTGCCTGGGCTGAGTGATTGGAAATCCTTGCTGTTTCTACCACAGTCTTTAATGTTGTAACAGCGTAGGCAGCTGTCGCAGTGCCATCTGGTAACTTACAACAAGAGCCATCTACATACAACTCCCCCTGGGGTTCTAGTAAAGGGGTGTCAGTGAGATCTACACGCCCCTTCGTTTCTTCTTCAGTTCTAAATATACAATCATGGACATCGTCCTTTCCATCATTTGAAGGGAAAGGCAATAATGTAGCTGGGTTCAGAGTAGCACATCTTTTAATTGTGATATGGGGTGCAAACAAGGTTAACTCATACCCTGTCAATCGAGCACTCGTAAGGTGCTGGGTTTTAGTTTGATTCAAAAGGATATCCACAGCATGCGGTACCATAACTGTGAGGTCCGTATTCAGGACTATTCCTTCCGATTGTCGGATAGCCACTGCTACTGCAGCAGTGGCCCTCAGGCAACTTGGAAGGGCTTGTGTGACAATATCCAAGACTGATGAAAAGAATGCACAGGGTCTTTGCTTGCCGCCAAAAACCTGCGTTAACACTGAAAGCGAACAACCGTCCACCTCCTGCACATAAAGTGAAAAAGGCTTTCGGTAATCTGGAGTACCCAAAACAGGTGCAGAACACAGAGCAGACTTTAAAGAATCAAAGGCTTCTTGACATTCATCCGTCCAGGGTAGGGGTTCATGCACATCTTTGGTCGTCAAATACAACAAGGGTTTAGAGAGGAGTGAATAGTTAGGAATCCACTGGCGACAGTAATAAGTTATGCCAAGAAAAGCACAAACATCACATTGAGTACGAGGTACAGACATGTTAGGTATCACAGATATTCGTTCTGGAGTCAATCGTCTCCCCGCTTTCGACAGTAAGTGGCCAAGGTAGGTCACTTCCTGTCGACAATATTGAAATTTAGAAAGGGACACTTTATTACCCTTGTCAGTCAAATGTTTCAACAATTTAACCGTGGCTTCCTTACAGCCTTCCTCTGTATCGGAGGCCACCAGGATGTCATCCACATACTCGATGATCTTATTCCCCGCAGGCAAAATTAATTCATTGAAGACTGCTTTCAAGGCTTGACTGTAAATACTAGGACTCTCTGTATAGTCTTGGGGTGCACGTGTAAATCTAAAGCTTTGGCCAGCTAATGAGAATCCGAAGATATGTCTGCTTTCAGAGTGAATTGGAATGCTAAAGAAAGCATTTTTTAGATCGATTACTGAAAAATATCGAGCCGTTGGGGGAATCATCGTCAAAATTGCAGTAATATTGGGTACCACTGGGTATTGTGGGACCACGATTTTGTTAACCTCTCGGAGGTCAATCACAAAACGATATGTATTTTTATAATCTGGGGCACCATCAATTGGTGTCTTCTTTAAAATAGGTAAAATCGGGCTGTTACAAACATTGGCAGCTGTCTCCTCTACTACTCCTTTCTGAATGAGGTCACGAATAACGTGCTACAAGGCCTGTTCACCTTCTGGTGAAATTTTATACTGAGGAATGCGGGGCAGCTGAGCATTAGGTTTCAAGGTTATTGACACAGGGGCTATTTTCAACAGGCCTACATCGGTATCTCCTGTAGCCCACAGTGTCAGAGGAATCGTAGAAAATTCAGGGGGAAGGCTTTCGTTTTTGGAAAAATACTGAGCTGCATTCGGGGGTGGTTTTTGCATTGTTAAATAGACACCATTGGGGGAACAATAAATCCGTGCCTTTAACTTTTTCAAAATGTCCAAATCCAAAACATTTTCTCCACAATTTGAAGTTAAAAGAAACAGTGTATGCACAGAAATGGGGCCTATAGTGAAAGGCAGCGGTTTAGAAACTGTGCTTACCACCGGTATTCCAGAGAATCCCACTGATACGTTATTTTGGCCAGACAGAGCAGCCCCTGGGACCAGTGTATGGGCAACTGAGCTATTCATTGCCCCAGTATCCACTAGCAATTTTCCCGACGTTCCCAACAGTTCCCCTTGTACATAAGGTCCCTCCTGGTCAACTGGTACTGTAAAGTGGCCCCCGCTCTGTCCTTGGCTGTCTCATGCATAATCCTGTCCGTCATACCCATCATCCCTGTAAGTCTCATTGTAGTACTGTCTGTTTTGGGGATCGTCAAAATAATTATTCTGCGAACCGTCATGTTGCATTTCCTCTCGTCGCATGCTATTTCGGTCAATATTCCCTCTGCCCCTTCCTCGTCCTCTACTAGGACCATTCCGTGCCATTAACAGAGGGCAGTCTGCCCTCCAGTGCCCTTCCTGTTTGCAATATAAACATTGATTTATACCAATGTTCGGGGGACCTCCTCTATCTCTCCCCGTCGTTGCACCCCTCTGAAATGAGCCACGTACGCCCCGCCCTGTATTCTGTCCTCTACTAACTTGCTGTAACAGAACTCTAGTATTTAAATCCTTAGTCTTCTTCTCTGACTTTTCTTTACTTTCATTTTCTCGATGTTCATAATATTGAGCCATACTAAGAATTACTGACGGGGCAGCCGTAGTCCATGTGCTCTCGGCTGCTTGGAGACGGGACATAACTTCGGGGAGCAAGTTTGTAACAAACCTATTCACAAACAACCGTATCCCACCTTCCGTGGATAAGTCCTGCCCACTAAAGTCAATAAAGACCTTCTCAAATCTGGTAAAGAAATCTGACACACTTTCATCCTTCTTCTGTTTACAGGCCGACAATTTGTCCCAACCAACTTTTCTAGGAGGGAGGAGAGTCTTCATATACGTAATGATTTTATCTTGTACTGCTAGTACTTCGTCCCTAGGCTTCTCTCCAGGCTTCCGCTCCTTGTCCCAATTCTTTAATTGGTCCCACGTCCCTCCTAATTCAAGAACATGGTCCGTGTCATGTATTTGTCTCCATATGTCTACCGGGAGCAAGAGACCAAAAAATAACTTATAGTAGGCAGTGGGATTTTTACGAGGGTGGGGAAACTGAGCTTTTAGAGTGAGAACCTCGCTTCGTTTCCAATGGGTATAAACCCATTGTTCCTGAAGCCTGGCATCCACGCGAGCCCTAGTTACTATTAGCATCTTTTAATTCGGGATAAAAGAGGGGATGTACTTCTCACATGGGGTGCTGTGTTCCCCAATCAGCACACTTTCGGTGCAAATGTTCACGGTAATGTACAAGTGTTTCTACATTCTGATATACCTCATCAGCCTGTAATTGGAATTTATGAGCTCGATCTCTTAGATCTCTTATATCACGCAGTATTTGAGGAGGGAGTCCCTCCTCAAAACACTGTTCCCATAGTGAAATTAATCGAATCGCCATGTTTTCCAAAGCCAGTTGCTGGGCAACGGGCTCAAAATCATTCATGGTGCTCCAAATGTCTTCCAGGGTGTAAATGGCGTTTCGCATCCACTGGGATGCCTGTACTACTATGGCTCTCCTTTCTTCCGTACCCAACAACGACCTAGTATAGACTCGCTGATCACTCCAGTCTGATCTAAGGCGTTTGGGCGTGGTGTCTAGGCAAGCTGTATATCGGGAATCTATAGCGGTCTGAATCGGAGGGGAGAGAAATACGGGGTGCGAAGAGGAGGGGACAGCACGTCTGGCTGTAAAGATATCAAGGGTGAGGTAGTTTGTCGAAGAGTGGGAGGGGGAAGTAACGCGCTCGGTACTGACCCATCAGCAGGGGCCGTGGCAACCGTTCCCCCCGGTGCTCCAACGGCCGATGCTGCTCCAAGTTGGTCTGCTCGTACCAAAGGCACGGCTGGGTATAAGCCCTGTGGGGCATAAGGAGGGGGTGATCGGGCTTCTAATAAGTCCTCTAATTCATCTCCAGCATCAGGTCGAGCCACATAACTTTTGTCCGTCTCTAAACGAAACTGCCTATCCATTTGTACAATGTTCTCTTCCACCTTCCCTTTATCATAAGCTATAGCTTTCTGGGTGACTGTCTGTCCTGATTTAAGCTTTCCCAATTTCTCTTCTCTTATCCGTCGTCATTTTGTCTCCTTCAACCATAGGTTCAAGGAATCAAACATCGACTGGCGGCTTTTCTTCATAAATAATTTATTCTGGATGTAGTTCATCTTTTTCTCGTCAAATGACCCCGTTAGAGGCCATTGTAAATCGGAATTGTCTTTTGTATACTTATGCCACAGCGTGTTAAACAATATCGGTTGAAGACCGTGTTTCACATACATATCAAAACTGGGACTGCCTTCGGGAGGGGCGGGCTGTCTTTCTTCGAGCCGTGTACCTCGCCGACAGCAGCACCCAAAACATATTTTACTAAAACAGGGCATTATGAAAATAATTACACAATTCTACTCACACAGAAACCATTCACAGTCGGACGCGTCCTTCTCACCACTCACACTCTCATTCCTCTATTTTCTCGCCATAAAGTGCTGTAAAGTGTCGCAAGTCAATTACTTATTCTATGCAAATGACGTCTTCAGAAACAAACAGAGCCCTTCGACTCCTGTTCGGGGAATCGACTCAAACGAATTCCGGACCAACAAAATTCAACCACAAAAAGAAACAGTCACCAGACTGTTCTAAGAGCACCTGATAGGCGAACCACGAACCCTCTTACAGGCCATCCCATGGTCCTGTTCTGGTTGGGCTGGGCATCTGGGCACGTAGCTCAGAACCCTAGCTTACCCAGTTGCTCCCAGGGCTTTCCCAAAGAGGATTCGGCCGAACGAGTAACTCCGTACACCGCTAAGGCACCAGGTGTGGTCTCAAATTTTCGCAAAACAAGTCTGTGAGTTATCTGCCCGCACAGCCACTTCGCCGCAACGTCAGACCCCCAGATTCCCATGTGGTCCGGCTTCCCCGGCCACCAACCAAAAGCAGTTAAACACTACCAAAGAAACACTTCTTCCAAGTGTCCTTCCTCTAATACAATCAAAATTCACTCACCAGGTGCACTCAGGTCGATTGCGAATTCTCCACTGCCGACTCCTAAACAGACCGGCACAGTCTGTTTGTCTCTCGGGTTAAGCCCGTAGGACTCCGGCGTAGGGTTTTCAGCAGCTGGGAGGGATACTGGGCTCGAGAGTGGAATTACTTGTTTACGTACCACAAACGGGAGTCTCAAATCAGGATCCTCTTTCTGTCCACCCGCTCGGCCAGAACACCTCCTTGTCCCTCTACTCCTGTTTACAGGAGGGGACGACCCTATCGCGGAGTCCCGGCGGAGTCGCCAACTGAAGGAATCAAAATATTGCACTAGTGGACTGTACTCACCAATAGCCCATATAACTATTTAACATATAACTTATTTATGAATAATAAGTCAGTCGGCAATGGAGAAGGTTCAATCGTTTATTCAGCAAACACGAACCCTGACAGGGGAGCCTCAGACAACCCTCGGAGGTGCGCAGAGGAGACTGACTACATACAATTGATACCAAGCATATATACGTTTCACACTCCCCACAATATCACCTTACTAGGAAAGATACAACTTGTCAGTGAGCCAGCAGGAAGACCCATATAAGGCACAATTGATTGCTAGTAGCTAAGCTTAAGCTATTCCGGGGGCAGGTCAGTAAGGTGCCTCCCTGTCTATCTGTAGCTCGGGGAGAACAAGAACGGGCTCTGCTAGAATGTGCGCATCCCTCAAGAAGGGCAGGTGTGACCTTGGGTTTCCCTAAGCTACACGCTAGCAAGCAGATCAAATAGCTAAGTCAGCGATCATAGTTTCGTGCAGAAAGCTTTAATCACGTGGTTTCAGGGAAACAGTACTTGAAATGGAGAAACAAAGCAATCATGGCTCTAGTCATGTCAATAGGTTTAAGCGGTACGCAAGTGAATCATTTACAGATACAATAATATAATAATATAATGCAATGCTAACGTGCGGTTATAAGGTTATATTGTATATACTAGGCCAATATCATGCATATATCGTATTTATATCCCATCAACACCCTTAAAAACACAAACACACAACATTTATACCTACTTCAAAATTAAAATCCATATATGTCCCCTAGAGTACTGTTTCCAACAGGAATATCTAACCAAAGCATAACCTATATATTAGTCAGTAGACTAATAAAAGTTTCCACGGGCACATTGCAGTTTTGTAGATTTTCCTTTTGAGGAGCTTGTGCCAGAGGTTTTTCTTCATACAGAGGACCCTATCAACAATATCAGAAGCAATATAGACCTCCCTATCAACAACAGCAGTACTGCCCTCCACCTAGTGCTGCCTACTCAAGACAACAATCTCGGTGCCATAAGCCCACCTAGTCCTATGCCTCCTACCACCCCCTCACCTTTGCCTGTGAGTGCGGACATCTCGAAACATCTTCACCAATGGAGAGAAATTACAAGCTTCAAATGGGTACTAGATCTGGTGACATATGGTCATACCCTCGAGTACATACATACACCTCCAAACCTCCCTCCAAGGGGTTCCCCCGCAACCCCCCTGTCTTCACTTATTACGAGAAGAGATCCTGGTCCTGTTCACCAAAGGCGCAACTGAGCGAGTACCTTTAAGTCAGAGGAACACAGGTTTCTACTCTTGTTTTTTCCTTATCAATCAAGACAGTGGAGACCCATGCTGGATCTAAGAGCACTCAACACATTCCTAAAAAAACAAGTGTTCCGTATGGCCACTCTATCAGACAACATGCATCTCTTGAACCATGCGGATTACATGATCACCCTCAATTTGCTAGATGCATATTTTCACATCCCAGTTCACCCTAAACATCAGAAGTACCTTGGCTTCACAGTACCGGCATCTACTACCAGTTCAAGGTCTTACCATTTGGCTTCAAATCCGTCCCTCGAATCTTCACAAAAAGCCTGGCACCAGTTGCAACTGTCCTCAGGAAACGATGACACCAGGTGTTCCCCTACCTGGGCGACTGGCTCCTAAAAGCACACTGAATAAAAGTACAAGCCTGAAGGCTTGTATTCGCCGTGCACTGTTCTCACGGTTATCACCAAGCCCTAGTTTACCATGCTGTTTTGAAAGAATTGCCCTAGTAATCAACTCTGCACCAATAATTAGATATTGTGCACTATATTGTTTATATTGTTAATGTTTAATTAACTTACATCAGTTAAATCAACATAAATCATTCATGACAATACATGATGTGTCAAATCACAACATAAATTAGTCATTACATCACCGAGTCGTCCCTTCCTCGGGGGCAACCTGTGAACAAAGAGGTGGTATTACAATCTATTAAGGATACCATGAATACAAACAGACAACAATGCAGGTTGGTGACATTACCCAAATGGAATTCCAAATCGCAGATGCCATATTGGTTCCGCTTGTTATAAAAATGTGGGTGCACACCATAATTGTGTGAAAAAATTAAAGGAAGAGAAAAGCTGCTGTCCCATAGTGTCGAAAATGGAACTGATCACCTAATCACCGGTCATGGTCAAACTGTGTTCAATGCGCAGATGTAATCACCATCACAAACTACCAGTTTATCACCCGTGAAAACAGTTCCTACCTTTTTCGTGATATATGATAATACAGAAAGCATACCTTCTAGGTGGAGAAACAAGCTAACTGATGATAATCAAGTCTATCTTTTGTGGGGAAAAAACGTGATGGTCCATAAAGACACCCTAACAAATAATATAACCATCAGATATTGGCATAGAAATATGATAAGATGCTCACCGACACGTCGTAAATCTAAATCCATATAGACTCCGTGGACGTTCCTGCGTACAGCAGTCTACAAAAAAAACATATTCTAAGTTACTTGGCTGAGCTCGTGTGCCAAAAGGATGAAAAAAGAAATAAGAGGAAACTAGAACTTACCCTCAAGCGGGGGCTTAAATCACTCTAATCGATCGTGTATACCAAGTGAAGATCCGTAATGTCCTAGCAACATGGGAAAACACAATGGGGGTCATTAGGATCTCGGGCGGATCGCTAACGCCCGCATGGCGGTGGTGATCCGCCCGAGATCCATCCCTGCCCGCCACCCATTTCCCGCCGCCATATTACTAAGGCGGGGGGACCACGGCGAACGGAAAGACCATCCGCTGTTTCTCCGCCCGGTCGACAAGTCGACCGGGCAGAAAAGAGTTTAATATGGTGGCGGTGTCTGCTAGACTCCGCCATCCATCTTATGAAGTGGCAGACACCTGCTTTTCCGAAAGGCATGCGGGAATCTCTTGCGGAGGCCCATTGCAGACCCCAGGGACTCTGGGGGGTGCACATGGGGGGTACCTATTGTGCCCCCCTGCATTTCAATATACAACGTGGCAGGCACCGCGCGTTGCCTGTCACGTTGTGCATTGAAATGCATGACATGCATTTTTAGCATTGCGGCGGGCGGTGCTTTTAGCACCGCTCGCCCCAATGTTAAATATGTGGGATGTGCCCGCCACTGTAGCAGGCGCATCCTAATTGTCCCCACGGGACCCCCGCCCTTATGGCGGGCGGTCCCTTTTCATGACGGGATGGCGGGCGGATAAAGTTTGCCCGCCATCCTAATGGGGCCCAATGTGTTACTCTAAAACCTTAATGTTGATAAAAGAGTAACGCAAAAGAAAAAGTTCCAAGACTCACTTACCGGTGACAAAGCTAGAGAGCCGTTACCTCGGAATTCAACTGAGACGCCGTAATGGTGTGACTCGCCGCGATCTGTGAGCGTCTAAAAACGTAACGAATTAACATAGAGATGAGACTGCCGGTAAAAGGCTAAGCGGCCATGATGAATCGGGCTAAATAGGATATGAATACCTGTCGGACTCCTCATTATAAGAAACTGTAGAAACCTAGACTAGAATAACTAAAAAAATTCCAACATCCTCAACTGAAAAAAATCCTATCAGTGGTAAAAATCGGTGAATCTGCTTACTTGAAAAGTAAATGCAGTGGGACGCACACTAATCCAGGTGTCTAGACAAGGAGAGTTGCTGAAAAATCTCATAGATATGGAAGATACCCAATAAGAACAGTAATCACAAATATAAGAAATGCCCGATTACAGAAGGTAATGCGTCCTATTACCACTGAAGGGTTTAGCATGTATAACAAAATGATATGGAAAGAAGCAAAGATTAATGGTGAAACCAAGATAACTTAAAATAATGTAGCGAGAGCGCTTTGCTAACCTAAACAAATACGGTATCGGATCTACCTATTGAGGTGACCAAACATACTCGCTGGGTGTTCACAAAGATGTGATTGTCAAAACGCCAGATCATGGACTCTGATGTGCTAGTATAATACTAACTAAAACAAGAGTGACTGAATGAGAGGGACCAGCGTCCGCCGAAACCTAAAGGTACTGGATCCTAAACCAGTCAGACAGAAGTAAGAGAATGCTGTGAACAGAAAAATTCCTCCACCGCCATGTGCATATGTATATATCACAATTTTAACAGTTCGATGTCTCACAACCCAATACATATACCATCCTACATATGAATGTGTCACCATTATAACAGTTAGATAACTCGCAGCAAAAACATGTACCTTCATATAGAAAACAACTCATATCAATGCGATCATTTAATCCTGTTGGAATCATGGTGTTAAGAGCCTTAATCCAATATATTTCTCTTTTGAGCAAGGTTTTCGTGATGTCCATGCCAGGACATACCAACCATTTTTCGTTGATTTGAAACCGTAGCTCAGATATTGTATGTTTAGCATCATACCAATCTGTGGCTAAACTTGATGTTGTGTTTTTAGTTCTAATTCTACTTTTGTGTCCCGTAATCCTAACTTTCAATTTTCGTTGTGTCTTCCGAATGTATGATTTGCCACAGGGGCATTTAATGCAGTATTCTACATTGTTGAGATTGCAATCGCTGGTGTGTTTGAGTTTTATTTTCTTTCCTGTTAGAGGAGGAGTTAAATTGTTGACGTGACAGCAAGCGTAACACCGTAGCACCACTCCTCAAAGAGGTTAACTGCAATTTATAAGTATTGATAAATAAGGTGTGCTCCTCCAATCCTCATTCAGATCCTAAAAGCACAGACACAGATGCAAGCTTTCAAGTCCACTCAAGACTGCATTGCCTTCTTTCACAAATTGGACCTCACTTTAAACCTACAAAGTCATCTCCTGTCCCAGTGTTTCTATGCTCTGTCTTGGATACCAGAAAAGACAAGGCCTTTCTCTACCTTGAAAGGCAGCAGAAACTAGTGCAATTGGCTCAAAATATTTCCAAAAAGAGGCCTGCTTCAGTACATCTGTACAAATGATTACTATGATGATGTCATCTGCAATCAAACTTGTGCCACTGGCACGCCTGAAAATGAGACCTTTTCAAAAGGAGCTACAACTCCAATGGATACACTCAGAGGGATTGTTCGACAAACTCATAAAAGTCCGACCAAAAATTGTCCAAGTTCTCAACTGGTGGACCCACGTATCACACATTTCCAAGGGTCTGACATTTCTACCATTGGTACCTGACTTTATTATAACAACGGATGCCTCCCTCAAAGGCTGGGGTGGACATCTTCAGGATCTACAAATCCAGGGCAGGTGGTCTAGATCCTAAAGGTCCATTAATATAAATTGCCTAGAGCTCAAAGTCATTTTCCTCACTCTCCAAGCTTTCCTGCTTCGCATACAAGGATCATCAGTGCTGGTACGTACAGACAACGGTAAGTGGACATGTTATAATAATAGTTTATATGGTATAAGGGTGGGGAGTGTTTTAAAATATTTGTTAAAAATTATTAAAACATATATAAATTTGTATAATTAATTTAAAATAGTTTTTTAGGAGCAGGATTTTGGGTTTATAGGGGATAAGAGTGGGGAGTCTTTTTAAAAATGTGATTCAAAATATAAAAGCATTTTAATTTTGTTTAAAATAATTTACACAATTTTTTGGGAGCGAGACGTTGGGTTCATAAGGGATAAGGGTGGGGGGTGTTTTTAAAATTTTTATACAAAATATAGAAAAAAGAAATTGAAAAATGAAATTAAAATTGTTTTTTAAGAGCTGGATGTTGAGTTTATAGGTAGTAAATGTGGGAAATTAATTTTTATTTAAAATCTTTTTTTTTAAATTAAACATTGTCATTTTTTAATATTTTTTTACATTTATTAATATTATGTTGTGTTTAATTTTTTTTTCTAAACATTGAAATATATTTTTTCTTTTTAGGTTGAATTTTTATACAAAGGTCGAGATTCTAATTAAATGTAATGAATTATGTTTTAAAATGTGTTAATAATAAAAAAGATATCATTTATAAATTAAAAACATATATATTTTTTATTATAATGATATATTAAATGTTTTATAATTTACAATTAAATAGATGTTATAGAAATATGAGCAAAATTCTTTATTTAGGGGCCAATTCCGATCTGGGTCGGAAATCACTCCGACCAAGCCGGATCCAGGGTGGTTTTTTAACTATTCGGACTCCTGCAGTCCGACCACACAAGTACGATGCGGTTGTACGCTGTCGGACTCGTTTCGGTCGGACTCCCATTGAAGTCAATGGGAGCCGGTCGTACAACGCGTACATGGGCTCCCATTGACTGAATGGGTACGTTCCGGACAAGTGCGCCCCCTACAGTAGGTACGCGTTGGTGCCATCCGCACCGTACCTGCCTGTGTTGGGGAGACCCATGGGTCTCCCCCTGTGTCCGAACCGTAAGGCTGCGGGTAACAGGGGGTCCAATGCGGACCCCCAAAGTCCATCTCCGGGAGCTATTGTGAGCCGGAAGCTCCGACTCAATCCGACTGTCCGAATCGAGCATCGTACTGGCTCGGTCGGAATTCGGCTCCATTGCACGCCACGGTTAGCTTACGGCCGAGCCGTACGGAGCGGTTCCGACCCGGAAACGATTCGGACGGAGATTTTGCGCTTGTTCACATCGTACTTTGACGTCCGGACCCGTGTACGAACCGGACGGAAATTCAGCCTCCGAATCCGACCCGCTAATGCTGAACCCGATTCGGAGGCCTTCCGACCGAGATCGGAATCGGCCCCATAGTATTTAAAATCTAAACGTATGATTTATTTTAAGTTACGAATATGATTTATACATTTGATACTGATTAATAACATTTAATCGTTTTAGATTTTGGATTTAATAATAGAAAATTATGTATGTTTAGTGACTACAATATTTTATGATGTTATATAAATTTAAGTGGGAATAGAACATGATATATGTTTAGTGTCCAACACTTTCCCTGATTTAATAATAATTGGAGTGCGAATAGTATATTATAAATGTTTAGTGTCCAGCACTTTCTCTGATTTAATGTTAATTGGAGTACAAATAGTAAATTATATATGTTTAGTGTCCAGCACCTTCCAGAGGTAATATAGTTTGGAGTGGGAATAGTAAATTATATATGTTTAGTGTCCAGCACCTTCCCTGACTTAATATAAATTGGATTAGGAATAGTAAAATATATATGTTTACAGTTTTGTAATTTGTGAGAATTAATTTAGTGTACAGTGGGAAGATTTAAAAATAATAATAGGGCTTGGATTAATAAAGAAAATCATTATAAATATTCATTAAAAAATTACTTTATAAAGTATAATGATGTAACATCTATATTGTATTACATATTCAAAGTTAAAAAATAAATAAATGATGAAGTGTTATTTTTTTATTGGTATCTTTCTTTATTTTCAAACATTTATTCCTAAAAAAATAACATTTTATTTTATTAAAAGTATAATTAATATATATTGTTAGACATACAGAGAAAAAATGCAATATTTATTTTTCAGATATATATTTTGTACATATGTATACTTTCATATATAATATTTTTGCAAACATTGGGGCCGGTTACGATTTCGGAAGGCCCGTCACCTTCAGGCATGCGGTGGCGGTCCTTCCGCAATCGGACCGCGATGTACCCCGCCACATTACGATGGCGGAGGGAATCGTGCTCGAACCGTCGCGGACGCAAAGACCCTCCACCGCTGGCCCACCAAAAGCAATCATACAGATTGCCTGGTGGACAGTCCAGAGAGCATGAAATGGTGGCAGTGCCTAGCAGGCACCGTCTACCAAATCATGATGCCGGCTGCAGCCAGCCTTTCCATGGCGGCGATACCACCTTGGAAAGGCTGGTGGGGATTAGTTACGGGGACCCCATGGTACTCCCCTACATTTCACAGCACTACGTGGCAGGCACCTCGTGGGTACTGACACGTAGTGTAGTGAAATGCACATCCTGCATTTTGACATCGCGACGGGTGCTGCAGTCAGCATCACACGCTGCATTTTTAAATGGCAGGATGCGACCGCCATGGTGGCGGTCACATCCTGATTTGGTGTGCGGACCGCTGCATGTATGGTGGACGGCTCCGTTCTCCACCAGGAAGGGGGATGCCAACCTAATGACCCCCATAGTTTTAAACATTATTAAACTTTTTTTTTACAGTTTTGTACATTTTTTAACATAAAATGATGTAGTTTTACATTGCTGTATAAACATTGTAAATATGTATTACATTCTTACATATAGTGTAATTTTTTATTAATGTGTATGTTTTTACATGTTTTCATTACAAACACTTTTTTGACATGTTTTACATTTTTTAAACATGTATTGTTATATTTGAAGTAATATTATTTATATTTTAAATGTAAATAATAATTATTACATGTAAATTTTAATACAAACTTTTTTTATAACATTAATAAAAAATATAAGTTTCATTTCACATAGTACAGATTTTTAATATACATTGGATAGGAAATGTATTTTTATAGAATTATAATAATTATTATGGGGTCAATTTTGATTCGGTAAATGAATCCATACGACAAATCGAATCCGTAGCCCTTTCTGTACAAATCGTACAAATCCGTCTGAATCGCGTAGTACGATCCGTAGGAAAAAAATACGTCCAAATCTTTGCGAACCGTACGAAAAGCAAGGGAAAATCCGTACGATACGGACCCTGAAAGTGAACCGTACGAATCGTAAACATGCTGTACGACCCGACAAATATGATCCAGACCGGGTAATCAGAATGCGATTTGTACGGAAAACATCGCGTATGAGCTGCGATTTGTACGGAAAACGTAGCGTATGAACGAGCCACACAATCAAATACGAGACGAACACACACTGAACGATGCGCACGCGAACCCCGTATAAACATCGCGTATGAGCAAGCCACAAAATCAAATACGAGACGAATCCACACTGAAGGAAGCGCACGCGAAGCCTGTAAAGACGTCGCGTATGAGCGAGCCACAAATACGAGACAAACCCACACTGAACGAAGCGCACTCAAACCCCTAAAAACAGCACAAGCCGGTAGAAAACGACTCGTACTGCGAGAACGTCGCGTTGGACACACGAATAAACAGAAGGAAATACAGGTAAACGAGCCGTACTGAACCACACAGACACTCTAAAACAGCACAAGGAGGGTGAGAACGACTCACGCACCACCACAAAACATGTCTCCAGTGTACAAACCATGGAAATGAATGTCCTGTGCAGATCCAAACAGGCAAACAGAAGGGCTAACTCAGAACCACCCCTTATAACACACACACCAAAAATTCAAACTAAGGCCCACCCACAAATGGACCAATAGAAAGGGCCCCCACACACAAAATATGATCCTGTGCAACATACCCAATTAGCAAGAGACACTGACAACACACCACCAACTGCACACATCCAACTTCAAACATACCCCCATTCACATTCAGACCCACACACCCACATCCATACACACCGTCACCCCACACCATGTCCGCACAGAAGAATCCAAAGTTCACAAAGGAGGAGAAAGGAGATCCTTGTAGATGAAGTCATCAGAGTCGAGCCACAGCTGTTTGGCGCATTGGTCAGACGGACCAGCATAGCTGAGAAAACCCGCCTGTGGGAGAGGATAGTCAATAGGGTGAATGCTGTTGCACCCATCAGACGCACAAGGAAGGAGTGCCAGGCCAGGTGGTACGATCTGCGGAGGATGATCAAGCGGAAAATGGACGAAGAGTACGCACAGAGCCAGCACACTGGTGGTAGTGGTCCCTTCAAACCAGTACAGTACCAGCCCTGGGAGGAGAAGGTGGTGGCCCTGCTACCACCAGTGGGAGTACATGGAATTGAAGGAGTCGTAGAGCCTGGTGAGTACACAAACAACTCATGTAACATGGGGTAATGGCATCCACACCCCAAGTACAAAAAATGCCCGCACCAACCCCCAAGCGCCCACCGCCCAGAGCTACATCCAACAACGCTAATGCCACTAACATGTGTATGCCCCATTGAGAAGGCAAGGCCATGCTATGACCCATGCTACAGGAAGCACAGACCCAAAAATGGACGTCCAGTATGCTGGGAGGGTGGGTGTCACAAAATGCATCGTGAGACTCCAAATCAGACCAAATTGCATGGTCGTCCGCAGGGATGGGTCAAGGGGGGCTCTCCCCCCCTCCCTGGATCGCCAGTGCGTCTGGTATGGGCCCAGTCAGGGCCGGCCCTAGTCCATCATGCTTTTCAAATGGTGCCATTGTTCCAGGGGGCAGCCCCCTCCATTGGGTGGGAAGGGTGCAAGGGGGTGGCCGAGAAGCGCGAAGGGTGCAAGGCCGAGGGCGAGAAGGGTGCAAGGCAGAATGGAGAAGGGTGCAAGGTAGAAAAGGGTACAAGGCGGAGGCGGAGTAGGGTACAAGGGGGAGGGGGAGAAGGGTGCAAGGGGGAGAAGGGTGCAGGGCAGAGAAGGGTGCAAGGCAAAGGAGGATATGGGTTCAAGGTGGATAAGGGTGCAAGGCGAAGGGGGAGAAGGGTGCAAGGCGGAGAAGGGTGTGAGGCAGAGGGGGAGAAGGGTGCAAGGCAGAGGGCGAGAAGGGTGCAAGGCAGAGGGCAAGAAGGGTGCAAGGCAGAGTAGAGAAGGGTGCAAGGTAGAAAAGGGTACAAGGCGGAGGTGGAGTAGGGTACAAGAGGGTAGGGGAGAAGGGTGCAAGGGGGAGAAGGGTGTAAGGCAGAGAAGGGTGCAAGGCAAAGGGGGATATGGGTTCAAGTGGAGCAGGGTGCAAGGCGGAGGGGGAGAAGGGTGAAAGGCGGAGGATGAGAAGGGTGCAAGGCAGAGGGGGAGAAGAGTGCAAGGCGGAGAAGGGTGCAAGGTAGAAGGGGAGAAGGGTGCAAAGTGGAGAGGGAGAAGGGTGCAAGGCGGAGGGGGAGAAGGGTGGAAGGGGAGAAGGGTGCAAGGCGGAGGGGGAGAAGGGTGCAAGGCGGAGGAGGAGAAGGGTGGAAGGCAGAGGGGGAGAAGAGTGCAAGGAGGAGAAGGGTACAAGGTAGGAGGAGAGAAGGATGCAAGGCGGAGAGGGAGAAGGGTGCAAGGCGGAGAGGGAGAAGGGTGCAAGGCGGAGGGGGATAAGGGTGCAAGGTGGAGGGGGAGAAGGGTGCAAGGCACAGGGGAGAAGGGTGCAAGGCACAGGGGAGAAGGGTGCAAGGCAGAGGGGAGAAGGGTGCAAGGCAGAGGGGAGAAGGGTGCATGGTAGAAAAGGGTACAAGGCGGAGGTGGAGCAGGGTACAAGGGGGAGAAGGCTGCAAGGGGGAGGGCGAGAAGGGCGCAAGGGGGATGGTGATGAAGTTGAAAATGTGCCCACCCCTATAAACATTTCTGTGGACGCCCATGCCCAATTGCCCTCATCCCATATGGCCCAGGTACACACCCATGCACCATGCTCAATGCACAGGGAGTGGGAAAGTACTGACAAGATAGCTGACACTGGGCCCTGGTGTAGGCAGCACAAGGCCCTCCTGTGACCAGTGCTAACACAAACACCAGGACAACAAGGTCAGATATTTTGGACAGGAACTCACAACCACTGTCATGGCAGCATGCTCCATGGGGGGACAGCCACACCATGAGGGAGGCCCAGTTCCAACTCAGACTCCAACTACCAGCACGGCCTGTTACACACACCCCTTACACAAACATACCCTCCTGGGACAGGCATTGGAGTGCCCCACTGTCACAATGGTCATGTAACACAACAAAACCAATGCAGATCTGCTGAAGCATCCAAGCAAAAAATGCACGGTGCAGATTCACAAGCCCCGTGCGCTTCTTTCACGCCCCCGTAGCGTCACCTTTGTGACACAGCGGCGGCACAAAAGTGGCGCCATGGTGCTGGGTATTTACAAGGTGACGCATCTGGGAGATGTGTCACGTTCTAAAGCCCTGCACCAGAAGTAGGTGTTCTGGCGCAGGGGGGGGGGGCGATATGGTGCAGCAACTCCTCCCAAAAGTGGCTAAGTGAAATCTACAAGATTTATCTCAGTCACTTTTAAGCACATGCTGTGTCAAAACCTTGCGCATGCTTGAAGGAGGCGTAAGGATTGACGCAGCATTGTGCAGATAGGGCCCCACAGAGCATTGCTGGAGCTGCGTTGCGCTGGTGACGCAACTCCAGCAATGCGCCACTTCTACGGCACAGATGCGTGACACAGCTGTGCCGTTTTTCCACCATGGTGCTCCGCATTGTAAATGTGTCGCTTCCATGCTGGCATAGCTGTGGTGCACAATGACTGGCGAATCCCTGCTGATATGCAGGGCTGTACCAGTTATTGTAAATATGCCCCCATATGTCAATGACTCTGGAGCACATATCAATCTGACCCCACAACATACCCATCCACAAGTGAACATTGAGGACAATCCAAAGCATAGACAACTACCAGGTGGAACAGTGCCAACTACAATGTGTATGAAAAATGGATGTTGCATTAAATGCATTAACATTGTCTGTCTCTCACACCCACAGGGCAACGTTGGGGGAGATGATTCACAGTCCCCGGCTCCGCTGGACCATGATCCCACCGACAGCGACGCCTCTCACCACTACACAGATGACCCCGACCAACCTGGCACCTCTGGTGGCCAAACCCGTGCAGCACCTGGATCTGGAACATCTGCGCCAACCAACACCACCATTCCTGCCACATCCCAGCAGACATCTCGGAGCCCTGCCCACAGTGAACAACTGAGCTAGTCTGACAATGAGGGACAAGGTTCGCCGGGCACCCAGGAGGTGGCAGACAACACCACCACTGCCATCCCTCAGGGGTCCCGTCGACCCGATGTGCCCACAACGGTAGGCCACGCTCGTGTGGGCAGGGTTGGTGGGAGTGGCGGCAGGCGGAGGCTAGAACCTGACCAGCCAGCTGAAGGGCCCAGAATGTCTGACCTACGCAATATCATGGAGGCATACCGGCTGGACACCATAGAGATCATCCAGGTAGTGGGGACCCTCACAGAGATCAAAAACCTGCAGGCAGAGCAACACGCCAGTCAACAAGAACACCAAGGACGGATGGAGGCAAGACTCTCTAAGCTCCTGGCTGTACAAAGGGACATAGGCCATTCACTCCGTCGGATCGCAGACAACATGGAGCACCCTCCCTGTATCACCCGACAAGACACTTCTAGGCGAAGACCGCCACCAGGCACAGGGAGGGAGGAGGAGGAATCGTCCGACGGAGCATCCCATGCATCGTCAAGGCCTCCATATGAGGGTCCCCCAAGGAAGGTGGGTCGTCCACAGAAAAGACAGTGAGAGGCAGCGGGCCATGCGCATCTCCCAGGTCACCTGGTCTGGCACCTGGACTTTGTGTGCAACAGCATCACCTCATTGACTGTCCTACTCTGCCACATGAACTTGCCGTTGGAGTCTGAACAATGAAGCCAAGCACTGTGGTCTGGACTCTGGTGACTCCAACTGCAAGGCATCACATCTCCCTCTGTGAACTTTGGATTCCTGGAATTTTTGCACAGCACCTATCACTTACTCACGGTTCACGCACCTGACAGATAAATAAACAAAACAATCACAAGGACAATTGATGTTGCAGTCATTTAGCATGAGTCAACAACATACGTGTGGGGATATGTCAAAGTATGCCTGAGTGTGGAACAAACTCAAGCCATCCATAAACTGGGATCTGAGTCCGGTTGAGGACACAAATAGGTCACAATGTATCACCAATTACATACATGGAGCGCAATACTCACCCGTGATGGTTTCAAGCTGCGAGGGGGGTGTGCTTGCCATACTGCTCGGACAGACAGGTTTGGAAGAGTATGATGAAGGCGTAGAGGTCATGGGTCATGTGGAGGTGCCTGGCGAGGGTGTCCCAGGTCTGTTTGGTGAGGTGGGGGAACTGTCTCCCGGCATGCAGTTGTTCTGTGGATGTGATGAATGGTGGCCAGGGCAAGGTTAACAGGACGGAGTTAGGGCAATGGGGTGTTGGATGAGAGACGTCCAAGGTCGTTTTTGGGTCTGGGATTGTGGAGTGCCTCCTGAGTGTGGCTGAGGAGTCTGAAGGTGATCCTGCAGTTGACAGTGAGGCTATTGTAGGTATCTCAGGTGGACGGTCATGTGGCTGTGGCAGGGGATGTTGAGGATGAGGTATGCGGATGCACCCTGGATGTGTACAAGTCGTCCTGGAGTCTGGCTGTTGTTCCTGTGTAGACTGCGTTGCCGTAGTTGACCCGGCTGGTGTCGTGGACCTGGGTGACTGTCTGTCTTGCCTAGGAGTAGATCTATGTGAGGATCATTTGCAGCATGCGGAGGGTGTTGCAGCATGAGGTAGAGATGGTGTTGAGTTGCATGGTTTTTGTGAGCAAGGAGTCTACGATGAACACCAGCTTGCGTGCGTGTCCACTGGGTGCTGGTGCGCTGCCCAGGCCGGTGTGACACAAGGAGTTGTCCCAGCCGTAAGGGGACAATCCTTAGATGATGACATCAGTCTTGTCCAAGTCCAGCCTCAGGTGGCTGATGTTCATCCATTTGTTAACGGGCCTCATGCCTTCTTGAAGGTTGGATCTGGGAGTGGCTGGGTCTTTGGTGAGGGTGAGGAGCAGCTGGGTGTCAATGGCATAGGACATGATGATGAGGTTGTGTGCGCATGTGATGGTGGAGAGCGGGGTCATGGAGACATTGAAGAGCGTCACGCTGAGAGATGAGCCCTGGGGCATGGGCCAGATGACCCCAGTGTACTACTTGCTGAAGGGAGGAGGCGGTCTCCCTGGGTCTTGCTGGAGAGGTACTTTGCAATTTATTCCTGGGCCCTCCTCTGGATCCAGGTGTTGGAGATGTGTGATCTGACAGTGTGGTAGCACATGGTGCAGAATGCCGTTGAGAGGTCGAGGGGCTGAGGGTGGTGGTCTCACCATTGTTGAGCAGGGTCCAAAATGATGTTGGTAATGAGGGCGGCTGCAGTGGTGTGATAACTGTGGAAGATGGACTGGAGCGGGTTGCCTGGAGGAGTTTGCTTGGAGGGAGTTGGTCAGTTGACCGTTGACTGTCTTCTTGATGACATTTGCCGGGTAGGGAAGGGGGGTGATGTTCCAGGAGATCCTGCGGTACTGCCGTCCGTTATTTAAGAAGGGCCTGGATCTCTGCATGCCTCCAGCTCCCATGGAATGTGGCGTACTCAAAGGAGACATTCATGACATGCCGGAGGTGGGCTTCAAGGATGGGGTATGCTGTGATTGAGATGTTGTGTGGGAAGGGTCCTGATTGAGAGCCGGAGTGGATGGTGTACATGAGCCGGGTGGTGTCTTTGCTGCTGACGGCAGTCCAGGACCTGAGGGGGGTTATGTCCTGTGGATAATAGTGGCGAGGCTGTTGTGTATATCCATTAGCTTGCAGTGGTAGAATGTTGGGAGGGATTCCCTTGGCCTTGCAAGGGTGGGATGTCTTTTGGGTGGAGAGCTGGGGTTAGATAGTTCACTCACGATGCAGATGAGCTCCTTGATGTTGTGTGTGTTGGTGCCTAGGCCCTACCTGAAGGATGTCCTATTGTCCATGCTGATGATATGGTAATGTCTGTGTGGCGGGTTTCAGGTCTGAAAGGTAACTGATGGTTGTTTGTTTCGCAAGGTTTGCACAAGAGTCCAGCTTAAATCAGGCCAGAAGGTGGGCTTCACATACTATAATCAAAAGAATAGACACAGGTCAAGGATAGATTATTTTCTGTTAGATCTAAGGATGGTGGAGCATGTAATAAACATCAGACATGTAGGTGTACATTTGTCGGATCATTCTGCTATTCTTTTACACTTGACGTTTGGCCAAAAAACGCAGAACCCGGTTTGGAGACTAGATCGTACGATTTTGTTAGATCAAGAAGCCATGGAGACTGTAGAAGGCGAACTGGAGGATTTTTTGACTGCGAACATAGACTCTGCCAAGCTAGATGTGGTATGGGATACGTGTAAAGCCTTTTTGAGGGGGAGGTTGGGGGCCTTAGGGGCAAAGAAGAGAAGGATATACTACAGCAGAGTTACTGATTTGGAAGAAAAAATTAGACAACATGAGGCAAAGATTATGGGGGAAAATGAGCAGCAGTTAAGGGACCAGGCTATTTTCGATAATTCAAAACTGAAAGCTGAATTAGCTACACTTCTTGCAGCTAGAAACCAAGAGAGATGGGATGCTAGTGGCTTGGCACATTTTAGTTATGGAGAAGGGTGTGGCAAGCTTTTGGCATGGAAAGCAAAGAAGGATTTGGTTCGAAACTTTATTAAGGAAATCAGAGTGGGTGGGTCTGAAGGAGACACAGTTATTACAGACAGTGGAGGGATTGCAGAAGCTTTTTTTGAACACTTCTCCACGGTTTACAAGGAGGAGTTAGTACCAGACTCACAAGAGGTGACAGTATGGTCACAGTTAATAAACCCACTCCCAATCCAATACAACCAGGTTTTGAATTCAGAAATCTCATTGATGGAGGTGGAAAAAGCCATAAAGAATGGTAAGAGAGGTAAAGCCCCGGGGCCAGACGGTCTCCCTCTGGAAGTCTATGAGACACTGATTGGCTCAATTGCCCCCATTTTACACCAAGTATTTAATAGCATCTTCAGAGGAGATATAGGGATGCCGGGGTCTTGGAATGAGGCGGTAATAGTCTTGATTCCAAAACCCGGCAAATCACCGAAATATTTAGATGCATACAGGCCAATATCATTATTAAATAATGATTACAAATTATTTACTAAAATTATGGCCGATAGATTGAGTCAAGTCATCCCGCACTTAGTTCATGAGGACCAAAAGGGATTCATGAAGGGTAGATATTTAAAAGAACTCACCTTCTCAGTGGTTGGCGCAATAGACATGGCAACAGTTTTTAATCTCCCTCTTGCTCTTATCGCCCTTGACGCCGCCAAGGCATTTGATCGTGTGAACTGGCTTTATTTGAAGAAACTTATTCAACATCTAGGATTAGGTCCAAGCTATACCAACACCTTGTTATCACTGTATAGCTCCCCTACCTCCAAGGTGCTGGTTAACGGCATTCTGACACCCTCTTTTAGGGTAATGAGGGGTACGCGCCAGGGATGCCCGATTTCCCCATTATTATTTAACTTATATATAGAACCGCTAGCCAGCAGGATTAGAGACATGGATACAATAGCCCCCTTCAAAGCTGGCGAGTGGAATAAGAAGATTGGTCTCTATGCGGACGATATTATTATTTTTACTTCAAACTTGAAAGAGTCATTGGGAAACATATTTAAGCTCACTAAAGAATTTGGCAAAGTTTCAGGGTATGAAATTAATGAGAGTAAAACAGAGCTAATGGCATGGAATTTGGACACTAAAGATATCCAATGCAAGGAGGAGATGAGATACTTAGGTGTGAGAATAACGCAGAATATTGCAGACTTAACAAAAATTAACTTTTTTAGGGTAAAGAAAGAAATAGGGGCTATATTGCGAAATTGGAGTCATTTACCTCTTACTTTGTTTGGTCGCACTAACTTGATTAAAATGGTAATTTTACCAAAACTTACCTTTTTGTTTGAAACAATTCCCTGGGACTTTGATAAGAAAGGGCTTAAAAGACTACAAAGCGAGATTTGTTCTTTCATTTGGGCCTCCAAGGGATCTCGCCTATTGTGGAAGAAAATTAGAAGAAGATGGGACAAGGACGGGGTATCAGCCCCAGATTTTTTGTTATATGGCTGGGCTTTTCGTTTAAAAAATTTGAGAGAACTTATGGGAACACCGAAGGCTACAACCATAGGACATATCTTCTCGGCTATGTTAAGTTTGAGCAATTATGATCAAAACGGATTCATGTATAAATTCTCAGACCCAAATATTTTTTTAAAAGTGAAATTTAAATCTCTACGGGAAGCAGCAGAGCTCTGGTATAAAATTAGGAAACTAGCAAAGTTGAGTTATTATGGATATAGGTCTTCCATTTGGGACACACCAGGAGCACCATTTTGGGCAGAGGATGCATTGGCTGTCCCGTTGAAAATAGCAGGATTAAAAACCTGGGGAGACTTATTTCCAGAGGGAAAGCTGATTAGTTGGATACAAGGGGCACAGGTGTGGGGTAAAGGGTTATCTAAATTTAAATACTTGCAGATGCAAAGTTGGGCAAACAAGTCGGACATTGTTATCGGTCTCCAAAATGACTTTGAGAACAAAATGTTTTCTCCACAATCATTCAAGAAGGAAGTTGCGATATGGTATTGGGCAATGGTGGAGATGGAAGATGGCCCGTTCACATTGCCGGAACTGCTATGGGGAGAATGCTTGCCAGACATCGCTACAGAAAATCAATGGCAAGTAATGATGACTATACTTTATAAAACAGTAAAATCTGCAAATGTAAGGCGAAATGTTCTGTTTACTATCCATAGAGCCTATTGGACTCCCCGTAGATTATCGAAGTTCAAACCTGGTGGACGAGTTGAGTGTCCAAAGTGCAGAAATATAAATGTGGATGACCTGCACATGTTCGTGGAGTGTTTGAATATCAGGGAATTCTGGAAGGCGGTAAGCGACTGCTTGTCACAATCGATTGGGTGTACGATAGAGGTAAGCCCTGAACTAATTATTACTGGGAGATATGATTTACATGACAATAGAATGAACGATAAAGTAAAGCTAGTCTTTTTTGGGGTTCTGCTAGCCCGTAGGGAAATCTGTAAGGTATGGGTAGAAGCTACGACACCGACACTTATGGATTGGCTAAAGAGTATGAGATACTTTGCGATACTAGATTCCAAGGGTCGGATGAACAAGAAGCACAAATTTTGGTTACTTTTTCTACAACAATTTGGGTAAGGAGTGGGCCTTCGTCTTGGTATAGTATAAGAAACTAAGACATAAAATTGAAAAATCCTATGATTAAGGCCTTGGCCTATCTCGCAGGCGTGTTGAACAGGTCCGTCCTTCGTGAAGGCGGAGTTAGAGACCGGGCTGCGGCCTCCGGTAGGGCTGTGCCATTGTCTTTACAGGGTGGTACAGAGGATTTTGGTCCAGTGCTGGCTGGAGAGCCCCATATGCCCGTGTCTATAGCCAGCATATGAGATAAAAAGCCCAGGGCAGAAACAATCGAACAATGGGTGGCGTAAAGGCTAATGAGGATTAAAAAAAAAAAAAAAGAGTCCGGCTAGATCTGTATGAGTCCAGTAGGTCTGCCTTGTCCCAGGTGGTTTAACTGTTGTGCATCACAGGAAAGTCCGCCAATGTGGCAAGAGTGTTGGATCAGTTGCTGACCCAGTGTGTGAGGTTGCAGGGTGTGGCGGTGGCGTTGGTTGGAGTGTCCTGGGCGAGGGTGCCACACAGCTCGTCTGTGGTGACTTAGATCAAGCATCTTTGGGGGATCTGTAGCGGAGTGTGGGACAGTGTGTTGCTTGTCGGAGAACTGGATGCAAATGTTGATGTATCAATGAAGGATGGTGGTGTGGTTGTCCTCCAGCCAGTAGTAGCTGTGCCCCAGCCACATGTAGTCTGTGGAGGTGATGGCCTGCGTGCTGATGTAGTTGTTGATGGCTTAGCGGAATTGTGGGTGTAGGCCTGGAGATCTGTAGATGAGTGTTAGTCTGAGGGTGGTCAGGGGGTTGGTGTGAAACCTGAAGTGCAGGTGCTTGACAATGCTGAGTGTGTCCTTGGTGTTGTGTGTGACTCTGAGGGTGTACTTCTGAATGAATTGCAATTCATCCTCCTGGATTGATGGTGCGGTCCCTGCGGGTGATCTTGTTTCCGTCTGTGATGGCAATGTTGAAGTTGTGTGCTGAGGATGCGTTCAACCAGGTTACTGTAATGAAGGCGATGTGTGGGGCTGTTGTGTTGAGGAGGTAACAGAGTCCAATGGCGTGCTGTTGGACGGAGCAGGTGTGGAGTAGGATGCACATGACCAGGTTGTACGGACATGGTCTGGTAGGCGGGGTAGCGTTGTGTAGGCAGTAGGAGTTGCACACCCAACATGCGAAGCTGTCGTGTGTGCGCTTAGGGGTTGCCTGATAGCAGGTGGTTGATTGTCCGGTGTTCATTGCTTGGAGGGTGGCTGTAGCATGAGTCTGTTGTGTTACGTGGGTCATGCAAGGACCAGAGGGTCTTGCACTGTGCACGTTGCAGGCGCTGACGGTCCTGTCTTTGGCACGGCGTTGGCGCAACAGTGGCACAGACAAGCTGCTGCCTGCATTAAGAATGGGTGGAGGGAGGGAGGAGCATCTTGGAGGTGTGTGTGTTACAGAATCAGGGCACTCAGTGGGGCGGTGCCGCAGCGGAGTCAGCAGCAGGAATGCGTGAACACCTGACGGCGGAAGGGGTGAGAAACTAGGCAAAAACTAGCACACAAGACAAGGAGGTTAGAAAGGCAGAGTGTAACTGGTGTATGGAAAGGTAGAGTGTCTGGTTACTCATGGTGGTACAAAAGGGGGTGGTGATGGACGGAGCATCTGAACCAATCAAACACTCACACCCAGTCAAAAGATCTGGGTTTGATCCATCTCCCAGTTCAGACATGGCTATATGCAAATCAGTCTGACCCTGTGCCTCATGGGAACAGTCCAGCCCGAACTGCCAAGCCATGCCTTCCCTGGACCGGAAACAAGCTTCCGAGGACCGGTTTCTGGCATTACAGCTGTCTTCAGCCCGGCTTGCTTGAATCCAGTGGCAAAGTGAGCAAGGGACTCACGTCTGAGCATACCCTGCCACACTTATGGCAGCCAAAGCGGTACAAAAGGGGGTGGTGATGGACGGAGCATCTGAACCAATCAAACACTCACACCCAGTCAAAAGATCTGGGTTTGATCCATTACCGTTCTTTATCTCACTCTGCCACCCAGTTCAGACATGGCTATATGCAAATCAGTCTGACCCTGTGCCTCATGGGAACAGTCCAGCCCGAACTGCCAAGCCATGCCTTCCCTGGACCGGAAACAAGCTTCCGAGGACCGGTTTCTGGCATTACAGCCGTCTGTAGCCCGGCTTGCTTGAATCCAGTGGCAAAGTGAGAAAGGGACTCACGTCTGAGCATACCCTGCCACACTTATGGCGGCCAAAGCGGTACAAAAGGGGGTGGTGATGGACGGAGCATCTGAACCAATCAAACACTCACACCCAGTCAAAAGATCTGGGTTTGATCCATCACCGTTCTTTAGCCCACTCTGCCACCCCAGTTCAGGCATGGCTATATGCAAATCAGTCTGACCCTGTGCCTCATGGGAACAGTCCAGCCCGAACTGTCAAGCCATGCCTTCCCTGGACCGGAAACAAGCTTCCGAGGACCGGTTTCTGGCATTACAGCCGTCTTCAGCCCGGCTTGCTTGAATCTAGTGGCAAAGTGAGCAAGGGACTCACGTCTGAGCATACCCTGCCACACTTATGGCGACCAAAGCGGTACTGGTTACTCATGGGTCACTCAAAGAAAATGGATGAACAATCACCAAAAATGACGGGCACAGGATCAGGCTCCAAAAGGCCAAGCTGCGCCCAGGACACACAGCGTCAGCAGGTGTTGCCTGCCCGTAGTGGGTAGCAACCTGCTCAAATACATACACAACCAAGTACTTCATGCACAATAGGGATCATTAGCCATGAATAGGCTTTCCTGTTTTCAGTTTCTATTTTTGGTAAATTCTGGTGGTGTTTTTTCAGTGTTTTACAGTGATTTCAATACCTCAAAAAACCAGTGCTTTTCAGTGATTACTAATTTTCGCGCCATAAAAAACAACTGAAACAGTGTTTTACCGGTGTTTATGGAACACTTCGCTTTTATTATTGCTTGCTTTCTTCATTGATGCATGGTATATAGACAGTGTATGTACAGTGTACATGTGGTCCAAATACATTTTTACAAGTCAAACTTCTTGTAGTACACCATACAATAATTCTTCAGTGAGTCTTTGGTCATTCACGCTTTCTCTTTCCTTCCCAATATCGCTGAGTGTGTTTTCCTATATTTTTGGATGGGTATGCCTACTCTGCATATCATTAGCGTTAGTTGTTACCACCTTCTAAGTATTTTTAGCATAGGAAACCTGTGACCCCTTTTTCACCTTTACCTAAAGCAAACCTGTGACCCCTTCTTCACCTTTACCTGAAGCACTGCCCCTTTAAGTTCACGTGGTAATCATAGGAAGGGAGGTAGTATATAAGCCCCTCCCTTCGGTTGAGCCGGTGCTTGGCTTTATTGCTCTTCCCCCCTAGTTCCAGGCCCGTTCCAGTTCCGTTCCTTGTCTCAAGTATTGCCCCCGCCTGCATTCCTTTGTTCCCCGGTATTCAGAGCCTCTAGCGAGCCTCTGCCCGTTCTAGTCCCTTTTCAGAGAGCCTCCCAGTTGGCCTTAGAGAATCCGTTAAACGGCGGTGCCGTTTGTTTGCACATTTCGAGGGAAGCGGCGGGGCCGCTTCCAGTGAAGAACCGGGTTTTCAAGTACCCAGCTGCGTCAGGGACACGCCCAAAAGTCCTCTAGGTTCCCTTGCCTTGGTATACAGAGACACGGAATACTTCTAGGTGGCGTCAGAGATCAAATTTATTAGCTGCAGCTAGTAGCAGAAATCCCAGCAACACAACACGGTGTACAACTCAAGAAACTGTTCAATTTTACTAAGGCGAGACATCCCTATTTATACACAAAAAGGTACATTTAAAATGCACGCCCCTGCACCAAAATTCAACCAATAGAAAATACATGACATCACACAGCATCATACAGTAAAGCTCATTTTACAGTGTCCCAACCCACAAGTTAATATTTAGGCATATCTAAATAATAATCTGGAAGGCCCGCACAAACCCTTAATTGAAAGCGTAACCCATGAAATGAAGAAATAGTCAAGAAAAGTAGTTTCAGATAATGTGCAGGATAACAGAGACGTAAAGAAACTTAAAAGTTAACAAATGTCTTGAATAGTGATTGGAAAAGCAAATAACGATCTTGCAGGGAAATTGGCTTGGCAGGGTCAATTCCAGGTTAAAGGCCAGCTTCTGAAATTAACTCCAGTGCACGAAGAAATCCTTGGTTAATGTGTATGATTCACAATAGGTCAGACTGCTTTCCTCAGAGACTAACTTCTAAGGCCTACATAAAAAGTAACACCAGATGGCAGTCACGACACATGGCAAAAACCCATGTTTCAGGATGTTGCAGGAAAGAAAGTCTTAAGAAAAGAAACCATTTAGATATTGTTTAAGATAAGATATGTGCAAGGAATTTAAAGGTTACCGAGGTCCTGAACAGTGATTGAAAAACTCAGACAACGATCAGCTAGTGAAACAGGTTTTGCAAAAGGTCAGTTTCAGGTGAAAAGGGTTACTCTCTCTCTGCAGTTCATTCAGAGTTAGAGAAACCCAAATTAATATATGCATGAACTCAGAAGGCAAAGCCACTTGTTTTGGGCCTACTTTACTGGCCTACGTGAGGGCAAAACTAAAATGCAGTCAGGTTTGAGAATTACAGAACCACAGAAACTCCTTTTGCCATTACGTAGGCAATAACCTAAACTCATGTCAATCTGAATCTAGGTCTATATCTATTCTCATCAGGTCATCAAGGTGTTGCTGTAACATCATCTTATTATCCTTCACTTCTCTCGGGGCTGGTCTTCTCACACAGATCATAGCACAAAGACTACAAATGGCGGGACCACACTGGATGCATAAACAACACGAGAAAAGGATAGCTAACGCCATACCAAGGAACGTCAGAATCTTCCATCCCCATTTGGACAACGACTCCCATAACCATCCCATCAACGACCAGTCTCCTTCGTCCACATGAATAGACTCAGAGATCTTATGTAGTCTAGAGATGGCTTGGTACACTGTCGGGGCATTATCTGGGATGAAAACGCAGCAACTAGATCTAATCAATTTGCATACCCCACCTCTATCTGCAAGTATATTATCTAAAACAAAACGGTTCTGTAATGTCATAAGGCGATCCGCTTGAAGCTCAGCTGTAATATTGCTAAGGGCACCTGCAGTCTCATTTATAGTGGACTCACCAACTCTCGTAAGCTGACGAATATTCCTACTATTAGCCATAGGACCCCAAAAGGGTAGGAAACCCTTAAAGAAGTCTCCAGCTTCTTGTGCGACAGTATCTTTCACATCGATTACACCTCTACCATATCTTGTCTTATGGTAATCGAAAACAGCAGTGTATGTAGGGGGAAGCAAAAATGCCACATAACATGTGCCAGAAAAATCAGATGGCAACCATGTGTATGCTCTATCGTGACAAACAAAATACGTGCCTTTAGCTGGCACGAACGGAGGAGATTTCTGGGACGTATAAACGTATGTGTGAACACACACACTCTTACCAAGCTGTGTCCTCGGATTCTGACCATTACCTTGCAGACAAAGATGACCTCGGTGGGGTACAATCCAAATAGGAGGAGACCTTCGCTGCCTTTCTTTCTCCGTCAAGCTAGCACAATATGTCGTCTTATTCCAACCGACATATGCTCGTACCTCATCTCTAGGGATAGCGTTATACGCATCGATATCTCTAATCATATCAACTATTCCCTGTATCAAGGCATTATTACTTGCATTGTCTTTGACGGAACGTACAGGAGAGGCTTCATTCGCATAGATAAACATTAATTGAAGTGCCCAAACTGACCCGTTAGGCGAAAAAGGCAAAACCAAATATGGCATTCCCTTATCTGTAGTATGTGGCATAAGACCACACACCCAACAATTCGTGGTATTTATGACTAGCTGATTCTGATGCAACATCTGTATAAACGAATTGTTCACAAATTCTGATCTTCGTGTCTGTTCATGTTCAGGTAATGTATGAAACTCATGTGGGGAAACAGTAGAAAAAGAAAGAGTAGGTTGAGAAGTTGGTGCTGACGTCAATTGTGTAGAAGAAACAAACCAGAATATAATAGCTAATAGAATACATAAAAGTATTAAAATAGATACAGCTATACCACACTTAGAGAACAACATTCTATAATATCGGTTTTTCATCTCTTCCTTTTTATCGTAATTTTTCAATACAATCTCCATTTTCTAATGTCGCTCACGCAATCTTGACAGAGTACTTCAGCTGTGATTGTTAGCAGGTCATAGGGACACTGCAAGTCCTGCAGACCTACTGCCACTACTCAGGTCACAAACTGAAACGTTGGTACTCCTACGTGACCCTGCAACTGGCAAATGGTAACCAATCAAAAATTTAACAGAAAACCATAATACAATTTCAGAAAAAGCAAGAGAAAAAGAAAAACAAAGGTCAAATGCAAAATACTTGAAGAAATTGTCTCTTTTTGGTCTCAGTGTGGGAAAAAAAAATAATGTTCAAAGTCTCTTTATTTATTCCGAGATCGGAGGTTGTAACGTGATTTAGTCGGCACTGTTTGGTCCGTAAACAAAAGTTCAGGTTCGGTAGTGTCCAATCTCAAACGTGGAGGAACAGCTTCTTGCAGCACATTGTCATCCTCGCGTTCTGACCGTGTCCATGTCAAATGAGCATCACTAAAAGGCACGAATGTGACGACTCGCTCGCAATCTGTATCAGCTATACCATCCCTCACCCACTGATCATACGGTAAAGGCAAAGGGACTTTTTTCGTATGGGTGGCATGCACCCAGTTTTTCTTGCCAGCTACTCTAACAGCAGTTCTAGTGACCAGAAGAACTAAGTAGGGACCAGTCCATCTCGGTTCCAAATTCTTGGTACGCTGGAAGTTCTTGATGAGGACGTATTGACCAGGTTGGATTGAATGTCCTGGATCTGTAGCAGCTGTCGGCAAACTGTCACAGACCTGTTGGTGGAGAACACGTAATTTAGCAGTCAAGTCATGTAAGTAATCCACCAACATAGGGTACTCAATACTGCTGTATTCTTTAGGACGAGGCACACCCCAAACATTCGCAGGACGACCAAACACGATTTCATATGGACTAAGTCCCACTCGAGAATGCACAGTCGTCCTTGTAGACAAAAGAGCCAACGGCAAGGCATCCGGCCATGTAAGACCAGTGCTCGCTTGTACCTTAGCTAATTTCAGCTTCAAGGTACCATTGTAACATTCAACAAGTCCAGCAGACTGGGGGTGATTCGCTGCATGGAACTTCTGATTTATTCCCAATCCAGCACACACTTTCTTCATGATTTGACCCACAAATTCACTCCCATTGTCCGACCATACCATTCTCGGCAAACCATACCTAGGGAAGTACTCTCTCAGCAAAACCTTGGCTGTAGACAAGGCAGTATTATCCTTTAGGGGGTAGGCCTCTATCCACCTGGAAAAGGCACAAACAACCACAAGGACATACTTCAAATTGTTGTATCTCTCCATATGTATATAATTTAGGTGTATCACCTCAAACGGATACGTCGGAGGAGCAAAATGACCAGCTGGAGTTGGAGTTCCCTTACCAGGATTATACTTCAAACAAATCATACAATGTCTCACCACATTCTCTGCACATTTCGGAATTCCAGCATTCTGCCAAACTGGAGCTAACAACTTGCATATTCCCTTTGAACTTATGTGAGCCATTCCATGAGCCATTGTAACCACTGGGAGCACATACGCATCTGGCAACAGCCATCACTGGTGTTCTGACAACTCAACCCAACAACCTGTCAAATCCAACATACCCGTAGTTTCTCTCCAAACACTCACTTCTTTCTCAGTCGCTTCAGCCTGAATCATTTTCACACTTTCTATTGTGTCTTCTCACATTCCACCAGCCATAACCCAATTAGCTGGGCCTGCAACATACATACGGCTCATCATGTCTTTCGCCGTTTCCTTCGCAACTTCATCTGCAAACGCATTCCCTCGACCAACATCGTCCACAACTTTCTTATGCGCACTACACTTCATAATTGCAATCTGCTTTGGGAGAGTGAGAGATTCCAAAAGTTCATTCACCAACTGCCCATGCTGTATTTTGGCTCCGTGCGAAGTAAGGAACCCAACTCTCTCTCCACAAACACCCAAAACTATGGGCAACTCCAAACGCGTACTGGCTGTCGGTGTAAACATTCACTCGCTTTCCTTCTGACAACACGCACGCTCTAGTCAATGCAATCAATTCTGCTGCTTGCGCAGAATTCTGTGGTATGCGTGCTGTCTCAACAACTGTATGTAAAGTTGTAATAGCATACGCTGCAGTCGTTTCACCATTCGGACGCTTAAAACACGAACCATCTACCCATAGGGTACCATCAACATTCACAAGGGGAGTATCCCTGAGGTCAACTCTAGCTTTCGTTTCTTCCTCTGTACGAAGAAAACAATCATGCTGTTCTTGAGGATCCGTCTCTGTAGAGATCGGTAACAACGTAGCTGGATTCAGCACATTACATCTTTTAATGTGCACATGACTAGCCAACAATGTCAACTCGTAACCTGACAGACGTGCACTAGTAAGGTGCTGTGTCTTAGTCCTGTTTAATAAGATATCCACTGCATGTGGGACCATCACAATCAACGTGTTGCCCAATACCAAACCAGCAGACTGTCGGATAGAAACAGCCGCTGCAGCTGTAGCTCTCAAACAACTCGGCAACGCCTTAGCAACTGGGTCTAACGTAGAGGAGAAATACGCACATGGACGCTGCTTGTCCCCACACTGACAAAGCACAACCTTCTCTCTCGTGCACGTACAACGTGAAAGGCTTACTATAGTCTGGAGTACCCAACACAGGAGCCGAACACAATGCATCGCGTAGTTCAGAAAAACTTTTCTGACATTCGTCAGACCAAGGAAGAGGATGCGGAGTATCTTTCAGAGTCAATGCTAACAGAGGTTTCGCCAACAGTGAAAAATCGGGGATCCACTGTCTACAATACGATGTAATACCTAAAAAGGCACGCACTTCTCTCTGCGTGGATGGTACATTCATTTGCACAATTGCTTGAATTCGTTCTGGGGTCAATCTCCTTCCCTCCTTCGACAAGAGATGACCTAAGTAGGTCACTTCTTGGCGACAATATTGCAACTTTGAAGGTGACACTTTATGATGAAGGTCAGACAAATACCGCAACAAAGAAAGAGTAGCCTCTTTACAAATCTTTTCATCATCAGCAGTAATCAACAAATCGTCAACGTACTGAATAAGAGTAGCACCAACAGGTAACACAAAACCGTCAAGCTGAGTTTTCAACGCCTGACTATAGATGGAGGGACTTTCACAATAACCTTGGGGAGCTCTCTTAAACCGGAAGCTTCGGCCTCCTAATGAGAAGCCAAAAATATCTCTACTCTCCTCAGCAATAGGAATACTGAAGAAAGCATTCTTCAAATCGATGACAGAAAACCAAGCTGCCGAAGTAGGAATCAAAGTCAACAAAGCAGTGATATCGGGTACCACAGGAAACTGTGGCACGACTATCTTGTTTACCTCTCGAAGGTCGATCACAAACCGGTACACAGGTGGCTGAGAAGCATCAGTACGTTTAAGGATAGGCAAAACAGGACTGTTACAAACATTACCTCTCGTTTCCTCAACTACACCCTTCTCAACCAGATCATAAACAATCGCTAAAAGAGCTCTCTCACCATCGCTCGAGATCTTGTATTGTGGAATACGAGGTAGCCTAGCATTTGACTTAAGGGTGACAACATAAGGTGGAATCTGCAAAAGACCAACATCATTTGGACCTGTAGCCCAAAGTGCATCAGGAAGCGAACGCAATTCCAGTGGCAAACAATCTTTAGACAAATACATTGGAGAAATCACTTTCTTACCGAGGGTAAGTTGTACTCCTGAAGGAGAACAATGTAATGTCGCATACAATCTTTTCAGCAAGTCCAAACCCAACAGATTCTCACCACAACCAGTCGTTAAAATAAGTGGAGCTTCCAATTCACAAGGGTCATTCGAAAGGGACAAAGGACTAGAAACCGGATTACGAACTGGGGCGCCTGAAAATCCTACTGAAACATTGGTCAAGCCAGAGAAAGGTGCGCCAGGAAGTTTAGAGTGCATAATAGAACTCTTCATCGCACCAGTATCCAAAAGAAAAGGTTCTACCACACCTGATGTAACCACTTCAACATAAGGTCCACTCTGGTCTACTGGAACTGACACGACTCCCTCACTTTGTCCTTGGCTGTCCTAGTTAATATTATAACCAGAACTCTCACCTTCGACATAGTAATCCTCAACATAATACTGGGCAGACTGACCACTCGGAACATTCTGTCTGTCAAAATAATTTGCAGAATTCTGTAGGGAAGAGGAACGTTCATTCTGGGGAAACACACCACGTCCCCTACCCCTAGGAGCTTGCTGAAAACTACCACAACCTCTCTGACCAGATACACCATTCGCACGCTGTAACAAAGCCGGGCAACTATTCTTGTAAGGAAAGGAAAGAATCGCTGAACATAAGGCTCGGACTTCTGTAACAATCTCTGAAATTGTGGAGGTTGCTGAAACTGAGGCTGATTCTGACGAGGCGGATAAGCTTGCTGCAAAAGAACTTTCGTTTTTAACTCTTTAGTTTTCTTCTCCACTTTATCCTTCTCATCTTTATCATTATTCTCATAATATTGTGCAGTAGCCAATATCTGGGCCGACGAAGAGACAGCCCATGAACTCTGAGTCCTTTAACTTATTACAAAGTTCGGGAAGCAAATTAAAGACAAATGTATCCACAAACAACCTTTGACCACCTTCCGTACTCATATCCTGACCACTATGATCAATAAACGTCTCTTCAAACCTAGTGAAGAAATCAGATACACTCTCTTCTTTCTTCTGCTTACATGCTGCTAACTTATCCCAATTCACTCGTAAAGCGGGCATCATCGTTTTCATCAGATTAATAATTCTACCTGGTAATTCTGAAACTAGAGGTTCAGGTTTAGCACCTCCCTCCTGTCTACCATGTGCGGCAACAATATTTGCCCAGGTATCACCTAATTCAGCAGCATGATTCTCATGACGAATCTTCGCCCACAAGGGTTGAGGGACTACATTACCCATCAACATATCGATGTCAACTAAATTCATAATACACGCTTCAACTGTCTGGGACAACTCCTTGTAATAACCAGCAGGATTCTTACGAGGGTCAGGTAAGGTCTGCTTAAGAGCCAAGACCTCTGCTCTCTTCCAAGGGACATGTACCCATACTCGCTGAAAATGAGCTGGAGCGGCCTGAATACCCAAATTTACATTAGCCTGAACTGCTTCTTTCCATACCGGAGGAACTTCTCTCATAGGGTACTGTTTCACTTTCCTCCTAACAGAGGAATCAGGTTCATACAATGTCTGAGGCGGAAGTCTAGATCTGAAAGCAAGTATTGTCTTCATGGCATCTGTAACATCCGATTCCACTATCATCCCTTTGGCAAAATCTGACTGAACATCGAGCACATCCTGCGGAATCGGACCCAACTCATTATCTTCCCATTCCTGACGCAGAAAAGTACACATTACATCAAAAACATACTTTTGCTTAGGCGGTTCCCACTGAAAGAAAACATCCATAACTGCTGGCAAATTATACCTCGGAGCATTTAAAATCCACCTACGAGCCAACAAATCCAACACTGTCCGTTCTTCAGAACTAGGAGGCTGACTACGACTCTGCTTACGTTGCGAAACAGGGGTCATATTCAGTGACCCAAACAATGGTGACAATAAATTAGAAACAGTTTCTGTCATTCGTTTTCGAACGGAAGGAGAAGAAGTAGACATAAGAACAGGAGAATAAGTATTCTGAGGCAAGGAAGGTGTAGGGACAAGAACAGTAGAAATCAAAGATGCAGAAGCAGAAGGCAAAGGAGTTTGAGGCAAAGCTGATAGCAAGGCTGGCGACCGTAGAATGGGTTGCGCAGGAGAAGGCAAAACCATATGTGGAGCACCGGGTGGCTGAACAACAGCAGGAGGTTGAACAACAAAGGGTGGAACAGCCGGGGGTAATAGAGGCGCAGTAGCACCCTGCACATAAGAGGAGGCAATCTCAGTAAATGAGAGATCAAAGGATCTTTTTCAGGGTCCTTCATCACTTTCGGAGGAGAAGACGGCAAGGCCGGATAACATTTATCTATGGCCATGCAACGCTGTCTATCTAAGACTTCACTCGCACGCTCTTCTCCATCTTCCTTAAACTGTCTAGCAGCTTGTAGTACTTACATATTTTTATCTTTCCTCTCTCTCTTTGCATGCTTAATTTCTCTCCGTTTGGCTTCCTTACGCCAAAGGCGGAAAGAGTCAAACATTGCCGGCCGGGCTTTCTTCTTATATAGCTTAACTTCTATATTGTCTAAAATCTCTGTTTCAAAACTACCATGTGGGGGCCATTGCAAAACACCATCATTTTTAGTGTAGCGGACCCATACTTCATTATAAGTAATAGGGCCCACTCCGTGTTTTGAGTACAGTTCATAAGTCGGAGTTCCAACCGGAGGTATCGGATATGAATCCTCCAATCGGGAATCCCTGTTACTACCACAAACAAACCAATTACCAAATTTCCCAAGACCAGGCATCTTGCTCACTAGTCTGGTTTCAAACTTCAAAGGGAATCAAAAAATGATACACTCGTAAATATACAAGCCCTTCGGCTTTAAGTACTGCAGCAATCAAATAAAAAACAACCAAATCAAAACCAAGGAATCAGACAAAGTCGTGGGAGCGACCCACTTATACTTAACTAAATATCTGTCACGCCACCAGAAGACCGTCTATCGTCTCGCTTTACAGACATCAATCGGAGGGTCCAAGACAAGGCGACAGTCAGGGCAGCAGTCCTCCGCAGCCGTTGGAAAGCGGGAAGCCTCGCAGAAAAGTCCTTTGGTCCACGTCGACATGCAGGGGTCGATGAAGTGGGGGCCCTCTTCCAGAATTTCCTCACGTGGCTCCTCGCAATCTTCGGGCTTGGACCGGTACTACTGAAGTCGGCCCGCGTTGGCCGCGCCAACTGAAGAACCGGGTTTTCAAGTACCCAGCGGCATCAGGGACACGCCCAAAAGTCCTCTAGGTTCCCTTGCCTTGGTATACAGAGACACGGAATACTTCTAGGTGGCGTCAGAGATCAAATTTATTAGCTGCAGCTAGTAGCAGAAATCCCAGCAACACAACACGGTGTACAACTCAAGAAACTGCTCAATTTTACTAAGGCGAGACATCCCTATTTATACACAAAAGGTACATTTAAAATGCACGCCCCTGCACCAAAATTCAACCAATAGAAAATACATGACTTCACACAGCATCATACAGTAAAGCTCATTTTACAGTGTCCCAACCCACAAGTTAATATTTAGGCATATCTAAATAATAATCTGGAAGGCCCGCACAAACCCTTAATTGAAAGCGTAACCCATGAAATGAAGAAATAGTCAAGAAAAGTAGTTTCAGATAATGTGCAGGATAACAGAGACGTATAGAAACTTAAAAGTTAACAAATGTCTTGAATAGTGATTGGAAAAGCAAATAACGATCTTGCGGGGAAATTGGCTTGGCAGGGTCAATTCCAGGTTAAAGGCCAGCTTCTGAAATTAACTCCAGTGCACGAAGAAATCCTTGGTTAATGTGTATGATTCACAATAGGTCAGACTGCTTTCCTCACAGACTAACTTCTAAGGCCTACATAAAAAGTAACACCAGATGGCAGTCACGACACATGGCAAAAACCCATGTTTCAGGAAAGAAAGTCTTAAGAAAAGAAACCATTTAGATATTGTTTAAGATAAGATATGTGCAAGGAATTTAAAGGTTAACGAGGTCCTGAACAGTGATTGAAAAACTCAGACAACGATCAGCTAGTGAAACAGGTTTTGCAAAAGGTCAGTTTCAGGTGAAAAGGGTTACTCTCTCTCTGCAGTTCATTCAGAGTCAGAGAAACCCAAATTAATATATGCACGAACTCAGAAGGCAAAGCCACTTGTTTTGGGCCTACTTTACTGGCCTACGTGAGGGCAAAACTAAAATGCAGTCAGGTTTGAGAATTACAGAACCACACCAGCACAAACGCGGCCGGAGCAGCTTGGTGTTTGTCGACGGACGTTTCCGTCCTCAACAGGGAAGCGCACCCAGCTGGGTTTAATTGATTGTGGGATTGCCGCGTTCCGCGACCGGAGCCGGCCTGAGTCATCACGGAAGCGGTTCTCACCACATCCGCACCGCAACTCAGCTGAAGCAGATTTGGCATCCGTTCTCGGCAGTAGCCGCCTAGGAGTAAAAGACAACGGCTCAACTAGTGAAGGAGACACGGAGTGCGTGAGTAGTTTGTGCAAATTATGTTCTCCTTGTGAGCCTAGTGTGAGTGACCTGGGGTTAAGGGAATCTCAGGCGTGCTTTCCTTAGGAGAGGACTATTCTCTTAGGGCAACGTTTGGGTTTCTCTCCTGGTTACATTATTGTGGATTACTGGGTGAGCAGTTCATCACCTGGTTACTGGACTGTGTATTATTTTGTTTTTTTGACTCCTACAGCCAGAGTATTAACAGCCATTCTGAGGCGCACGGCAGTTGCCGGCAGCACCGCCTCCAACTTTCTTTTATTGGCGCAATTCTCTAATTGTACAAACCTACACTGAGGCGCACGGCAGAAGCCGGCGGCACCGCCTCCTACTGTACTAAGGAACATCGGTTCCTATTCATAGATCCTTGTAGAGGCGCACGGCAGGAGCCGGCGGCACCGCCTCCAACTTTACTAAAGAACATCAGTTCCTATTCGCAGATCCTTTTAGAGGCGCACGGCAGGAGCCGGCGACTTCGCCTCCAATATCCCAGAAACCCTTCCCTGGCTCAAGGATAATGCTATACGCTAGGGAGAGATTTAACAGGGCGATGGTTTCCCCGACATTCTAGGCACGTGGTGGATTCCTCCAGGGTAAGAACAAGACTAGTGACATCCGTGCTACTTAGTACTCACTACCGTTCTGTTACCACACGATCCGTGCCTTTTGTGTATTAAATAGATTCTCTGCTGTTGCCTTCTGCAGATCCTTTTGCCTTGCACCTCCTTGATGTCCTGAACTCCTGGGCTCTCCTTCCCGCATCCACGTTCTTCCCATCCTCACTGGAAACACCTCACTTCCTTGAGGTGTATTCTTCCCCTTCCCCTGGGGAGTAATCGCCCTCTCAGTATTTAACCTGTGTGGAGGATTACTCTGTGGGGGAGAGGGGAGACTCTCATCGTTCCTGTGGTACCTGTCATTCAGGTGAGTGAGTTCGGAACATTAGTTGCCGCACTCATCGTGGCGATGTTTTTTGCGGCAGCTATCACTGAAAAACTGGCAATGTTGGCAGTTTGCACCAGCATTGGAATGGGGCGATGAATCCATCGCCACATTTGCCGCGCTAAAGTCCTGATAAATCGGCGATAAGTCCTTGAGAATATGCCCCTAAGCTGCTTTCAGAAGCTGAGCAGAAGTACAAGGAGGTAAAGGATACAGAGTCTAAATGTACAACAGAGGGTCACGAGTGAGTAAATATATCTTACATAGTTTACATATTTACATAGCTCCCAGAGGCGCAACTAGAGTCGAAATCAGCAGAGTGTAGCTGTAGGGGCTCTAAGAAGGGATGAAAGAACAACAAAACCTTGTTAAGTAAATGGTCTTTTTAAAGACCTGTGAAGTACTCAGGTGCGGGTGTGGCAGACCACAACAGCTCCTCTCCCCCATGTGGCAGGGGGCCTGGTGTTGCTCTGGCCCTCGGGCCAGTCACATCTCGGCTCCCCATGTGCCGGACCGGCCCAGAAGCAGTGTTTTCCCCTGACACCTCTGCGCCAGGCCACCACAGGCAGTCCAATGGGGTTGTACATACAAGGGATTTTGGGCCTTCATTCCACCTCGTACCTCAAATTGAGAGTGCTAATACCAGGTATTGAGTTAGAGGAGCATGTGTAGTGAGAGATCCATTGGCTTCCCATTAGAGCTGTTCTTATCACACTCGCGTATAATTGCCAAAGAGTGTATCACTGCGTACTTCTTTGCCTAGTGAACATGATAATACTAATATTTGTGGGATCAATTTTGGTGGAGATGTGGTGCCAGCTTGTTCGTCAACTCCTGAATCAATTGTTGAGTGAATCTGCAACGTCGGATGCAGGCACGTTCCCCCATGGTAGCCAAGCCTGGGAATGGCCTTGGTAGAGGCGGTACCCTGCAGGACATATTTGGGAATAATGGAGGTTGACAGTCAGCCAACTTCATTGGCAATGTACATAGCACATGCAAAACTGCTACTGGATATCCGGTCACTATGGAGTCTGGCTTGTGCAATACATCCAGGACACATAAGCCAGCTTGCTGGCACTCCTACGAAAAGCCAGATACACCTGTTGATTGACAAATCAACATGACATGCCCTGAAATGAGCTGCTGGGCAGGTCTGAGTGAACAGCCCGAGATATCACCGGAGTGACACACGTCACCATACCTGCAGTGGAAGGTTGTCATCCCATCCAGACAGCTGACTGCAAGGCATACGCACAGGTCACATGGAATGTCAAATGTACATATCAAACACATTGCGATTATGGTGTACACGTGACAACAAAACAACACAGCCATTGACACGACGAAGACATGTATGCCTGGGGAAATATGATGTCTGATGCACACAGACCCAACAGGTGTGGGAATCCACATGTGGCATGGTGTGCGTATATGTGAAACCATTCCCATCTCAACACAGACCCATGTTAGATGCACCAACAGCAGATGCATTTTACGGAGCACAAACAGCAAGCTCAATATAACACATGACACACCCCTGACATAGTCACATAGGGTCATGCTGAGCGTGACCTGTCAGTTGACAAAGTGCCCCAGTCCCTGGCATCAGGAGACAGGTGCCGGTAGTGATGACTGTGCCATCCCAGTGTTGCTGTGCATGACAAAATCGGTCTAATGATACACATGTGACAAGTGTCAAGGTGATGTGTGCCACCAAGTGCCCCATCACACATGACATGTGTCCACAGCTCATCACACATCGATTGTGCAACAAGATTATATGCCCTGTGCTATATCACTGGCTGCCACACCTAGGGCCTGCACATGAAAGTATGCAATGACAAGTACTTGATAGACATCCTTGTGCGAACCGTACCCCTACATCCCTTCCGTGTGTGCGCCTCGTATCACTATTGTAATGGTGCCATACGCGAGTGTGTGAAACGCACTCTACCCCTGCATTCGCATCAGCGTGTGAAACGCACCGTACCCTTGCATTTGCATCAGCATGTGAAACGCACCGTGTGAAATGCACCGTACCCCTGCATTCGCATCAAAGTGTGAAACGCACCATACCCCTGCATTCGCATCAGCGTGTGAAACCCACCGTACCCCTGCATTCGCATCAGTGTGTGAAACGCACTGTGTGAAACGCACCTTACCCCTGCATTAGCATCAGGTGTGAAACACCCCGTACACTTGCATTCGCATCAGCGTGTGAAACGCACCGTACCCCTGCATTCGCATCAGCGTGTGAAACGCACCGTACTCCGGCATTCGCATCAGCGTGTAAAACGCACCATACCCATGCATTCGCATCAGCGTGTGAAACGCACTGTACACCTGCATTCGCATCAGCGTGTGAAACGCACCGTACCCCTGCAGCATCAGTGTGTGAAACGCACCATGTGAAACGCACTGTACCCCTGCATTCGCATCAGCGTGTGAAACGCACCGTACACCTGCATTCGCATCAGCGTGTGAAACGCACTGTACACCTGCATTCGCATCGGCGTGTGAAACGCACCGTACCCCTGCATTCGCATCGGCATGTGAAACGTACCGTACCCCTGCATTCGCATCAGCGTGTGAAACTTACCGTACCCCTGCATTCGCATCAGCGTGTGAAACGCATCATACCCCTGCATGCGCATCAGTGTGTGAATCGCACCATGTGAAACGCACCGTACCCCTGCATTCGCATCAGCGTGTGAAACGCACCGTACACCTGCATTCTTATCAGCGTGTGAAACGCACCGTACCCCTGCATTTGCATCAGCGTGTGAAACGTACCGTACCCCTGCATTCGCTTCAGCGTGTAAAACGCACCCTACCCCTGCATTCGCATCAGTCTGTGAAACGCACCGTGTGAAACACAATGTACCCCTGCATTCGTATCAGCGTGTGAAACTCACCGTACCCCTGCATTCTCATAATTGTGAAACGCACCGTATCCCTGCATTCGCATCAGCGTGTGGAAAGCACCGTACCCCTGCATTCGCATCAGCCTGTGAAACGCACCGTGTGAAATGCACCGTACCCCTGCATTCGCATCAGCGTGTGAAACGCACCATACCTCTGCATTTGCATCAGCATGTGAAACGCACCGTACACCTGCATTCGCATCAACGTGTGAAATGCACTGTACCCCTGCATTCACATCAGGGTGTGAAACGCACCGTACCCCTGCATTCGCATCAGTGTGTGAAACGCACCGTACCCCTGCATTCACATCAGCGTGTGAAATGCACCGTGTGAAACACACCGTACCCCTGCATTCGCATCCGCATGTGAAATGCACCTTACCCCTACCTTCCGGGCGTGTGTGCGCATCGTATCACTATTGTATGTGGTGCCAGCACGCGAGCACGTGAAACGCACTGTACACGTGTGTGGATCTCAAAATTACTTAGGGGACTAGTAGTAGGCCCTGAATGCATCCTGGGTGTCCTGGATACTGAGTTTTGAGTAGCTATGTGTCCAACAGGTGTCCTTCAAAAGTCAGGTGGCCCAAAAAATACAATGTAGTAAGTCCTTTGTGCTCCTGATCTCATTTTGCTTTGTTTTCTGTGCCCTGTGCCCCTCTCTCCCCGTTTTTCCCCTGTGCCCTGATCTTGTTTTTGCTTTGTTTTCTGTGCCCTGTGCCCCTCTCTCCCCATTTTCCTCTGTGCCCTGATCTTGTTTTTGCTTTGTTTTCTGTGCCCTGTACCCCTCTCTCCCCGTTTTTCCTCTGTGCCCTGATCTTGTTTTTGCTTCGTTTCTGTGCCCTGTGCCCCCCTCCCACGCCTCCCTCAGGACCACCTTCTCCCGCCGCTGCTTCCCTGCGGCCCGCCCCCTGCTGTCCCCATTGGCCACCCCACTACCGCCTCCCAGCTGCTCCTCCCTCCCACAGCCCTTCTTATGGAGGCTGCGCAGTGGCCGCTCAGCGGGGGTGCCGCTGGCGCGCCAAAGGCATGCCTAAGGCAAGCTCGTCTGCGCCGGTCCGCGCTTGGACCGCGCCCAGCACCAGAACCCCTAGCCCCGCCACACCCAGAGCCCCCGACTGAGATACGACTCCGCTGCCCTCACCGCACTCAACACTGGAGGAACACCCGCCTGCTACCGAGCCACCCCGAAGCGAACCCACAGACCCTTCACCTGCCAAGCCTGCAAATACACCTGCCTCCGAACCTGCAGACCACCCACCGGACCTCGCAACAACAGCAACCACCTCAAATGCATCCTCCTCAACACACGCTCCATCCACAAGCACGCCGTCGAACTCTGGGACCTCTTCGACACAACAGCACCAGACGTCGCCTTCCTCACGGAAACCTGGATGAACGCCTCCTCGGCCCCCGACATTGCCATAGCCATCCCGGACGGCTACAAAATCACCCAGAAGGACCGCGTCAACCAAACAGGGGGAGGAATCGCCATCGTCTATAGGAACACCATCAACATCACGACCATCACCGAAGACACACCCTCCGCCGCCGAACACCTACAATTCCAGATTCACACCGATCCCAAGACCACCTTTAGAGGAACACTCATCTACAGACCCCCCGGGCCCACGCACGCAATTCAGTGAAACCATCGCCGACTTCATCAGCCCGCACGCCCTAGCCTCACCAGAATACATACTCCTAGGAGACCTTAACTTCCACCTGGAGAAAAACAGCGACAACACCACCACCACCCTACTCGACAACCTCGCCAACCTCGGACTCAAACAACTGGTGAACACCCCAACCCACATCGCTGGCCACACGCTCGACCCCATCTTCTCCGTCAGCAACCACTTCTCCTTTAGCCACTCCTCCGGACTACACTGGACCGACCTCGGATGCATCCACTTCACCTTCAAAAAGAATACATCCCACCACCGCACGCAACTAATTCCCCGCAGACACTGGAGCAAATTCACCACAGACTAGCTCCTCTCATCGCTGAGCCAGAACCCACCAACAAACACCGCTGAAAACAATGACGCGGCCCACAACCTCGCACAGTGGATCACCAACTGCGCCGACGACCTCACACCTCTGAAGAACCCCCCAGGCATGACCGGCTATAGGAAAACTCCATGGTTCACAGACGCCCTAAATGAATCAAAGAAGTACTGCCGAATCCTCGAAAAAACCTGGCGCCACGAACAAACTACAGAAAACATGACAGCCCTCAAGATCGCCACCCGCAAACACCACCAGCTGATCCGCACCACCAAAAGGACATCATTCAAAGAGCGACTAGACAACAACACCCACAACAGCAAGGAACTCTTCAACATCGTCAAAGAACTCTCCAACCCCAGCGCCAGCAACAATGACATCACATCATCGCAAGAACTCTGCAACTCCCTCGCCACGTTCCTCGACCGAAAGATCGCAGATATACACGACAGCTTTGGACCCCAGACTCCGCCTCCAGTCACCGAACCAACGACCCCAACCACCACCCTCAGCGCCTGGACCCCCATCAGCACTGAAGAAACCACCAACGTCATGAACTCCATCCACTCCGGCTCCCCCTCGGACCCATGCCCCCATCATATCTTCAACAAAGCCGACACCATCATCGCACCCCATCTCCGGAACGTCATAAACATCTCGTTCGCGTCAGCCACCTTCCCCGAGAGCTGGAAGCACGCAGAAATCAACGCCCTTCTGTATAAACCCGCAGGAGACCCCAAAGACCTCAAGAACTTCCGCCCCATCTCTCTTCTTCCCTTTCCGGCCAAGGTCATCGAGAAGACCGTCAATAAACAGCTGACTGCTTTTCTCGAGACAAACAACTCGCTTGACCCTTCCCAGTCTGGTTTTCGAGCCAACCACAGCACAGAGACCGCCCTCATCGCAGCCACCAACGACATCAGGACCCTGATGGACAACGGAGAAACAACTGCCCTCATCCTCCTATGCCCTCTCGGCAGCCTTCGACACCGTATGCCATCACACCCTAATAACACGCCTCTTCAACACTGGGATCCAAGGAAAGGCCCTGGACTGGATCACCTCGTTCCTCTCCGACAGAACCCAGAGAGTCCGCCTCCCTCCCTTCCGCTCAGAAGCCACCAAAATCATCTGCGGCGTACCCCAAGGATCCTCGCTCAGCCCAACCCTCTTCAATATCTACATGAGCCCCCTCGCCGCCATCGCACGCAAACACAACATCAACATCATCTCCTACGCCAATGACACCCAGCTGATACTCTCCCTCACCAAAGACCCAGCCATCACCAAAACCAACCTACAGGAAGGAATGAAAGACGTCGCAGAATGGATGAAGCTCAGCTGCCTGAAGCTGAACTCAGACAAGACGGAGGTCCTCATCCTCGGACAATCCCCCTCCGCCTGGGACGATTCCTGGTGGCCCTCAGCACTGGGCTCCGCACCAACACCCTCGGACCACGCATGCAACCTGGGATTCATCCTGGACTCCACCCTCCCGATGACCAAGCAAGTCAACGCCGTCTCGTCATCATGCTTCAACACCCTGCGCATGCTCCGAAAAATATTCCGGTGGATCCCCACCGAAACCAGAAAGCCGGTCACCCAGGCCCTCGTCACTAGCCGACTGGACTACGGAAACGCCCTATACGCAGGAACCACCGCCAAACTCCAGAAACGACTACAATGCATACAGAACGCCTCCACACGACTCATCCTCGACATCCCTCGGCATAGCCACATATCCGCCCACCTGAGAGACCTGCACTGGTGCCCCGTCAACAAGAGGATCACATTCAGGCTCCTCACCCACGCACACAAAGCTCTCCACGACATGAGCCCGAATACCTCGACAACCGCCTCACGTTCTACACTCCCACCCGCCGGCTCCGCTCCGCCAGCCTCGCCCTCGCCATCGTCCCAAAGAGCCGCAGAGCCACAGCCGGAGGAAGATCGTTCTCCTACCTGGCCGCCAAGACATGGAACTCCCTCTCCGCACACCTACGACTGATCCAGGACCATCTCACCTTCAGGAGGCACCTCAAGACCTGGCCATTCGAGCAGTAGCAGCACCCCGCCCCTCCCTTCAGCGCCTTGAGACCCTCACGGGTGAGTAGCGCGCTCTATAAATGTTTTTGATTGATTGATTGATTGATTGATGTTGCAAAATTATTGTTGAGCTGAAGCTCAAATTTTAAACGATGTGAATGCGTGTCAGAGCCGTATGTTTAAAGGGATTGGAGGAAACGTACGATGGGAACAAATCTGACTCTGTACTCCTCGAACTAAATGCCCCTCAGCATCACTGATTTAAGGCAGCATGAACCCCTGAGAGGGCACTTGCCTGCACAACATTGGAGTCGACCACACTGCTGCTGTCTCTGCATCCTCTGGATACCATGGCACGTACTGTGGAGAGGGCCCCAGCCTTCACAGAGGAAGAGAACCAGGCCCTGCTGGACAGCCTCCTACCACAGTACAGCAAGCTGTATGGGAGACCAGAGGAGCAGGTGAGCGCTGACTCCACTACCTTTGACTTTGCACCTGTTGTGTGAGTGTCACAACAGGCATTGTGTCCAGGTGGGACAGACATGCAATGTGGTTTGGAGTGAGTCCCAGGGGGTGTACATGCTGATGTCTCTCATGCAGAGCATGATGTGGTTTGTGTGTTCACTCCTCACTTGCATTGTGCTTACTGTGACATTCACTGCATGGTGAATGACACATTCAGCCATGCAAGACCTTGGTGGCTTTATTTCCAAATGTCCTGAGGTGGAACAGTGGTCCCCCCGGAGTGACAGGTGACTATACTCACAGATGTTTATGACTTAAGGGGACCTGTGGTGAGATTGTCCAAATGATGTGTACAACCTCATGGACATTGATGTGTGTGAATGTACCTTGTCATGTGGATGAGTGTGTATGTGATGTGTTGTACCACTGCTGCATGGCGTTTGCAGCAGCTCTCCCCATCTGATGTGCCAAGTAAGCAGTACTGTGTGCCTGACTTGCAAAGCTAGCACGACACCTGTGACACCCCACAGGCAAGTGGCACATGTGCAAAGTGAGTGTTGGATCCGCTGTTGCCAGTGACAGGTGAGTGATCTGTGCTAGGGTGTGTCTGTCTGGTCTGCTGAGGGTTCTTCAGAGGAGTGGGATATGTGACTGCTTGGCACGTGCTGTCCCACACCCTGCAGTTGCATGTGCTGCCCAGTGTGTGCCATGATCAGTGAGCGTGTTGCACCCGTTACGCCATCTGTTGGCTATCAATGCCATGTAGTGCATTGGGGCTTGCACACCGGCCAAATTCACATGGACAATGATGCAAGTCCTGTCAGCATCCTATGCTGTTCACATGATCAAAGTTGTGCAAGTGTGTGTCTCTGGGACATGGAGCAGGTTTAGTGATGTTGTCTCACTGTGTCTTCCTGACATTTAACACCCTACGAGAAGGGGGAAATTTGGCAGGACATCGTCAGGGCCGTCAGGTCTGCGAGGGGCCCTCGCTGGTGCCTGAGGAACATGCAGAAGAGGTGGCAGGACATCCGGTGCTGGACCCGGCGTATCGCCTGGGTCCAGCTGAAGTTGTCACCTTCACGCCGGCATGGTGGACGCCGTCGCCTGACCTCCCACATGCTCCGTGTCCTGGCAGTGGTGTTCCCAGAACGCGATGGGCAGTTGCGGGAGAGACAGCAGAAAGGAGGAGGTAGGTACATGGCTGTTTGTTGTGTTGTGTGTCACCTGCTTTTTGAAGTGCTCTGAAGCCTGGCTACACTCCCACAGTTGGGGTGTCAGCTCAGACAGGTTATATGTGCAGTGCCTTTTCGGCTCCCCATAGTCACCTGGTGCTCATTTTCATCCCTTCCCCTCTTAACATGTGTCCCCTGGTCTGTATGTTCATCTAGGGTGCAAGAAAATCAGACTGCACATTAATTTCCGCATCATGTGGGAGGGTGGTCTGTGACATGTGTTGGGACCTTGCCTGTGCCCTGACCTGTGCACTGTGTTGGGGCTCCATATTTGTTGGCACTGATGATGACTCTCAACATAGGAGTGTGATGTTTCAACTGCACACCCTTGCAGCATGCATGACCTATGTTGTGTCCTCAGACATGATGTACATCAGTGGGAGATATGCATAGTACCATGACGGTTGCTCATGGTACAGTCAGCTCATTCCAGACCCACGGATCAGTGTGCCCACTACAGTCCCCTGAGACACCCTGGCCTCCTAATCATGTGTGTCATCCAACGCTGTGCCCATTCTATGTGGGTTCAGCATGGGTCTGCCTCTGTGGCATTGGTCCCTGGCTTAGTTTGTATTGTTTCTGTGTCTGCTACATGTGTCCACTGGACAGGGATACAACATTTGGCTTGTGCGTACTCACACTGGGCAGTGCCTGTGTGCCTATTCACAACAATCTGTTGATGGTCGTTTGTCACAAATATGAATTGAAAGCCCCACGAGGTGAGGTTGGGTTACTTTTGGAATTGCTGCTGCACAGTTTTTGTTACTCTTCTTGTGCTGTATCAATCACATTGACTGAGGTATGGGGTTGTTGTGCGAGAGAGGTCTACATGGGCCCGCCTGATCTAGCCTTGCCAGGTCTGACCTGTGGGTGAGAATTGTCTGAACAATGATTCACCACGCACTGCCCCTGTGATGGTGGCCAGTGATTTCAGTTGGGGCTTTGCAGCCTATGTCATTTTGTTCCAGACATGAATCAGACTCATACATTTTTGCCACATGTATGTAGTTCAGATGCAACGCTGTTTTGTCTTTGTGTGCAGACATCTGTGTCAACATTTTACCTGGGGATAACTCTGTGTCCACAATGCAGCAATGATTTTGTTCATCCCAATTGCAGGCCCATTAGCTTAAGCATTGTCCTGAGTTGGGACATGTGTGCCACTCCACATGACAGCCAGTAGGTGTTATGTGCAAGCAACTGTGTCATCAGGGAATGGATCCCATGTGAGGACTGACATATTGCAAGTTGTTTCACATAAATGATTGTACCTTGGCACTCACTACACTTGTTAAAAGTTGTTCATGTTTAGAATGTGTTAATATGACGAATTGTGTAAATAACACTTATCTGCCTGCATGATAGATGTCTCACAAGGTAGTGCACACAAAACGACATTTCCACTTTCATGTAAGACGCTGGCACCTTTTCAAAGAGGCCAGTGTTAGCGATAAATGGTGTGCCTTGATCTCCATATACATGTTCCCTCAGTGGTCTTGAGGTCTTGAAAGTCCTTTGTTGTCGATTATACAAACTAAGGAGTGTCAAGACATCAAGACCTCCGTTGGACCATGTATATGGACAATCTGCAACGCCATTTGTTTCTAACAGTGTTTTATTTTGAAGGGTGCCAGCTTTTTCAATTAATGTGGAAATGTTTTTTAGTGTGTATTTCCTTGTGAGACATCTTTCATGCAGGCACATAAGTGTTCTTTTCACAAAATGGCGATTTACCACATTCAATACATGTCGATTCTGTAACGTATGGTGAGTCCCAAGGTACCAACATTTATTTAAATTTATTTTTTGCCCAATGTACTTACAGGGCTTTGAGTGTGGTGACACCTTGGGGAGTGAGGTGGGTTAGTTTGCCCTGAGGGGCACCACAACTGTTTCTTTCTTGGTGAGCAAGAAGTGGCCTCACTTCATTGTATTGATCTGCTCTCCTGTAAACAAACACTAGCTTCTCTGTATATTTCTCATTCAAGTTGTGGCCTGGTGTGTTCTTTGGATCCTTGTGTCCAAGTAGCATTGTGACTATACCAACTGGGCAGTACAAGGCTCAAATATGTGCAGAGTTATCTGGCTGTTACTCATGGTGCATGTTCTGTTTCTTCTCCTTGCCCACAGCATCATCACCCGAAACTGGAGGAGACAGCTGCACAGACCCGGAGGAGGGACCCAGCCACAGTGCCACCAGCGTGGAGGAGTCCGAGGGAGCCAGTGGCACTGAGGGTGAGGGGAGTCAGGCTGCGGACCTGTTGGAAGGCATCACATCTTACCACGCCAATGGATCCGATTCTGACTCCCATGAGGAGGGGGGATTTGCAGCAACACCGGGCAGCAGCACCGAGTCTGTCCCCGCCCCCTCCAGCACCATCTCCATCCTCCCAGTTGCTCCCGACCCTTCTGTCCATGCAGCCCATGTCTCCTTCAGCCCCGGCAATGCAGCCCCTGCCCCTGTCACTCCTGCTGCCCTCAGTGCGGAGTCTGTGGACTTACTCCGACAGTTACAGGTTGGTCAGACATCAATGCTGAATTTCCTCCATGTCCACACTCAAATCCTGACACAGTTGTTGTCTTTCAAGGAGGGCATGTCATCAACGATGTCTGACCAACGTCGGATTATGCAGTCCATGGACTCATCACTGACGGCAGCAATTTCCCTACTGCAGCAGTCCGCCCCCCCCCCTCCTTCGGACCCATCCACACTCCCCTCTCCCATACCTGTCCCACGCACACGCAGGAAGACACGATCATGCACCCCAACAAACCCAGGCAACACCCCCCCACATATGGTGAAGCGCACACCTCCTGGCACGCACACTCAGGGGGCTGCAGGCACACCCACAGGGGCTGGGGTTAGACGGCATACACACAGCCAGAGTCACAGTCTGCACTCCTCACAGCCCTCTCCCTCCACTCCAACAGTGTCCTCAGGTGCAGGGGTAGGGCTGGACGAACTGGCTGCAGTGTGCAGCGCAGAGTATATATCTACCTTCGGCACTGCATAACCCACTGAGGTGGATACGTCCACCCCTGCATCCACCACACCTACCCTTCCCACTCCTGTCCCTGCGGTGCCTGGTCCTGCCCCCGATGATGCCCCCCCCAAGGGTCAACATCCCATGAGGTACTCCATGTGCAGGCAAGAGGGGTAGACGGCCTACCCAACGTCCCCCTCCAGGACATTTTTGTGAACTGGCCTTTGGCCTTATTTGAGAACGGACTCATTTTTGAACATCTTATTTTTTCCAGCTAAATAAAGCCTTTTATTTTACGTTCAACACTATTGCATTTCACGTACTTGATGTTGGTGATGAGGGGCCTGGAGTTGGTGTCCTGGTAATGTTTTTGGGTTCTGAAAGATGTTTTTTGTTGATGGTCATGAGGTGGACCATGGTATCTGTGTGCCATCACAATGTCTCTGCAATTTATTGGTTGTGTGTGTTCAGTTTGGCTACTGACATTGTCCCAAGGAGTGTTCCTTCCTCTGTGGCACCTGACATCTTCACTTCAAACAGTTGCACAATTGTTGTGCTGACATTTGTGCACATTTCCTATTTTGGTGACGGTTCCCTTCAACAATGGCCATGCCTGCTCACAGATGTCTACTGCTCATTCGTCTGTGAGTATGTACAAATGCCTTCAGGGACATATTCACCCTTTTTACCACTATGCATGTGTGTAATCACAGCCTACCCCTATGATGGGAATTGTTATGCAGGGTATTTGGGCACATGACTCACAATTTTGTGCATTGTATCTAAGGGGTTTAAACCCTATTCCTTCCATGGGAGACTACATCTTGGTGTTCTGACCACCACCTGGGCATTCATATCAGTCCTGGGATGTGCTTGACAGTGTGTGTTCCCTTTCGCTCTCTTTGTTTGGTAGGCTGTTACATCACTATACACTATTGTGTCATGATGGTAGGGTGTGTATTTCGCCTGCAGCCTCCATGGGTGGGTATGCATGTGGAATTTGACATCACACCCACATGTGGTGTGTCACGCAGTGTGTGAAAGTAATCCATCCTCCAGGGAGTGGGACACTGCTGTAAGTGATGTGTTGCTATGGCACTATCATTATAGTCACAAGTTAGGGATGAGCACATACCTCCATGTAGTTGTGTTATGCTGATGGTGATGTACCCCCCCTACATCTGAGCACTGCTGGTAGTCATATCCACCCACCCCTCATATGTCTGGCCACTGCTGGGAGTCCTGTGCACCCACCCCCATACTGTTGGCCACTGCTGGTAGTCATATCCACCCACCCCTCATGTCCGGCCACTGCTGGGAGTCATATCCAACCATCCCTCATATGTCTGGTGAGTCATATCCACCCACCCCTCATATGTCTGGCGCCTGCTGGGATTCCTCTGCACCCACCCCCTTACTGTTGGCCACTGCTGGGAGTCATATCCCCCACCCCTCATATGTCTGACCACTGCTGGGAGTCATATCCACCCACCCCTCATATGACTGGCTACTGCTGGGAGTCCTGTGCACCCACCCCCATACTGTTGGCCACTACTGTGAGTCATATCCACCCACCCCTCATATGTGGCCACTGCTGGGAGTCATATCCACCCACCCCTCATATGGCTGGCCACTTCTGGGAGTCCTGTGCACCTACCCCCATACTGTTGGCCACTGCAGGTAGTCCTGTGCACCCACCCCCATACTGTTGGCCACTGCTGGTAGTCATATCCAACCACCCCTCATATGTCTGGCTACAGCTGGGAGTCAAATCCACCCACCCCTCATATGGCTGGCCACAGCTGGGAGTCCTGTGCACCCACCCCATACTGTTGGCCACTGCTGGGAGTCATGTGCACCCACCCCCATACTGTTGGCCACTGCTGGCAGTCATATGCACCCACCCCTCATATGTCTGGGCACTGCTGGGAGTCATATACACCCACCCCTCATATGGCTGGTCACTGCTGGTAGTCATATCCACCCACCCCTCATATGTCTGGCCACTGCTGGGAGTCCTCTGCACCCACCCCCATACTGTTGGCCACTGCTGGGAGTCATATCTACCCACCCCATATATGTCTGGCCACTGCTGGGAGTCATATCCACCCACCCCTCATATGTCTGGCCACTGCTGGGAGTCCTCTGCACCCACCCCCATACTGTTGGCCACTGCTGGGAGTCCTGTGCACCCACCCCCATACTGTTGGCCACTGCTGGGAGTCTTCTGAATCCCCCTCATATGACTGGCCACTGCTGGTAGTGATGTACACCCACCACCCTTGGAGCTGGACACTGCTGGCCCAGAGCTACACACATAAATGTGAAGGTAATATGCAGGGCCAGATCGACGCGTACCCTTCCGTTTGTGCGGTACGCAGGGGTTGCTAAACATGCCCCCCAGATAACCGGACATTGGTGGTGATGTATGGCATACAGATTATGGGGTGGGACTTTGGTATGGGTGATGTTTCCCGACCCTCACCTCCCCTAGCCCCTGGTTGTTGTTCTCGCACCAGGACTGGGATGACACGGACGATGGGGTTGATGGCGTGTGTGTGCCTCGTATCACTATTGTAATGGTGCCATACGTGAGCGTGTGAAACGTACCGTACCCCAACATTCCTGGCGTCTGTGTGCCTTGTATCACTATTGTAATGGTGCCATACGTGAGCGTGTGAAACACACCGTACCCCAACATTCCTGGCGTGTGTGCGCATCTTATCACTATTGAAATGGTGCCATAAGCGAGCGCACCGTACCCCTACATTCCTGGCGTGTGTGGGCATCATATCACTATTGCAATGATGCCATACGCGAGCGCGTGAAACGCACCGTACCCTTACATTCAATGGCGTGTGTGTGCCTCATATCACTATTGCAATGGTGCCATACGCGAGCGAGTGAAATGCACCGTACCCCTACATTCATGGCGTTTGTGCGCATCGTATCACTATTGCAATGGTGCCATAAGCGAGCATGTGAAACGCACCGTACCCCTACATTCATGGCATGTGTGTGCCTTGTATTCCTATTGCAATGGTGCTATACGCGAGCATGTAGGACGCACCGTACAAGTACACTTCCGTTGTTGCGGTACGTTGTTCTCACCGTATGCGCCTTCATCTGTTTCTGTGCTCCAGGTCGTAGGCATACAGGACTGGGATGACATGGCCGATGGGGTTCATGGTGTGTATGTTGCGTACCGTGGATGCGGTTTGGGTTGGACTCTGCTTTTACAGACGTTTTGTGCTCCCATAGAAAAAGGGTTGTAGGAAGTGTCGCAGAGACGAATCGTACTTGCTGGGCCGGAAACTGCTACTTGATTACGTACGGATGTCGCGTACTGTGTGTTCCGGATAAAATGTGCACATATTTTTTTGTCGTACGGTGTTTAGTACGATTCGTACGGAGATCTGCTTTGGATCCGAATCGTACTTCATGGTACGTACGAGGCCGTTTACGGGTACGATTTGTACGGAAAATATGCTCCGTACGGCTATTTTTAAGGGATTTTACCAAATCGGAATCGGCCCCTAAATGTTTAATAATATTTATTATTGTAATTTTACATTACAAAAAAATAAGTATTAATTTGTAGTATTTTTACAAAAATACAGCAATGTATTTATAATGTTCTATCAGTTTATTAAAGAAATAGATACATTTTTAATGTTTAAAGCAACCATATTTGTTTATGAATTGTATTTTGTAACCGCTCAAGTTTGTTGTGGGTTATTTCTGAGGGGAGAAGCTCGCGGTTGGAAGCTGCGTCACATCGGGTCAGGTAAGTTTCATTTTCTTTACTTAGTTTAATTTTACTTTAATTTGAAGGTAGTTAAGTACTAGGGAGTATGTGTAGTGTTACGTTTTTAAAGTTTTGGTGAGTTGTATTGTTTAGTTATGTGTTAGCGATATGTCGTTAGTTTGTTAATCGGGCGATGTTAGAATTATAATGATATGTGAAATTGTGTTTATACTATGGTGTTAGTAATGTCTTTATTAGTATTTTGTTATAATTTATGTGTATATTTGTGTGGGTGGGATTGTTTTGTTCCTTTACAGGTTTTGGTTGATTGGGAGTTGCGGTTGGGAGAAGATTGCAGATTTTTTAGTAAGGAAGTGTCTATTAGTACTTTCTTAATTTTTTTAGTTTTCATGGAGCAAATATTTTTTTGAATACATTTTTTGGGATTTTTATGGTTTATCATCTGTTGATTTATTTCCCGTGGATTACTTTTTAAACATTTGAATTTTTCCTTTTTTGGGAGGGATTTTAAATGGTTATTGGGATTATGACAAACATGGATGTAATTATGGCAGTTGGGATTTCTTTTCTTCAGCTACGAAAACAGTAAATCATTTTTAAATATTTATTGTGGGTGGGAAATGTTTTAAAAAATACATTGTTATTGTGATTTATATTTTATGAAATATAATTGTCAATATATTTTTTGTATAATAATTAATATATTTGACACAATAATTAAACATTTTAAACTATAAAAATGATATTTATTTGTTTATTTCTATTTTGATAATGAGTTTTAGGGTCTTTATATGTTTTTTTAGTTAAAGTAGGGATTTGGCTATTAATTCTAGATATTCTAGATATTCTTGCCCTTTAGTTGTTGGATATAGTCTTACTTTGTATTGTAGGTATTCAAACACTTTTTGTTTGGTAAGTTTTGGGCCTATTTGTGTTAGACTGCTCCATTCTTGGTTGTTGGTAGCTCTGTTCTTTTTGGATAGATAGTAATAGTTTATGTAGAGTTGGTGGAGTTCTCCCTGTTGTTGAGTGGAAGGCATTATGTCATCCTTCAACAGCATTGTTAGTTTTAGCTTCTTTGTTTAGGGAAGTGTTATATACATTCCACCATGGAATGCGGTATTTAGGTTGCCTTCTGTTTCCAGATCTGTGTAGCCTTCCCACCCAGGTATCCTCAAAATAGTCAAGTATAGGACTTAGGGGTCGATTAGAATTGTGGGAGGACCGCCAGCCAGGCGGTCCTTCCGTCCGTAAGTTGCCCCCTGCCAAATTAGGATGGCGGGGGGGGGGGGGGGGGATCGTTTCCTGACCGCGGCGCACGTAAATATCATCCGCCACTTGTTAGCTAGAAGCAATCATTTAGATTGCCTGGCAGACGGTCCAGGAACCATAAAATGGTGGCGGTGCCTAGCAAGCACCGTCTACCAAATTATGATGTGGGAAATTTCTGGCCTCTCCATGGCGGTGATGCCGCCATGGAAAGGCATGTGGGAATTACTTAGGTGGGACCGTTGCAGGCCCCTATGTGTTAGGGGGAGATGAGGGTGCATGTGGTGCCTGCCATATAGTGCAGTGAAATGCACAACATGGTTTTTCGCTTCAGGCGGGTGCTGCATTCGCCACAATGTTAAAAACCAAAATGTGACCACCATGGTGGCGGTGGCATCATGATTTGGTATGCGGGACTGCTGCATGTATTGTGGATGGTCCCGGTTTACCCCAGGAAGTCTGTCCGCCATCCTAATGACCCCCATAGTTTCTGTTAATTTGGTTGGTAGTATGCACTTTCAATTAGTAAATTGTAGTTTTGGATACATCAGTAACTGGGACATATGCCAGTTCTATACGTTTTTTTATTTGATATGCCAGGGAGCTATTTGTTTCATATTTAATACTTATGGTCGATTACGATGTGGGTCGGAAAAGCATTCCGCCCGCTGTAGTAGCGGACAATAATCGTCCACATGTATCACGAAAAACCGGCGGTCAGATGAGGATGCACTGCTAGAAAAATCAGTACGTCATGGATGGATTCAATAAAACTCCGCCAGGAACGTCCGGAAAAGCTGAAAATCTGTCCGTGGCGGTCAGAATTGCTGTGGAAAGACCCCAAAACCAAATTCGACCAGTGGAATGACCGCAAGTGAAATTATGATACGATGGCGTGCCAGCAGAACGATCAGTTGTTCCCGACTGCTGCGATCGTGCAAAATGAGGAATGTTAGAGCCGGCTGAAGGACCACTGCATTGAGACTGCAGCAGTCACGCAGAAAGATAAATGGTTGTCGAAAGCAACCACACCTGACATGAAAACACGGCTACCAAGTGTGGCTGTTTGTCTGGCGCAGCCTCCAAAAACATCTGACACACCCCAATTACATATCACCATGGCAAGTAATAAAAACAAATCCCATGTCAACGCAGACAACATACCTGACATGAATACTCCATTTTGACCCACCCACATAGCGGAGTATAAAACCAACCTCTTCCCCGCCCATAATCCTTTTCACAACTCCAGAACTGAAGGGCCCAACCCCACAGCACAAAGGAGAGGTACATCAGCACACATCACACCATCACAACCACCCACACACCACACACATCTCCACCACCACCTTCACACCTGCACTTTTCACCCATTTGCACATCTCACACCATGGCACAGAAAAAAATGCCAAAATTCACTGACAATGAGTTGTCAGTCATGGTAGATGAGATAATCAGAGTAGAACCACATTTGTTTGGAAGCATGGTCCAACAGACACAAGTAGCCACAAAAAATCAAATGTGGGAAAGGATAGTCAACAAAGTCAGTGCAGTAGGGACCACCCGCGCACCCTGCGTGACATCAAGAGGAAGTGACATGACCTCAAGAGCAGGGTCAAAGAGCGTGCCAACCAGAACCATGTGCTGGCTCAGAGGACTGGCTATGGCGCTCCCATTCCACCACTAACATTCATGGGAGGAGATGGTGCTTGCCATACTGCATCCGGAGAGTCTCACAGTAATACCCGTGGGAGTGGAGGCTGGTAAGTACTAACAAATGTCTGCCATTACACTGCTGTATACTGTCTGGCACAACTCGAAAGCTACACTTCCCAGACACAAAAGCACTTATGTACAACACTCTCTTCCCAACCAGTGTTCCCAGTAACGTGCGTGCCTGTGTCTGATCCGCAGCAAGTCCAAAAGCTTTACACGTCGTTCTTTTGGGCTTGATGCATGTCTTCTGTTAATGGAGCACGGCTGCGGGCTGATTGTGGGCCATTGTGAAAATATTTATGTTAATTGCAGGGCATGACGGTGCTGCAATTAACAGGAATATTTTCACAATGGCCCACAATCAGCTCGCGGCCCTTCTCTATTAAGAAAATAAATGCAGCCAGCACAAAAGAACGACTTGTAAAGCACACGTTGTGCTTTTAGGCTTGCTGCACACCTTGTGTTAATAGAGCGCAGCAGATTGTGTGCCTTTTAGAAAGTTTTCATGTTAAATGCAGCCCCGTGTATAGTATGACGGGTTCTGCAATTAACATGAAAACTTTCCAAAAGGTAGGCAATCTGCCACCCTTTATTAACAAAAGGCATGCAGCAAGCCTAAAAACATATTGTGTGCTTTTACAATCACTAATATATGTTAGTGATTCTGAAAGCACACGTCCTGCTTCTGGACTTGCTGCATGCTTTTTGTTAATAGAGCGTGGCTGCTGGAAGATTGTGTGCATTTTTTAAAGTATTCATGTTAATTGCTACAATTAACATGTGTACTTTCAAAAATGCACACGGTCTGCCTGCAGCCATTAACAAAAAGCCTGAAGCAAGCCCAGGGCTTTAAGTGGGCGGGGTCCTGCTGATGCTAAGTTTTTAAAACCCGGTGCTGAGGCAGGTCCCAATAAGGCTCTTTATTTTTGCCCTCACCCTCAGGGTAAAAAAAAATCTCAACCCTGCAGCAGTACAACTGCTGAAAGCCTTTGGTGTAACTTCAGAGGACTTTTTATACTTTTTTCACAGTCTAATCATTTCAGAACTGAGGCATTTTCAATATATTCTGCAAAGCTATAGTTGCTGCCTATTTATCCTATGCAACTAACAACCATTGACAAAGTCAATAGTCTTGGCTTGTTGTTGGTATAATGTTAATTATTGTATTGTATATCTGGATGCAATGACAGAGGCAGCACAATAATGGTTGGGCGGTACACTATGATAAGCACAGATTTCTAGCTTACATGTTTTTATGCTTTGAGAAACCCCACAGTTTTTTCATCCCACTTAAAGCCCTGAGCAAGCCTAAAAGCACCATTTGTGTTTTCAGAATCACTAACATATATTAGTGACCCTTAACCCACACATTATGGACTTCTATGTACATTCCCCCCCTGTGTATCCAAGAAACCATCTTCAGAGCGGATAAGTGAACTGATGATAATCAGTTTTAAAGAGTGGAGTAACCCCCGCCGTGGTAGAGCCAGCTCTGTTCTGCAGCCTTGCCCTGATGATCTTGAATAATTCTTAAACAGATTATTGCAAATCGCATTCTCCTTTCATTTATTTGGGTAATGTGTGAGATCGTATTTTAGACATTTTTTGACAAATGTGTTTTTGTTTCATGTAGCATCCATAAAAAATGTTTATTTTACATTTAAAGAGATCTCGGATATGAGAAATGGGAGGATGTCACAGTGATTATTTGCAGTAGTATTAGTGGGTTTCTACTGTGTTACAATATTGAAAAAATACATCACTATCCCTGAATATTAACTATAAACACATTTGGAATTTGAACCAGTGTGTCTGTGCACTATTTGTGATCTGGCCAAAAGGACACAAGAAAACTGAAACTGGATCATAAATTCAAAGCTGATCCGCACAGAGGCCCCCAAAATACGTTTGGCCGAGGGCGCTTAAAGTCCTTAAGATGTCCCTGAGCCGCCACTGTGTAGTTAGTTAGGAAAGAAGAGGTTCACTGGCACTGTGGAATGAGGCCGGTTGCCCCGGTTTCCTAATATGTATATTAGTGTAGCTTTGTCGTGGTTGCAGATGCTCTGCACTTAATCATTTTGAACATAACACAACCATTGTATGCCAGTTACCAATACGGAGGCCACTCCCCTGGCTGAACTTGCATTAGCAGGCATCAGGCGTTTGCCTGGAAGGCTGGGGTCAGTTTTGGAGCAGTGGTGGCCAGTTGTGTTACTGGGGCGGTGTTGCAGCGATGCTTCACAATGGGCCCTCAGTAACAAAAGCATCAGTGCTGGGGACCGGGTTTAAGCTGTAGTGCTTGACACTTGGCCCCCCTCCACCCCACCTCTGGTGGGTGAGAGCCACTGTGGCAAAATTGCTAGGAATACTTTGGGTTCCCAGTCTGGCCCTGCCTGTCCCATCAAACAGGCCTCCTCTGTTACAGTTCCTAGGTCATTTATCTGCACAATCAAGCAGAACTCCAGTGTCAGAACCCCTGTCGCTTCTCCCACACATGCAGTCGGGTTCTTGGCGCACATTGCCATCGCTGGAGCGCACAGAGACCTCTCACTGCCGCACACAGAGGAAACTAATTGGAGGGAGCATTGTTTCCAACACATATCTCCCATATCTAACATTTCCTTCCTCTGAATCACCTCAAAGATAATTGCAAAAACAACAATTGATGGACAGAATGCAGAACAATGTCATACATTCACCCCAGTACAGAGATCTGGGCCTAAATCCATCGTTTTTTTGCTCACCATGCCATTCCAGTTTGAACCCAGCCATATGCAAGTCAGTCTTGACCCTGTGCCCCATGGGAACAGTCCAGCCCGAACTGCCAAGCTAGGTCCTCCCTGGACTGGAAACAAGCATCCTAGGACCAGTTTCTGGCTTTCAGCCCTCATCAGCCAGGATAGCTTGATTCCAGTGGCATGGAGAGCAGGGGACTCACGTCTGAGCATACCCGTCCCACTCGGGGTGACAAATGCAAAAACAACAATTGATGGATAGGTTGCCGAACAATGTCATACATTCACCCAGTACAGAGATCTGGGCCTAAATCCATCGTTTTTTTGCTCACCATGCCATTCCAGTTTGAACCCAGCCATATGCAAATCAGTCTTGACCCTGTGCCCCATGGGAACAGTCCAGCCTGAACTGCCAAGCCAGGTCCTCCCTGGACTGGAAAAAAGCATCCTAGGACCGGTTTCGGGCTTTCAGCCCTCATCAGCCAGGATAGCTTGATTCCAGTGGCATGGAGAGCACGGGACTCACGTCTGAGCATACCCCTCCCTCTCGGGGTGACAAATGCAAAAACAACAATTGATGGACAGAATGCAGTGTAGCTCACTGGTTAGAGGAGGCAGACCCTGAAGCAGAGGTCAGACCGGGACCAGGGTTCAATTCCCGACGCGGCAGGATCTTGAGCCCAAAATGTCCACGGACTCGATAATTCTTGCTTCGGTGCCTACTCGAATCACGGGTTCACACTCTGCAACTCTGGGCAATAGCTTGCTTAATCTCCACTACGGCCCCCCCGTGGTGGGATGCCTGGCTTTTACCTTGGGGATGCCCAGTACGGATTATCTCACAGGGAAAAGCCAGGACGGGTTCCCAAAGCAAGCGCCTTGAGACCTTGCGGTGAAAAGGCGCTATATAAGAACCTTTGACATGACATTGACATGACATGACATGACATTTGCTCAAGGGCTCCGCCCATCATCCCCTTTGGTATCGCTTTGTTCGCCCTGAGTTGGCAGGGTATGCCCAGAAGTGGGTTCCTTGCTCACTCTGCCACTGGATTCAAGATAGCCTGGCTGATGAGGGTTATGAACCCGAAACCGGTCCCAGGATGCTTGTTTCCGGTCCAGGGAAGACATGGCTTGGCAGATCAGGCTGGACTGTTCCCATGAGGCACAGGGTCAGACTGATTTGCATATGGCCATGTCTGAACTGGGGTGGTTTAGTGATCTAAAGAATGATGATGGATTAAACCCAATTCAGTTGACAGGGGGTGAGTGTTTGATTTGCTCAAGTGCTCCGTCCATCATCCCCTTTTGTATCACTCACCTCAAAGATAGCTAGAAATATTTCCATGGGGGCATGTGGACAGGCAGCCAGCACTACAACTCCCACCAGGCACCCTTGTCCCACAGCTGAGCAGGCTGGAGCACTCCCCACACCCATTACCATGTGGCAGCCATTTCATTGCTCACATCAAACTTACAGGTAGGTAGCTCTCTTAACAGGGAGGGGTATTTGTGGGTAGGAAGCCAGCACTACCACACCCTGCATGTACCCTTGTCCACAGCTGAGCAAGATGGAACACTCCCCACACCCAGAACCATGTTGCAGCCATTTCTTTGCTTACATCAAACTTACAGGTAGGTAGCCATCTTAACAGGGAGGGAAGTTTGTGGGTAGTAACCCAGCACTACAACACCTACCCGGCACCCTTGTCCCACAGCTGAGCAGGATGGAGCACTCCCTACACCCAGAACCATGTTGTTGCCATTTTATTGCGCACATCAAACCTGCAGGTAGGTAGCCATCTTAACAGAGAGACGGGTTTGTGGGTAGGCAGCCAGCACTACAACCCCCCATCAGGCACCCTTGTCCCTACTGAGCAAGATGGAGCACTCCCCCCCTCCCAGAACAATATGGCAGCCATTTCCCCCCACTGTGTCACTGAACTGGTAGGTAGTCAGTGCATGCACCCTCCCATCCTTCTCAAAATGCATGGAGCCATATAACCATTCCAGCCCTCACATGTCTGGCAACTTGGCATAGATCCAAAAGCCACATACAGTGTGCAGACAGCTAAGTGCATGTAACTGTCACAGAAATAAAACCAAGACCAAGACACTTGTGAAAGAAATTCAGGGCCCAATCATGCACAGCACAGAATGCAATGTGTAAGTGTCATGGTGTCAGAGCATGAAGGCACATATGAACACAAAACATGCATGGTCAATCTGACAAATAAAGTAACATACATGATATGAAAAATGTATGTATAACATTCCAATGGCGAGTTCTTGCTTAGCTGTCATTGATTCCATGAAGAGGAAACAAAAAAGATGCATCATCAAATGTTGATGTGCTGGAAGTTGGTAGATGAGGACATGTCCTTGTAATCACACAATCTGTACGTGGCACATGGTTTCAATTTACATGTCACACCATGGACAAGTTATGCAGGTACCTCAACATCATGTCATGATGCTAATTATCTTTCATCCATACCAAGTGATTGCAATGTAAAGTGTTTGGTGTATCAAATGTAACATCCAAAAGTCTAACCCCAAGCTTGTGGAGTGCACTTAAATGACCATTTAACCTCTCTTCAACAGGCGATCCACTAGCAGCAGAAAACACCACCAACCTGCAAAGCCTGTCTCGCAACCCCACCTCGCAACGTGTAATCCCCTGATGCAGACTCCCTACGTTTCTCGGAGGAGGAGCAACAACCTGGCCCCTCAGGACTGCCAGGGCTCACTATGTCTCAGGGCCTCATTATCCCCACCACCACCACCACCACCACAGCAACAACAACAGCATTGACCCCATGTTACAATTATCTGTGCAGCAGCCGCCACCACCACCATCACCACTGCTGCCTCCAACACTCCATGCCTCAGTGGTCACCAACACCACCACACAATCTGAGGAGGTCAGGTAGAGTGTGCGGGTGCGTCGAGTCCCAACGCCTCAGGTCCGTGTCAGCAGGGCAGGTGGGAGGGCAACTGGGGGACAGTCACAGGAGGACACTGAGGCAGAAGCCCTGGCCACCATCACAAGAGTCCTTGGGGCATATGCACAGAACCAGGGACAGATGGGCCAAGTTGTGGAAGAGGTGCGTGAGCTCCGCCTGCTGCTGAGGTCCATGGACACACAGATGGGCCAACTTGTGGACCTCATGGGCCAGCTTGTGGGTGTTCTGAGGGACAGAAATGCGGATCAAATGACGGCTCAACCCACCTCCAGTGGCCTGACTGCGGATACTCCCACTATCTCAGCTGCTGCCACAGAGAGCGGTGAACTGCAACAAAATGACTCCTCAGACACCGCTGAGCCTGCAGAAGAGGCCCCCCTGCCAAACGCAGGAGGGGATGTCTGAGAAACACCACGAAAGGATCACGTGGCAAAGCACCAACCCAAGGAAAGTAGCTGAGACAGCCATGATGGCACTTGTGTTGCCCTTGACATTGACTTTGTTAACTATCCTTACCCACATTGCCATGTTGATGGCAGGTGTCTGTTGGACTGTGTAACTACATCAATGTGGTGACTCCTCTATTTGTCTCATTTACCATCACTGACAACTCATAAATTCACTTTGCACAATTTGATAAGCAATCACTTCTCTTTCACAAAAACGTATAGAAAATAAACACTCTTTACACACCTATGTCTTTGTGTCAGTTCCATATTTATCACAATATGTACAATGTCAACTTCGATTCCAATGTACCACAAGCTCTGATTTTGAGGAGACATTGATACGGTGAAGGAACCTAGAAAGACACAAGAGAATGATATTTACTTGTCTTGTGATGCCGTAACAGCTAACACACCCCACTAGTCCTCAACTTACAAAAACTAGCACACATAACAATGAGCAACAACATCAACATAGACATGAGGTACGTGGAAAACAATACCCTGTGCCACACACATCAGCCATTGGCACAGAGTCAACAAAAGCCAGCAGTCCAAAAGCTCATCTATGCCTTGCCACTATCATCAAAGCCAACAGGCAATGTCACTGTTGTACAATGTCACTTACACTCAAGGGAAGTAGTTGTCGATGTGCTGTTGACTCAGGTCAACACCTTCCTCTTCTCCACTATCATCGTCACTGGGCATGTGTGGATTTGCAGTGGTAGCTCATCATCGTCCAGGAGCAGGGGAATCTCTTTGCGCAAAGCCAGGTAGTGGAGCATGCAGCATGCAACTATGATCTGACACACCTTTTCGGGAGAGTAGAGTAGTGTCCATCCGCTCTTGTCCAGACACCAAAATCTAGACTTCAGAAGCCCAAAAGCACCCTCCACTACATGACGTGTCCTCCCATCTGCATCATTGTAGCAGACTTCGCCAGGGGTCCTTGGATTCCTCAGTGGGCTCAGCAACCAAGGCCAGTTGGGATACGCAGAGTGACCTAGGTGTGGGATACACAGACCAATGTTATAATATAAACAGTAGCTGAGAACAGCATGTCACACATACAGCACACTACTTGATTATGCGTACTCACCAACAAGGCACGCATGCTCTGGATGCAGATTTGCCATCAATTGTGGGATGCTTCTGCTATGCAGTATGTAGGAGTCATGTGCTGAACCCGGAAATTTGACACAGACATGGCATATAATCATATCCGCTTGGCATACCACTTGCGCACTAATGGAATGGAAATGCTTCCTGTTACGATAGATGTGCTCACGTGCCTGTGGTAGAACTAGGCCAACGTGTGTGCAGTCAATGGCTCCAACCACATTAGGTATGTGTCCAAGATCATACAAAATCACCATTCACATCTGCCAGTTCATGTCTCCTTGGAAAGTAGATGTAGCAGTCCTTGTAGGTCAACAATGCGGACAGGACATCACGTAGCACCATGCTGAACATAGCTTGAGACATCCCGCTGGCGATGGCCACCGTGTACTGAAACGAACCAGTGGCAAAGAAATGCAGGGCCGCCATCACCTTAACTGTTGGCGTCAAAGCAGTCGGATAGGTTCTGTGAGGCCTCAGATGGGGCTCCAACTGACCACATAGGTCTTGAAGGGTAAGGCGATCCAGATGGAATTTCCTTATGAATACCTCATCCTCCATGTTCACCAGCAATGTGAACGGGCGATGCACCTTTGGTCGTCTCCTACATAATATGAAAGAGGACACGTGTAAATTTAATTCCCCAATTAGATGTGTCTAACATCTTACATATTGACTGACACAGCGAGAACATTTACTGAACTATAACATCAGCTTAATGCACAAGTCACCTGGATCTCATGTAGTTGTACATGCGGTCAGTATGTACATACTGACTACTTCCAAAACAGAATCTGACTATGTGAACAGTAAATAGTACAATCCTACATCTTGTCTCACCAACTCTGGGTGTAGGTGACACAGCACATATGGGAAACAGCAACACTGCTGACTTCTACTTATCTGCTGTACCTGACACTCCTCTTGCTTAAGTCGCACAGAACACAACTTTTCTACACAGTGAGCACCATGTGTGTCAGCTGATCAACTATCAAAATGTACACAGCAATGTACACAGTGAAATAGTCACTTTATAGGGTCAGTCCATCATTACTGTGGGTTGATTAGCCATCTCACACATTGACATGTTGCCAAATATGCGACTCTATTACACAACAAGTCTGTGTTCATGCACACAAATATCTTATGTGACATGTGAGGAAGTACATGCCAATGCATGTAATTATGTGCACTGGCATAGCATGTGTGGGCATGAGTGAGTTAAATGTCACACTTGCATTTCACTTTCCAAACAGGTACCAGAATACACTGTAAAGGTATGGTGTTCATTGATTACAATTTGGCTAGTGCCAATGCAATAGCACAATGTGTCCATAGATGCTGTAGGTGTGCTCCGTCAACGCGATCATGGTCATTGTCCACAATTGAAAGATGCCAAATTGCTGTAGGGACCACCTGGCCCACGCGGTGTGACACAGCCAATGTCAATGCCATTGCAGCCAATGGGAACCGCGATCACGGTAGTGCAATACGATTTTGAAACCCGTGGTAGGCGTGCTCCGCTACCACGGGCCTGGCCATTGGATATAATTGAAAGATGCAGGATTGCGGTAGTGACCACCTGGACCCCGCAGTGTGACACCACCAATGCCAATGCAGCCAATAGGAACCGTAATTGCGGTAGTGCAATCCAATTTTGAAACCCGCAGTAGGCGTGCTCCGCCTTAGTGGATACAATTGAAAAATGCAAACCAGGCAGACCAATTGCAGCCGAGTACCACTGAAACAACCCCAGGGGCCTATAAATGTCAGTGAGTGAGCCACACATGCCACTTGCACTGCTGCCTGCCATTCATCACCACCAACTGCTGCTGTTCCTGTATTCTGGACCCAGTGATGGCGAGGACTGAGAACATCAGGGCCAACCTCTTCGCCACATAGGAGCTGGAGGTCCTGGTGGACGAGGTCCTTGCACAGTATGGGAGGCTATATGGTTCCCCAGATGTACTGGTAAGCGTCTGAGTAAAAGCTTGAGAGTGTTCAGAATGCTCACATGATGTTACTGTGCAGTAGTATGTGCCTGTGAGTGCAAGCCAATGTACATGCATCAATATTTTGCCTATAGCATGCTCCATACATGGCCTATTAAGAATTGCATTTGAGTATGTCGGGAGGCTGGCCACATGGACATTTTTACAGCTCTTCTTAAGCCAAAACAAACACGTTGGTCTGATGGTGGGTAATGTAAATGTGTGAGACATTGCCTAGCATGCTGACTTCATGTCAATGGGGTGTGTAGCCTTATTTCCACAGAGTCATGACTGCATTGAAGGTTGGAAGTGAAATACTGTGGTTTTGCAGCCATACAGTTACACTGCTGGTTTGATCTGAGCAAAGATTGCCAGTGCTATGTGATACCATAGTCCATTAAGTCTTTATATGCTCATTTGTGACATTACAAATGTATTGTGGCCAGAGGGTACTGAATAATGTGTGTACACTTTTCAAACTGACCCTATGAGGATGTGTCCAGTATGCACAGGAATACAATGCCTGAGTGTAACTCTCTTGGTGGTAATTCACCTATGACACATCAGATAAATGAGAGTTGGAGATAACATCCTTCCATTGATTCCATGATGTGTTTAGTCTTGCATGTGTCTGCACTGTTTATCCTCTCATATTGTACATGCATGTGATTTCTCTGACGACCCAAGTTTAACCTCTGTGTGAGGCCCTCTGGCCTGCACAGAAACTGCCCAATGTTGCAAGCACCCATCACTAAAATGACTTAGTAAAACATATGTGTTGTCCACCACCCTATTTCTCAGTGAGCTATCTTAGGCCTGAGAATTGCACAAAACAGGACTACACCTTGTGAGAAGAGTGTGATAATGTAAGATCATGGTCTTAAATGTGACCACCATGACACATGTAGCCATGCACTGATCAAGGACATTAAGGGGTGTGTAGTGTTGGACACATTGAGTCTGCAACAACACATCATTTCCAATGTATTGTAAGTCATGCTCACTCACATACTGCATCACAGATGAGGGCCATTGTCACATTGGTTGCTGTGCTGGCACTCTGTCTATGAGATGGTACTATAGTGTGTCCCTCAGTATACATGTAAACACTTCTATGAGATTATTTGATCCAAGTGTACTATGTGTCATGCTGTATGGCTGCAGCTCAACATTTATGTATTAGTGTGCTGTGTATTTTCATGCTCCTGTACTGACACACAGTGGTACACAACACAGTGTCACTGAAACTTCCTCTTCTTGTCTCCCATGCCTGCAGCTTAAGGTACATTAGTGTAAGGCGATATGGAGGGCAAGGTGCGGGCTCTGGGTGACTCCAACCAATGGCATGCACACTGCCACAAGAGGTGGGATGACATTTACCGGCTGAGCAAAAATGTGGCAGAGGTGACGCTGGGGGTGCTCCCACAGAGTGGCAGGTTGGCGCGCCGGAGCACGGGAGCATGACACCACTAATGGCCCGTATCTTGGCAGTGACACAGCCAGAGCTGGATGGACGCTTGAGGGCCCATCAGCAGCACGGTGGGGGTGAGTATTGTGAAAAGTGTGACTTTGGGTGTGAGCGACTGCATGAGTCCCAACCATCTGTGATGTCTCTAGTGTGATGCAATGGCTTCTAAGTGGCCTCAGTGTTGAGGGCAGCTGTTCTGCAGCTGAGCAACATTTTGTTTCTCATGTGTTTAAACCCATGACCCTTGTCACATAGCATCAGCTTGGCATCTCACAATATATACATTTTGTCTGAACTGAGACCTTCCAAAACAGGATAATCCATTGTGTGAAGTGGGTAGCACATACACTTGTCAGACTTGTGTGCCCTGTGTGGCTAGCTGAATAGTTTGCTCATGTGATGATGTGTCAGTGGCTACGGACATGCACAGATGTGAACTCAGGGAGCAGTGAGTTGGTAAGACCACATCTGTCCCATGGGTCCCTTTTTTCACAATCATATAGAGGACAGCACCATTGTGAAGTATAGTAGCCCATTATCCGCAGCATGGCATAACATGGTGTACTACCATAGAGACACAGGTGCTAAAAGAGTAGATGGCTATGATTGCAGTGATTCATTGGCTAATTTACCTTTGCCATTTGTGCACATGGCAACATGACTGGGATGGTTAGACTCTGTTTCAAATGCAATGTAGCAGAACCTGGCTATTGCAAAATAGTTTAGACACTATGGAGTTTCATTCCTCGTATGTGTGCATTGTGGAGGGGTGTTCCTGTGCATCAGTGCATGGTTAGGTTGTGGGTAATGCTTTTACTCAGTGTGTCTTATTAGCACATTGATATGTCCTCTATGTCATCAGTCAGCACAACATATGGATTTCACATGCCAAGCCCTAGGTATTGTCACACATTAGCTATCCTTATGGAGTCCACCAACTTCATAATCAACTGCATACACAATCCTGACTTGGATCAATGAGGGACTGTCATGGACTTGTGGATATGTTGGTATGTGACATGACACAACCTATGAAGGCCTTGCATTCACTTCACATTCTCATGCTTAAGTGATTTGTGTTTGTGACTACATTGTGCAATGGTGCTCATTGGCACTTCATTGACAGATAAGATGTGGCCTTTGACATATGCTGCAGTATGAGGGTCATAGACATCAACTGGTAGTGAACAGCAGTGAGCATCATGTTAGTGTGCATTCATAGATATTTGTTGTGCACAACAGATAATTTGTAACATCTACATAGCTGACACCAATGTACAACTGTAGTTGTGCTTAGAAGCCCGACATGGTGGATATCAGGAGTTTGTAGCCCTTGCAAAATGACATATTGTAGTTTGTATCTGTGGTGTTTCCTTAAAGAGACTCCATATGTAACCGAGACAACATGGTATGATGTATAGCTATGTGACCTACAGGCACGTAGGGATGCTTACAGACAATAGTATGTGTGGTTAAGGGAGGCACCGACACAGCTATTTGGCGGTCTTAACGCCACATGGAGCATTACTATCAACTATGCATGTTTCTATGCATCACCCGATGATTGCATAAATGTAGCATATGCTGAATGTACATGGAGGAGTTCATCATGGGAGTGTCATTTTAAAGTTGTGTGCTTTGCTGGCATATGATGTTTGTCACTAATCTGAACCTGTGTCTCTGTCTCTGTCAGCATCTACCAAGGGCAGGGAAGGACAGGGGGCTGACAAGGGTGTGGAAGGTACTGACAGGACTGCTACACAGAAGTTCAGTGACACAGACGGGACCAGTGCCTCGAAGGGGGACAGGAGTGCCCTTGATGATTCCTGCCCGGAAACCCCAACCTCCACATCTTCAAACTCCAGCAGTGACTCCTCTGTGTTGGCAGGCACCAGAAGTTCAAGTTCTGCCTCTTCTTCCGCCACACCTCATCCAGTGCCCACCCTCCCAGATGGTCCCCCAAGTGCTTTCCGTGCACGCAGCCCTAGGAAGGGTAGAGTCTCCTTTCCCCCAGGCACCGCTGCCCCTGTCTCCCCTGCTTGCCTTCAGTGTGGAGGCGGTAGACATTTTGCGCCAGCTGTGTGTAGGTCCAACTGCTCTCCTGAATGCCTTCTAGGATCAGGACAAGAAGTTGACACAGGTTGTTGCGTTTGAGGGCATTCATTCTGATGTGGGTGGCCTACACCAAACTGTCCAGTCTTTGTCCTCCACAGTGACGGCAGCCATTCAGCAGTCCCGAGCTCCCAGTCCAGCTCCTGTCCCTTCAGCAACCACCCTGCCCGTGGCACCACCTAACAAGAGTACACATACGCCAGAGCTCTCAGGCACCCAGTCATCCACACGCAGCCCACAACATCAGCACTCTAATCGTACCAGACCACAGACACCATCACCACAACACAAAACTGGCACACATGAGTGCAAAACAAAAAGCCCATTGCATGACACTCAGGGACATAGGGCAAAGAATCATCCACATTACCTATGTCAAAATGATCACCATCTGAGGGTACTCCCACCCCCACACCTGATTCCAAAGACACACAAACACTTGCCCTGTCTGCTGTGAACCTGGTGCCTGCCACAACAAAGTCGAAAAACATTCAGAAGGCCGATTCACCTAAACATACAACTCCCACCCACACCCCTGTCAAGCTGGGACAAGAGAGCAAATGGGGGCTTTAGGTCAGAAACAGGGGATGCAGGGTAAAAAACAAGGTCACACCCAGCGTACCACCAGGTCCAGCAAATCCCCACATGGAGAGGCACCTGCTATACCTTTGGGGAAGGGTGAGGCTATTGTACCCAACTCACTTCTCACTCCTGCCAAGACACTTGTGGGCTATCGGATCCCCAAACAGTTGAGACCCAGCACTCAACATTCCCCCTCAGCCACTGAGCCTTCACACAGTATGTCACCACCTCCAAGTGCCACCACCCCACCCGGTCCAAGCAGCCCTCAGGCTCCCACACCCACAGATCCTTCTACCTCAGCCAGTTCGCTCCCTCTCAGGTCCAGTCCTCCAACTGGCCCTGACAATGAGCCACCTCTCAGTTCAACTTAAGGCCAAAGTTGAAGCCAACTCCCCCTCCCCACACCATTTGTCCCACAGCGGTGCCTGGACTGCCCATTGGAAGCCCCTGACCTGTGGTGATTCCCATGGCAGTGAACTGTGTTATCCATTTCAGTTGCGGGTTCTCATGCATACATGTGCGGACGAGAAATTTGTACTAGCCAATGGGCTTTATGTTTTGCACTTTTGATGCCCATTTCCTTTGCAAGTTCTCATGTGCACATGTGCGGACTAGCAATTTGTACTGGCCAATGGCCTTTATGTTTTGCCCCTTTGATGCCCATTTCCTGTGAAAGTTCTCATGCACACATGTGCAGACTAGAAATTTATTCTGGCCAGTGGCCTTTATGTTTTGAACTTTTGATGCCTATCCGGAGATTATGCAATAAAGACTGTTACTCATGTTGTCTGCTTTGTTGCTGCCCTTGCTTAATAAAAAGATTAATGTATGAGTATATGTTCATGCTCTGTATGCCATATTCACATTGGCAATAATTTGATTTACTTTTTCAGAGGTTACCAGAGGTTACAGGCACTTTTGTGCTTCTTGACTCTGAGGCTTGAGGGTGCAATGATGGTTGTTTGTGATGATCTACTCTTATCCTAATCAATGTATTGTCAGGTTGGCAAAATTGTAGACATGCCATATTAGAATGCAGTACCACAACAGAAGTGAATTCTGTCCACAGGATAACTTTCGGGGTGGCCATAGTCCGTTATATCTGTGGGATCTTTCTTGAAGTGTGAAAAGCAGTGTAGATGTGTAGTCATCTTGTGTAGGCCTGTCTTCATAGTCACATGGGTACATTTGAAAGTGTGCACTTGAGTAGTCATACAGTGTGATTGGCCTGTCATTGTCAGAAGTGTTGAGGTGTTTATGGCCCTCCACATGACACCTACACACGTGTATGATCTAGGTAATGGGTGCCTCTTTCTTTACATTATCAGACATGTGACTCAGAATGTATGCACATAAAGGAGTTGTAGGTTGAGCAGTGTGTCGGTATGACCTTGCAATCCTGGGGTACTCCCACGTATTGTAGCTGTTCGTTGTGAGTATGCAGTGTGTCACTGCAATGTCTGTGTTGTGTTTTGTTGATCAGCCATGGGTCTTGTTTAAGTTTGTGCTCACTGTGCTGACCTGCTCAGCCACACTGACATTATATGTGTCTTTTCTCATACATTAATGTCACTTGACACATTTTTGGGACAAGTATAGTATGTGGTATGAAGAGTCAAACCTGTCCCTATAGGTGCTTTTGATGCCTACACATTGTGAGTTACTCCTCTATGTATTTTTGCACTGTACACTCCTCACCTGTCTAATACTGATGTACACACCCACTTCAGTCTCATGTCTTCCACCCCATGCCTTGCCAGTGTGTCGCCCTCACCACCACTTCATAGTGTGACACTATACTGTGGAAGGATGATTTGTGTACAGGACCAATGTGCCACTCAGGACATTATCACAATTTGTTATGTGGTATTTTCTTCTACTTGATTGCAGTCATAGTTGCTCATGTGCAGTGCATATGTTTGAGCAGCACAGTCCTCTAGTCATGTTGGATGGAGCTGGGTTTTCATGATTGTGTAGCTGTGAGTGATGGCTAAGGTGTATGCCTGTTTGCTGAGGTACTGCTACCCTTCCTGAGTGTGATGTGATCTGTGGCCTGTGATGATTTGTGGTCTGGAAGTTCATGGTGGAGCACTCAGATATGTGTGATACTGGTTTGGTTGCTGTTCACACACTGCTTACTGTGCATGCACTACTGTCAGTGTGTGTTGCCTTGTACTTGCCTGGTGTGCATCCCCATGATGTCTAGCTGAGTTTGCTATGTGATGAATTGGTATGTGCATTTTTGTGTTTTTGTTGTTGATGGAGGCAGTGTTTGCCCTGTATTGGCTCTTTCTACTGTTTGCATCCAGCCATCCGCCATCCTGTGATTCCACGTAGTGTTCCACATATACCGAGAGCCATACCCGGAGATCTTTCTCTCCTTCCACGAATATCGACCATGAAACATGTTTTGAATCCTGACACTCGGCTTCCCTTTAATCATACCGCTTAGTTCCAGGTCAAAAGACTTCCTGATTATTTCAACATATCAGCACTTGAATCATTTGCCTTTGTAGAAATACTCCCTTTTATAGAATTTGTTTAAACCTCAAGGGATACATATCGAGCCCGGTTGTAAGTTATTAGAAATCTCTATCCGTGTCGTCGATATCATTGCTGGTGGTTGCAATCACGCCACAGATAACGTCTTCTTTCTTTACGGTACTACGAATATTACAACATCTCATTATGGCCTCGACCATCACATTTAATCTCATTGTATGTTAGTCTCATCTGCGAAAAAGTGGGTTGACATCTGGCAACCCTTCACATGCTCCTTTTTAGGTCGAGCCTAGACATGCAAGCAAGCAAAGCTTGCTAGTGTCTGGCTCGAAACCTATTGTCACCCGTATTTGGGAATGTGGACAAGAAATATGCACGAGCGCAGATTGCACCTCGTGGGCGCGCACGGCGCCGTGCCTATCTCCTGCCTCGGAAGCTCCAATACCACACACGCATGCGCATACACAGAGACACACAAGCGCCCATGCACGCACCCATACATACAGAGAACCTATCCCCGCCGTCGCATACACACACACACACACACACACACTGCATACACAGACGCATACACAGAGACACACACACAAGCGCCCATGCACGCATGCACCCATACATACATACATACATACAGAGAACCCACCCCCGCCGTCGCATACACACACATGCGCGCACACACACACAGCACACACACAAGCGCACCAAGACCCCCACCAGACCCGCCCCACTCACCTTGTTCTTCGTTCGTGTCCCTCGGCAGCCATCCGGTCATTCTGGGTGTGTGATTGGTTATCAGGAAAGTTACAGGACCTTATTTTCACCTTTATCTGTGTTTCTCACAGGTGTTGTGTAGTGCAGGTGTGAGATGGGTAGATAAGGGGTATGTGTGAAAGTCATACTTGGGTTTGACAGTCGCGGAGTATGACAATGAGCCATGTATGTTGTGTTGGTGGCACATACATGTCAAGGTAGTTGACACAGATGTGTGGCTGGTCACTGTATTGCTTCTGACACTTCCTATCATTCCTGGGCCAATGCATGGCTTGCATTGCTGTATACCAGAGATATTGCACAGATGTTACTGTAGCTGACTTTTAATCACTGTGCAACCCATGTCTGATTTGATGGCCTAAGGGTAGAGTGATATGTTCCTCCTCTTGCATGTCATATACAAATGTTATGTGGCTTGCTCCATGTTTTTCCTGCACTTTCCACACCACTTTGGGCTAGTCTATTTATTGTCAGACATTGCTGCTGACTTATGGTATGTGTATGTGGCAGAGTTCCAGTGTATGATCAGTCTAAGGGACTTGACATACAATGTGAACAGTTCCATGTTTGTTAATATGCAGAGTGACTCTTCATTTCTTTAATTTATTTAATTTACTCACTTTGATAAACATGAGTGGAAGGCAGGTGTGAGGAGGAGGGTTGTCCCACACATGACCTTCTGTGCAGGGTGTTAATCTTCACCCCCACCTTCCCAGACAATCTACCTTGCCCTTTAAAGTGTGAGGTGCGAGGTCGAGCCACACCTGGCTGCAAAAATAGTGCATTCATTGGGGGGGGGGCACAAGAGGAGCACACAGCATGGGCATAAATGGATATGGGAAGCAGGATGTGACCAACTGATGCAGGGCACCATGTGTGTAGGGTAAAGGTGGGGTCCTGGGCAGCTGCACACACTGCCCATGCTTGGCGCCTGCCCAGCCTACTACATTGTGGGCAGGTTTTCCCGCATCTTCACCGCTGAGGTGACATGACCGGGACCTTGCAGTGATTTATATGTTGATGGGTGACCCCGATGCAGAGGTGGCTATTTCTAGCAAGCAGGACATGTGTGAATACACTGGGGGAATATGTTCCTGTCTCCACTAGGGTGTCTGATGTAGACAGGAAACGTATTTCAGCACAACAGTTGTGTGTTGTGGTTGTATGCGGAGATGTGTTAATTACTTACCTGCAGTGTTTTTTCTGCTGGTAGTGGTTCAGGTAAAGCAGCGGAATAGCTTGAAGAGCTGGATCCATGGCGGTCAGGAATGTGTGGAGGTGCCCCGGAATCGAGCTTCTGTCTCCGTAGTTGTGCTTCCCCATCTCCGAGTGGCTGGTTTCTCCGCTGCGTTCTAATGGGTTGTTTGAGGCATTGTGATTTGTCCGGCAGTTGTCACATCATTGCGCATGGCGGTCTTTTTCTATTGGCTCCCTCCGCCACTGCTGTGGAACATAAATACTGGCGGGTACGGAAACACCGTGATGGACGGGAAATACGCTATCTTTGTCCATTGTAATATGGCGGACGCGAGGACCACTGCAAGAGTGCAGAAATAGATGTTTTCCGCCAGCACCGCGGATGTGCCAAAGACTGCCATCCTAATGAGCACCGTAGTGTGGATTTTTGGAGGTGTCTCCAAATACATTGATTAAAATGATAATAGCAACCCTGAATAGCTGTGTGAGGATAGGATTTTAGTAGTGCTTGTATCATTCACTGTACAAAGTGAATGATTATTTTTGGGGGAAAATAATTATTTGTTTCTTGTTTAATTTTTGTTAATAGTTCAATATAGGTAGAGTTTAGCTTATTTGTTAATAAGGCATATAGAAAAGGGATGTTTGTGTTTTGATAAAGTGCCTGTATAGTAAATAACTGATGAAATGGTTTGGGACATATTTTAAAAGTCCTGGCCATCATCCAAGTGTCACAGGTTTGGAGTTTTTGTAAATTAGTAGCAGTTCCAAATAATATTATTCTTTTGTCTGTTGATTTGTTATCATAAAGAAGAAATTGTTCTTCATTATGAGTAATTAGGAGTTCTGGTGGAATTTCAATTTATGGTAATGATTTAGTGTCTGGTGTGGTGATGGTAGTAGCTTTTTTAGTTCTAGCTATTGTTCTTTTGAGGGACAAAATAGAGGGCATTTGGCCAGTTGCATGTTGTGGGACTTTGGGGAGCATTTTTTTAAGTATTTCTGTTGTAGACTTTTCTGATCTAGTGCTAGCTTCTTTCATATTGTCTAAAGCATTTCTAACTTCTATTTCAGCAACGTTAGGGGGGGTGGTTATGCTCTCTAATATATAGTATAGTAGTTTCCTTAGTTGCAGCCCTCCCATAACATTTACAGCCCTCCCATAACATTTGCTAGAATAGTATTTACTACATTTCTGGTTGACTTTGACTCCTGTTTGCTTTTCTTGGGTGTACACAAACCCGATGTAACATAGTAAAAATGTTCTTTTTTGTGATGCTATGAATTGGGCGCCTTCAGTCATTGTGATGTTTCTAATGCTAAGAAAAATGTATCGAACAATTACTATAAATATTCCTGTATTGTTTTATTTTGTAAATTTATAGATTGTCAGTTTTATACTTACAGCGTTGATTTAGAAGTCTTTTTCAATGCTGATGGGTTTTCTTTACTGTTTGCCTTTGGTTTTCTTGCTGAAATTTCTGTTGGGAGAAAAAAGTAATTTTAATAATTTTATTTAACTGTGTATTAATTGGGGGGGTTGGGATTAATTTGGACTTGTGTTGGGTATTTTACCTAATAGTTTTAATTTATTTTGGTTTGATACTTACTTTCTTTGCAATTCTATTTTTCACAGTTTTCTGTAGGTGTTCGGATCTTTTTCTAATTATCTGTAGAGGAGATATACATTTATATATATATACATTTAAAAACATATTAATTATTTTGTATGTAAAAATAGTGCTTTTAGAAGATTAGCAGTGGTATTAGTTTCTAAATAATATTTTACTTACTTTGTGGATCAGGAAATAGACTATTTTATAATGTAGTCCAATTTCGTTGAAATTCACTTTTTTTCATTTTTCAAAGTGCCATGTGGCGCACATACATGCCCTTAGGGCATGTATGTGCGCCACATGTACACACATGCTTATTTCAGGGGTGCAGCGGGGTGTCCTTTTGACACCCTTGCACCCTTGAAATTGCATTCGCAATTTGCGAGTACCGAATGGGTACGATAAAATTGCAAATGTCTTCCCATTCATTCCTATGGGCCTCTAGTCCCATGGGAATGAATCGGACGGTAGTAAGGAATACATAGGAATCGCAATTAATATTGCGAATCCTACTTACATTGCCTTTTGCGAGTCGTTAATAGCAAATCGCAAAAAATCGCTATTAAGGACTCGCAAAGCGCTTTCTTGATATATATGCCCCATAGTGTTTAATTAATTGTTATTTTAATGTAATTGGTTTATTGTAATGGTGTGTTTATTTCATTAGTTGATATTTATTGTTTAAATTAACTTGGTGGTTGGTTTCCATATATAGAAAACGCTAATTAGATTTCCGTTATATTTTATTATATGTGAATTATATTGTTTTCGATTTTTAATATTATGTGCTTTTTTATTTGGTATAATATTTTAAATAGTAAATAACTTTGTGTATTTAATATATTAAATGGTAATATTTTTAAATGTTTTTAAAACATGTTTTAATTGATTTCTATTGTATGTTGTGTATGTTTATTAATAATTAAATATTACTAGCTTACATTGTGTCATTTTTATTGAAACTTATTCATTTTAATATGGAAAACATTTCAAAGTGTCGTTTCAATTCTATTTATTTATTTGAGTGCTTGTGGATACATGATTTTTTGTTTTTCTGTTTGGTGCGTAAATCAGTAGTCGAAAGATTATGAGGGCCCTGGGGGGCAGATATTTAAAAACAAAATATGCCGGAAACCTTTGCGGGAGTGTACTCAACAACTTCCCAAAGTTTCCTGGCGATCGGATAAATGCTGTTTTAATTCCATTTATTTATTCAAGTGCTTGTGGATACAAGATTTTTTGTTTTTCCGTCTTGTGCGTACATCAGTATTCGAAAGATTTTGAGAGCCCTGGGGGCCGATATTTAAAAAACATTTATGCCAGAAACCTTCGCAGGAGTGTACTCAATAACTTCCCATAGTTTCCTGGTGATCGGATGAATGCTGTTTTATTTTTATTTTTTATTATTATTTTTTTTTTTTAGGATAAACGTGCCCATTATTTATTTATTAAACTTTTACATAATATTACATTCACAGCTTATATAGTGCAGTCCGTGCATTTATATATCTTCATATTGCATCGTGTCATATCAGTAAACATTGCAGATATGTTTTATCCCCGATTATCTTATACATTCACTTTGATTATAGTACAATTAAATGGCAACATCCTATTTCTGTATACACCAATTACATACTTAGTTCCCCTATGCCTCCTTCACATGTACATCCTCCAGTAGATGGCTCGTTTACGCATGATGCCTGGTAAGGAACAGTGCATCTCGCTCCTCAATCATTTCTACCCCTCTCACCACATCCTACCCATCTACAATGGTCTATGTCGTATCTGATGTGGCCAATAGATTGATCTTCAAGGGTTCCCATATAACCCAAGGTCTAGATGTGGGTGGAAGTAATTCTGCATACGTGATTGATTGTTCTTGCCACAAGATTAGATCTTGGATCCAGTCTTTAAACTTGGGAGCCCTTCCTCTCCCCCATTTACAGGCAACCCTGCACTTAGCTATCAATAACCCCAGTTCCGTACATTTCTTGTGTGCGGTTTCAACTTCTTTAGTGTAACCCAGAATGGCAGTAATCGGGGATATCTGAAGTAGGGCTCCCACCATTTGTGTCATGGAGCAAATACATGGTGCCAGTACTTAATTTCTGGGCACTCCCAGGCGTAGAAAGCCAGCTCCTTCCTTTTTTTTTTTTTAAATTTTTATTTTTGTTGCAAAACACATGTAGTATAAGTACACACCACCAGTCACTTGAACATATACAAACATGAGGCGCCCAGGAGGCACTTTAGATGCTGAGTCAGGATATATTCCGGCCCTCGAGTGCCGTGCGGATCCGAGGCAAATTAAGCGACTGGATGAACGGCAGTATAAATACAGTATAAAAGATACCGGTTGCATTTTCAGGTTTTTTGATGTGGTTTGCATTTAAACAACTTAAACAAGAAAAACTGCACACATAGCTCTACATGTTGGTGAGGTAGTACCTCCTGTATCCCGCATCCCAGTCCATAGCAAGGAACGTGTCAAGCGATCCCATGCTCCCTGCCCCACCCCCTCTCCGCTCCCCATCCCCCCTCATGCAAGCCCAACTCTCACCCACGTAAAATATCCAGCAGTCATCCGTACATTCAATCAGAGGTCCCCCTCACTCTCAGATCCGTCGAGATCATCCTCCTCCAGTGGTTCGCATATGTCCCCCCTGTAGGAGTTCCACGTTTACCATACCCCATTCCATTTGCGCGGGTTACTCCTCAGCTTATACACTGCCCTCTCAGTCAGCATGAGTATGTCCATGTTTCTGATCCATTGGGCCAGCGTGGGCAGGTCAGCCGATCCCCATTTCTGCGCTATGTCTCGTTTTGCCGTCACCAACCCCACCGTCACCCATGTCCTTGCATAAAAGGTGAGGTCAGTCGGCCCCCAGACATTCAACAGGCACAACCGCGGGTCCATATCAAGGGTGGTGTGTAGTGTCTGGGCTATGGTGCGCAACACTCTTTGCCAGTAACTAACCAGCCGCGGACAGCTCCAAATCGTATGCAGAAACGAACCTTCTTCCCCGCAACCCCTAAGGCAATACGGATGCTCAGCCCTGTGCAGCTTGTGCAGTGTCGTGCGAGTGTAGTAGATCCGGTGTAGGATTTTCAGCTGCACAAGACGGAATTTAGAAGAAGTGCCTGCTTCGCGCGGGGACGCCAATGCTGCGTTCCATTCAGTGTCGTCCAGATCCCCCACCTCCACCATCCACTTGTCCTTCAGCCTCCCCAGTGGGTCAGGTATGTTGTTAAGTAATTTACGGTATGTGATCGAAGTCGCCCCCTCCTGCAAGTAGTCTGTGAGCAAACGGTCTTCTAGGGGGGAGGATTCAGGTGGGGATGTGTCATGCGGGATCGCCGCTCGCAGGGCATGTCTGATCTGAATGTACCTGTACAGTTCTGTGTCCCTCAACTCATATTGTGCCTGTAGGGTTGCAAATGATATCACACCATCGCCCTCCCACATATCCCCCACTGTTGAAATACCGATATTGTCCCACTGTTCAAAGCCCTTATAGCGCCGCAAGTGGCCCAACGCCTTTGCGTCCCATAAAGGGGTAAGTTTAGTGATGATTCCGTCCCATTTCAACTTCACCTGTGCCTTGTACCAGAGACGCACTGTGTGTTTCGTAGGCCCCGTCAGCTTCGCCGCGGCACCACGGTGATACAGTGGGGTCAACAGACTGTTCGTTCCCAATTGTTCCCTGTCCGCCCTGAACGCCGGGTCCTCCTGCGGGGCGTGTAACCACTGGTTAATAATTTTCAGCTGGGCCGCCCAATAATATAGCTGTATGTTGGGTAGCGCAATGCCTCCGTCGTACCATCCCCTGTTTAATTTTGTGTGGGCGATCCTAGCTGGTTGGTTGCCCCAGAGCAAGCCTGAGATCTGCGCCGTTATTTTCTGTAGGAAGCTATCTGGCACTAAATAGGGAGCATTTTCTAGGACATAGAGGAAGCGCGGCAGTGCCATCATTTTGAAGAGTGCTGCTCTTCCTAGTAACGTCAGGGGGAGTTTTTTCCAATACTGTACATCACCCCGGAGGCGTAGTAAAGGAGGCTGCAAGTTTAGTCGTGTGAATTCCGCCTCATCCCGGGTGATATGAATCCCCAGATATTTAAAGGACGTGTGTGCCAGTGCCAACGGACAGGAGTCCGGGAGCGGCGGGAGCGGCCCCCTCAGCTCAAAAATTATGGACTTCGCCCAGTTGATGGTGTAACCCGAGATCCGCCCATGTGCAGTACAGAGGGTCAGGAGGTTAGGAAGACTTTCTCCCAGGTCTGTGAGGTAAATGAGCATATCGTCCGCGTAGAGGGACACTCTATCTTCCCAGTGCGGAGCCCACTGAATACCTTTCAGGAGTTGTGTGGTGCGAATTGTAACTGCCAATGGTTCCAAGACCAAAGCGAAAAGGAGGGGCGAGAGCGGACACCCCTGCCTGGTGCCACGGCCCAGAGAGATAATCCTAGAAGTGTGGCCATTCGCCACCACTCTTGCCATGGGGTCCCTGTACAGCATGTGTATCCAGGAGATAAAAACTGGGCCAAACCCCATGCGCGCGAGCACCGCAAAAAGATAGTTCCACTCCACCATGTCGAACGCCATCTTGGCGTCCAGTGAAAGGATCGCGGCCGGACGTTGTAGCAGAGGGATGCGTGCCACCACCCCATGTACCCTGCGGAGATTCAAGGCTGTACTACGGTGTGGCATGAAGCCGGATTGGTCCGGGTGAATCAGTTGAGGTAGGCACGGCAGGAGCCTGCCCGCCAATACCTTAGCGATAACCTTGGCCTCTGGGTTCAGCAAGGAAATCGGTCTGTATGACGAGCAATCGCCGGGGGGTTTACCTGGTTTCGGTATGGCAACGATGGACGCCATCCGTTGATCCGGTGGCAGTCTACCCTTCACTCTAGATTCTTCGTACATGTGAAGTAGGGGCGTACTTAGGAAGTCGGACTCAGTCTTAAACCATTCAATGGGGATCCCGGTGGGGCCCATTGCCTTACCTGGGTGGAGGGCGCCAATAGCCAGCTGAATCTCTTCTATCGTCAGTGGCGCATCTATGTCTGTCGACGTCTCTGCCGTCAACTCCCGCAGGGGGACGTGCTCGAGGGCAACCCTGACCTCGTCCTACCCCACCACAGTCTCAGGAGTGTACACCCCCTCAAAATAGTCCGCAAGGACTTCCACGATCTCGTCCGGGCGCGTATGAACGTTACCACGCGGGTCAGTAAGTTGAAGGATGTTACTTCCTCCCCCATGCCTCTTATCTAACCACGCCAGAAGCTTGCTGGCTTTGTCTCCAATATCGTAGACCCTGTGTTGCGTAGCCGCAATGTCCGACACCGTAATCTTCCTTAAGTGGTCAGTGAGACGGCGTTGATGGACCTGGAGCTCATGGAGCGTGTCCTCTGAAGGGTCAGCCTCATGAGCGGTATTGGCCCTTTCAAGGTTCAACTCTAAAGCAAGGGCCTCGCGTCTGTGCGCCTGTTTATGGTTCGCAATCACGGCAATGGCCTGACCCCTAAAAACGGTCTTGTACGCTTCCCATAACGTAGAGGGGGAGTCCACCGAGGAACGGTTTTCCTCAAAGTAGAGCCGCGTAGCCTTCTTCAGGTCTTTAGTGATTCGGGGAACTTTAAGATAGCCAGGGAAGATCGGGAATACCCTATGTTGTTTCGTGTGCGTGGTGGTAATTGTCAAGGTGAGTGGTGAGTGATCTGATATGCCCCGGGAGTGAATAGTCGCCTCGCCTACAGTAAGATGCCCGTTGGACAACGTAAAGAAATAATCTATCCTTGAAAGGCTATTGTGTGTGGCCGAATAGTATGAATATTGTCGCTGGTTAGGGTGTAGCGCGCGCCAGATGTCCACCAACCCCTGAGCATCCAAATAGGTCTGTAGCCTACTAGGCCCTTCTGCGCGCGCGCGCGGGGAATCGGTCCAGGGTGTCCGTGAGTGCCATGTTAAAGTCCCCTCCCACGAGGAGGTCCCCGTCAGGGAGCGTCAGCAAAAAGTTCCCCAAATCTGGCAGTGCCTCAGAGTGCAGCGCTGGTGGTATGTATACAGAAACTACGTTTATCAGTTTACCCTCCCACTGACCATGAACTGCAGCAAAGCGACCATGAGTATCGGTGGCTGTGGACTTTACAATAAATTGTGATGATTTTTTCCGCAGGATACCCGTGCCGCGGGATCCCGAAGTAAATTCAGCATGGACTATCATGTGGTAACCTCTCCTATCTAGGGCCTTCGTGGCCGCCCCAGTCAAGTGTGTTTCCTGCAGGAGAATAAGAGCAGGTCCCTGCCTTCTAATCCCTTGCAGCACCAATCCCCTCTTAATCCTATCTCCCAGACCTCTGACGTTCCATGACATGACAAGCAACGGGTTCGGTGTGGTGCGTCTATCCCTTACAGCCATAAGAAAAAACAGTGATCAGCCCCCGGACTCCCCCGCCGCTGGCGAGGCATCTCGTGGAGGCCAGTGAAATGCCGGCGGGACCATGTCCAATAAATCATAGTCCCAGTGTCCCTACTAGACCAGATTGCCTCAGCTGCGGGAAACATGTCCATAGATCTATGTGTGCTTAGAACAAAAACCTGCAGGACCAACAGGACCCATGCCTCAAACTTACCCAACTCCCGGTCCACCCCCCACCCTGCCCCCCTGCTGCACGGACTCAGAACTGCCCGCCCCCCCAACTGAGCAGAGTGCATATCCCCATCCCAAACCAGTGTACTTGCGCGTTGGGGTGAGGGACTCTCCGTCGCCGGCAGTCTCTCAGTCACACCTTCGGAGGCCCTTCACCCAGTGTCCAGTGGCGGAAAGCGCTCACGTAGCAAGAAGTTCACCGGTGCAAAGTGAATAACAAGCGGTCAGTGTTCTTCGGTTTCTTCCCTGCCACCCTCAGCACCTCCTGAATCACCGGTGACCGGTCCATCACCCGAGGCCCGGGAGTCCTGTCGGTGTTCTTCAGCTCGGTCTTTCTTCGGACGATTCAGCCGTCGCTGGTTCTGACCCGGTCTCCATCCCTCCAGCCACTCCAGCACTGATTCAGGGTTGTCGAAGAACCACGTTTTGTTCTCCGCCACCACCCGTAGTCTCGCAGGAAAGAGCATCGAATATGGCAGTTCCCTAGATCTCAGTTCTTTTTTCACCTCAAAGAATGTCCGCCGCCGACGGGCGACCTCCGCAGTGTAGTCGGGGAAGATGGCGACGGTAGCGTTTTGAAGTTTCAGAGGAGGGGAGGTCCTGGCCGCCTGCAAGACCGCGTCCCGGTCCCGGAAATTGAACAAGCGTGCCACTATAGGTCGTGGGGAAGCCCCTGGTTTTGGCTGGCCTCCCGGGACCCGATGTGCCCGCTCCACTGAAAAGAATTTCGACAGCCCCTTCGGTTTGAGTTCCTCCGTTATCAGGTTCTCCACAAAAAGATCCATGGCCTGTACACCTTCCGTCTCCGGCACACCTATAAGGCGGATGTTGTTGCGCCTCGAGCGTCCCTCTTGCTCATCCAGCTTCTCCCGGAGCATTCTATTGTTCTGCGCCATCTTCCCCATTTCCCGCTGAAGTTCCGAAACGTCCTCCACAAGAGACTTGGTAACCACCTCCATGTCTTTTACTTTGTCTGACATCTTGTGGAGGTCTGCCCTCAGGAGGGAGACGTCCGTTGAAATGGCGCCTACGGTAGTTTGTAGCTGGGCCAGGGCGAGCATTACATCATCCAAAGTCGCCTTTTTGCCTGCGTCGGGTGATTTGCCACCGTGCTCCTTTCCCATGGGTGAGACGGTGTGTTTGTCCGAGGCATAGCGCTCAATGCGGGTCTGCGTGGAACCACTCTTAGCGCCTCTCCCCGCCATGCCGTGAAGTGTCCCGCTTCTCGTGCCCCTACGCCCCAGGATGCGTGGAGTGGTGGGGACCCCTTTCCAGTTCGACCCTCTCAGTGATCAGGCCTTAGCTTAGCAGTCCGGAGGGCCAGAGGTGGTCATGCAGCGCGGGGCGCTCTCTTACTCCCGCAAGGCAGAAGATGGCTGACGTCCTCTCTGTCCCCGGCTCCCCAGCTCCCGGTGCCTCTAATAGCTCCTTCAAAGACGGTCAGTGCGCCAGATAGCGCTACTCCAATAACCGCTCCTCTGGGCCGCTCGGGTCCTCACCTCCGACCGGTCAGTTGTCTGCCAGTCACCGGCGCCAGCACCTCGCGGGCACTTCCGGCCTCGGTCCCCGGGCCAGCTCTCACTTCCTGCCGGATGCACAGCCAGGAGAGGTCCCGGCTCAGGAGACGGCGAAAGGCCAGTCCGCGGCCCCGGCAAATCTCGGGCATCCGACGTCGGATCTCGCCGCCGCTTGTCTCAGCGTTCCCCGCCCGGTCCTGGGATCCGGTACCTGCCTGAAGGGCTTATGAAAAGGACGGATTGTGTTGCGGATTGATGGAGAGACTGCGTCAGCCGCGGAGCTTGTCCCTTATGCAGCCGCCATGATCGGCTGCTAGCCACGCCCCCAATGCTGTTTTAATTCTATTTATTTATTCGAGTGCTTGTGGATACACGATTTTTTGTTTTTCCGTCTTGTGCGTACATCGGGATTCGAAAGACTATGAGGGCCCTGAGGGGCCGATATTTAAAAAAATATTATGCCAGAAACCTTCGCGGGAGTGTACTCAACAACTTCCCAAAGTTTAATGGCGATCGGATGAATGGTGTAGTAATGCATAAAGGACAAACAGACAGACATACTTTAGTTTTTAGGTCTCGACTATTCTATCACGTAAGTGATAAATAGACGAAAGTATTGAGGCCAAACCAAACTCTGAAACTACCAGGCGGATTAAGTAGAGTGCATCTGCTCATGCTTGCCATTTGCTCCCCGAGCCGCCTGCCTCCAAGAGCTTCACTTCAAAGGGATCCGCTCCCCCGCCCCCTGCTTCACACTTTTCACGGCCGTCAGGCCGAGTCTCGCATTTCTCCTCCCTCTCTAATTATTCACCCCTGCTGTTGCTGCCCACGGCCTCCCCACAGCAATGCCAAGAGCTTGTTGAATATACCGGTTACCTCTCAGAAAATGTTTCATATGTAACTGCAGAGTGTATTGTGGCTTACCCGTCATGAAAAAACGGAATTCCCAAATCTGCCTTCGGACGTGACCACGGCGTTGATGTCCGACGGAAAAAACTCCAATCTGTAACGTGAACAGACGAGTTTATGAACACTCCCCCCAATCTTGTGGAATGTGCGAAAAAACACCAGTTATTCCCCGACTGCTTACCGGCACTATGATACTCCAACGCTTTTCGTGCTTTCTCACATGCGACAAGACACTATTCTCGCTATATGCTACAAAAGTTCTCCGTGACGTTTGTGAAGTTAAAAAGATCCGCGTACAGCGGAAATAAAAAGCGGACTGCCGGCCCGCCTAATGGTGCTACTAGCGTCGACGTCGTCATCAAGCAGTACCCGCCCTATGACTAGAAACAAAAGACGGACCCGAGCACGATCCAATTTAAATGAACTTTAATAGTACAAACGTAATGACTACCTCGCAGGGATGCATTCAAAATTACATCCACGACCATGTTGTTTTGTTGCTGACAACTAATGACTGTTATGTAACATTAAGGCTTGTCAGAAGAATATATATAAAAAAAATATAGAAATGTATAAAAAATTATAAAAAATGTATATTGGATGTTGAAATAAAACCTCATCCATCTTGGTGTTGGATTACCCACACATTGTGATACTTATTTTCAAATACCTGCGGTGTGTCAAAAGGACTTAAAAATGCAGTTTTGTATCTATGCCACTTAAATTCCATTCCTCCCTTGTGGTATCAGGTTTCGTCAGGTCTACATACTCTGCAAAAACTCTCGAACACCATAGAATAGAAGTTGGCACGGAAACTGGAAAATGCAAAAGACAAGTTAATTAGGACCCCTTGGGGTGGTGGTACATTCCTACAGCACCCTTCGGTAATGCAAGAAGTATCACCCCGGACATCGGTGCGTGATCTCTTTTATACAATTTAGACAGCAATAAAAAGGGTAGGCGGTATTCTTACACAGTTTAGGTACATATAAGGGCATTTTTGAAACACAGCCAACATGTGGGAGGAGTTTAGTACCACTGGTCAGTTTTGGAGAACATTCCTCAAAGGTGACCACACAGTAATCTAAATGTTCGAGTGCGCATGCGTAAGCTTGACCAGTGTTAAAAATAGCCTGTTGCCGAGCAAGTTAAATGGTCATTGGTACAGAGAAAGGACAAAAGGGCATGCTGACCCCGAGGCCGCACGTTCATGAAAATGGAAGCCAGGAAATACAAAATGGCCCCCGCAAGTATGGTCAATTTAGTCACGAAAGTTCGTGTAGCTGGGCTAAATGCTAACCTGGTCACTGCCAAATTACGACAGACGGCCCTTTTAGCATTTAGCTGAAGCTACCTCATAACGGAAGTAATCAGGATACTCATCATCAGTATTAATCAACATTATATTCATTATTTTGTTGCTAATCATTTGCTCGTTTTTGGCAATAGCTCGTTTGGACGGAATGCAGGCAGTGATACATACAGAACACAAGGCAGGGCCACATTGAATACATAAACAGAAGAAGAAGAGTATTCCAATGATCATACACAGGATAGTCAATAATTTCCAACCCCAGGTACTAAGCAAAGTCCAGAACCAATTAGAGAATGTCCATGTACCATTTTCAGGATGAATTTCAGCAGCAATTTTGTGCAATTTAGAAATGGCATCATACACAGAAGGTGAATTATCTGGGACGTACACACAACAACTACTACCGATAATGCGGCATGCACCCCCACGATCAGCTAATACTTCGTCCAGAACCATTCGGTTCTGAAGCGTTACAATTTAGTAATTTGGAGTTCCTCAGTCAAGTTCCCTAAGGCAGAGGCAGTTTCATTAGCAACAGCTTCAACCACACGTGTTAGACGTCTTATTTTCCTGCTATTTAAGGCAGCACCAACAAAGGAAAACAGACCTAAATTAAAATCTACATATTGCTGTAAAGAGGTGTCAGTTTGATCAATATTCTCAATCTCTAATGTTCGTTTAACCCTATTTAATATAAAATCATGATATAATACAAAATCATTATGGTACATGGGCGGGGCAATAAATACAGGGGGTAGCACAAAAGATATATAACAAGTTCCTAACCATCCAATGGGAAGTCGGTGGTATCCTTTATTTCCACAAATAAAGTAAGTATTTCGTGAGGCTACAAAAGCGATATCAGTTGGTGTGTCAAATGTTGTAGTAATAGTACATTCACTCTTCCCTACCGGAATAGTACCTTTATTTAGTACACATAAATCAGCTTTGGTATCAATAACAGTAATCACATGTAAACTGGACATATTTGTAATTCTTTGATTAGTGAAAAAACGAGGTGTAGAAACATTGTCCGGTCGATATTCTTCCCATTCAAATTTAGTTCCTTCTGCCTGTGGGTAGCCATCTCTGTCATTATAACAAACTTTATTAAGCCGAAAAAGTAGTCCACCTTTTGTCGGCCATCTCAAGGTGAAGAGTAGAGTGTACCAGGCATTGCAAGAACCATTATGAGAGAACGGAAGAGGAATAAGTGGAGTTCCTCCTTTCTTCTGATGTCCAGGCAACATTCCACATACCCAACAGTTTGAAGTATTCGTCATATTATGGGTATGATGTAGAATTTGAATGAAGCTGTTAAGTAAGTCTGTCTATGTCTTTCTTCATGATAAGGCAGAGTGAAATGAAAATGTTTAGATGGGATTGGAGTGGTAGGCAGTAAATATTCTCTTGCCGGAATCAATCGTTCTACGATCCAGGCTATTACTGCTATTACCACTATAGTAACAAAAAGCACTGCACCAAGAATTCTTCTGTTTCTCGTCATAATTGGTGCCATAGTTAAAAAGAAAACAAAGTTTCAAAACAAAAAAAAAAAAAAATGAGTGCTGAGCTCCAAGGTAGCCGCTGGTTTCTTCTCCGAGATTCAAGACGGGTGTCGCTACACTGGACAGAACTGATCCCCCCCCCCCTTGATATTCTCGGCTTCCGTTTTCACAAACCTCAGAACGGTAACTCAACCAGTCTCGCACAAAACAACTACTTTCTTGGCCGTAGGTTATATTTCGCTCCACCAGAAACAGTGTGGTCTGGGAAGGCTTCCCCCGATTCGTATGGCGTAGTAGCTGGGCTCTTCTCTGCATCCAAGATGTCTCGATAATCAGACAGCACCGCAGGATTCACCAGATCCGGAGAGACACGACGGCAGTGAGTGGAATGTACCCACCGCTTCTTATTCGTGACTCGCACAGCCGTCCGAGTTGCCAGCAATACTTGTTCGGGGCCACGCCACCTCGGCTCTAGACTGCTGGTTCTCTCGAACGATCGGACCATGACATGATTCCCAGGACGGAGATCATGAGCCCCTCCAATGGAATTATCGGGGAGCGCTTCTCGAATCTGTTGATGTATAGAAAGTAAATCATTTGTTAATCGTGCCAAATAATCGTTCATCATTATACAAGGCACATCATGTACTAAGCGAGGCTTAGAGACTCCCTATATATTCATAGGCCTTCCAAACACCACTTCATAAGGTGTGAGGCCAGATCGGGAATGTGGCACTGATCTAATAGACAATAGTGCTAAGGGCAAAGCGTCCGGCCATTTCAAGGACGTGGATGCCAGCTTCAGAGTTGCATTATACCTCTCTACCAAACCTGCTGACTGCGGGTGAAATACAGCGTGAAACTTCTGTTTAATTCCCAATCCTTTCAGGACATACTCCACTATTTTCCCAACAAAATGAGGACCATTGTCATTCCACAAAAATTTACAAACACCAAAGCGCGGGAAGTACTCTTTGAGTAACACCTTAGCTGTTGTCAATGCTGTATTATCCTTCGTGGGGTAGGCCTCGATCCATTTACTGAAGGCACACACCACCACTAAGACATACTTGAGATTACCACAGCGTTCAAGCTGGATGTAATCCATTTGCAGTACTTCGAATGGTGCAGTAGGTGGAACGAACCCTCCTTTAGGAGTATAAGTCCCTTTAGCAGGATTGTACTGTAAGCATATCAAACAGGTCTGCACTACTCTCTTAGCCGTGCTGGCAATCTCAGGATGCTCCCAAACTTGTGTAAGCATTTTAGTAATTGCAAGAGCTCCAACATGTGCCAGCCCATGTGTCATTTGAACCATTGCTTGCAAATAAGCAGCCGGCAATTTCCATCTCTCCATATCTTTGCTACGCCAACAACCCTCAACATCCAACACTCCCTCTGTTGCCCAGGTTGCAAGTTCCGCTTCGGATGCTGATTTTTGTATGTCTAATATTTCCTCTCTGGCATCATGTCATCGCTCAGCCTGTGATTTCACCACATACATAGGAGAGACATTTTGTAACATTGCAGTCTCGCTATGCGATCTACAAAAGCGTTTCCTTGTCCTATTTTGTCTGTCACCTTCTTATGTGGACTACATTTGACTATCGCCACTTTCTTTGGACATAATAGTGCATTCAGGAGATCACGTACCAATTCTCCATGCATGATGTGTACTCCATGCGAGGTCAGGAACCCTCGTTCCTTCCAGAGTAGGCCGAAATCGTGCACTACTCCAAAAGCGTAACGACTATCAGTGTAGATATTCACACATAATCCAGCACTTAACTCACATGCTTTCGTTAAGGCTATCAATTCAGCTGCTTGGGCCGATTTTTGCGGTATTCGTGCTGTTTCTACCACTGTCTTAAGTGTCGTGATTGCATAAGCTGCGGAAGTCGTACCATCTGGCAACTTTAAACACGATCCATCAACCCGCAGTTCCCCATCTACATCTGAAAGTGGCGTATCCTGTAAGTCGATACGACCCTTTGTTTGTTCTTCAGTTAGAGAAACACAATCATGGTGTTTTTCCTTCTGGGTCTCAGCAACAGGATATGGCAGTAAAGTAGCAGGGTTCAAAGTGGCGCACCTCTTCAGTGTAATATGTGGCGCCAACAGCGTTAGCTCGTATCCTGTTAAACGAGCGCTAGTTAGATGCTGTTTTTTCGTTTAGTTTAATAACGCATCTACCGCATGGGGAACTAACACCAACAATTTGTGTGACAAAACTATTCCCTCACTCTGTTGTATAGCCACAGCTGTTGCTGCAACTGCTCGAAAACACACAGGCAGTCCTCGAGCCACAGGGTCGAGTACAGCTGAGAAGTACGCACAAGGTCTCTGTTTATCTCCGTGTGTCTGTACTAAGACTGACAATGCGCACCCATCCTTCTCGTGTACATATAACGTAAAGATCTTTGTATAATCTGGCGTACCTAACACTGGCGCAGAACAAAGAGCTTGTCTCAATTGTTCAAAAGCATTCTGACATTCATCTGTCCATGTTATGTTATGTTATGTTAATAACTTATATTAGGCGCACAGCTGCCCCAGCGAAGGGGCGTCCTGGCGCCTGATCAAGTGCCACAACACAACATATCGATGCTGGAAAGACAGGGGATCAATCAGTAGTAACGAACAGATGAGTTTTTATGGCGCGTCTGAAAAGAGTCAGGCTATTCAGGGCAGGAATATGGACAGGAAGAGAATTCCACAATCCTGCCGCCAGAACTCGAAAAGAGCGACCACCCATCCTACTCAGTCTGAACCTGGTCTTAGTCGCCAGATATAAAGATTCCGACCTGAGAGCCCGCGTGGGAACATAGGGGCAAACAAGACCCACAAGGGCAGGAGGAGAGGAGAGTTTCAAGATCTTAAATGTTAGACAGAGGGCCTTGAATTTAATTCTCTGTCTAACCGGCAGCCAGTGAAGAGAGGTCAAGACTGCGGAGACAGAACAACGTCTCGGAAGGCCAACAATGGCCCGCGCTGCGGCATTCTGCACCCTTTGCAGCCGAGTAGCCTCCGCCTGATTCACTCCAAGCAGCAGTGCACTCCCATAGTCCAGCCGAGAAAGAATGGAGGCTTGGACCACCAGTTGCCGAGTAGGGGGGTCAAAGAATTTGAGGACTGGTCTCAGTCCTCGCAGAATACCATAACAGGTAGCTGCAGTCTTCTTTGTGTGGCTGGTAAAGGAGAGTGTAGGATCCAGCCAAACCCCCAAGTTCTTAACTTCGGCAGCTGGGATGGGAGTCACCCCCAATTCTGGAGGCCACCACTGATCTCCCCAGAGTTCCGCCTGCTTACCTAGAATCAGGACCTCGGTTTTTTTGGCATTTAACTGTAAACAGTTAATGCGCATCCATTTAGCCACGGCTATAAGTCCTGCACGGAATCTGGGAGCAGTCACCTCAGGGTCCCCACTGAGTGTCACCGCCAGCTGCGTGTCGTCGGCATACGATGTCATGGTTAAGCCACTCTGTCTAACGACTGCAGCCAGCGGTTTCACATATAAGTTAAACAAAGTGGGGCTCAGCGCAGAGCCCTGAGGGACTCCCAGTCCCAAAGAATGGAAAGAGGACTGGCCAGGTGGAATGGCCACTTTAAAAAACCGGTCCGAAAGGAAGGAGCAAAACCATTGGAGAGCCGTCCCCTCAATTCCCACTTCCTCCAGACGCTGCATCAGAATGTCATGAGACACCGTGTCAAACGCGGCGCTCAGGTCTAACAAGAGGAGCGCCGCTGTCTGCCCCGCATCCAGCACCGAACGCAGATGCTCAGTCATAAAGAGCAGAGCGGTTTCGGTGCTGTGTTGTGCTCGAAAACCATTCTGACTCTCGTCTAGAATATTATTACGAGAGAGGTGGGCAGACAAGATGGAATTCACGTGTGCCTCAGTGACCTTGGCGGTCCAGGGCAGGAGGGAGATGGGACGATAATTCTCAGGTAGCAGGGTATCAAGATTAGGCTTCTTCAGAATGGGACTGACCACTGCTTGCTTCCAAGAGGAAGGAACCACGCCCTCACCATTCAAGGGGAATTGGTGTAGTTTTAGACAACAATGCTAACAGAGGTTTTATAATGTGCGAAAATCCTAGTATCCACTGTCTACAAAAGGACGTCAAACCTATGAAAGCACAAACATCTTTCTGAGTGCAAGGGACTGGTGTATCTAAAATTGCTTGAATTCGGTCTGATGTCAATGCACATCCCTCCTTAGACAAAAGATGACAGAGGTAGGTCACCTTTGGTCTACAATATTGCAACTTCTTCCTCGAGACCTTGTGATTATTCTTGGCAAGAAAAGAAAGCAGGGAAAGAGTACTCTACTCACATTGTTCCTGCGTGTCTGCTGCTAATAGAATGTCATCAACATATTGGATAAGAGCCACCCCAGACTGTAAGTCGAAAGAGTCAAGCTGTCTTTTTAAAGCCTGGCTATAAATGCTAGGGCTTTCTGTGTAGCCTTGAGGAACTCGACAAAATCTATATGATTTGTTATTTAATGTGAAGCCGAACAAATATCGGCTATCGGGATGAATGGGAATCGAAAAGAAAGCATTTTTCAAATCGATAACAGTAAATGTAGTGGATGTAGGTGGAATCAAAGTAAGTAAGGTGGTAATGTCAGACACAACCAGGTACTGGGGTATGACTAACTTATTAATTTCCCTCAAATCAATAATAAAACGATAGATCTTAGTATCTGTCTCTTTCTTTAGGATCGGAAGAATCGGGCTGTTACAAACATTATAGGGGACTTCCTCCACCACCCCTGCCATAATCAAGTTATTTACAATATGTGTCAAGGCAACTTCACCTTCTCTGGAAATTTTGTACTGTGGTACACGAGGCAAAGACACTCCCTCCCTTACCGTAATACGTACGGGATGGATAATCATTTGTCCCACATCAGTATCAGAAGTAGCCCATAAAGTGCTTGGAAGAGAAGCTAACGCATCGGCCTCCTGCATGAGGCACAATCTCTCAACCTCTGGGTAGTTCTCATTCAAAATAACCCGTACCCCTTCAGGGGCACAGCGTATAGTTGCTCGAAAATGTTTAAGCATATCGAGTCCCACAATATTATCTGGCGTGTTGGGAGATAACAAAAACGGGCATGGGGCAGTAAACTTATCAATGTGAAATGTAAGGGGTTGAGACAATGGGCTAAGAGAAGGTGTTCCATCGAACCCTATTGATGTAATTATTTCGCCAGACTGGGGAGCCCTTGGAACCAAGTGTTTGGACAGAGCGCTACGAGTAGCTCCCAAATCAACCAGAAACTGATCAGTAGAACCCAAAACATGTGCTGATATATATGGACCCCTTTGTTCTACTGGTACTTCAACTGATTCCACACCCCATCCTACGCAATCCTATGCATATGTATTATCCTGAGACTCAGTAAAATCTCCTTCAGCTATCTGATTCTGATTCAGTCGATCAAAAGTATTATAATCAGCCTGACCATGACCCCTCGCTTCAAACCTACCGCGATCATTCGCTCCACCCCTCGGCCCTGAATAACTATTCCGCAACCTTCCACTTCCTCGACCACGCTGATTACGCTGTTCTCGAAGCACCGGACAATCCGAAGCCCAATGTCCAAACTGTTTACAGTATGCACACTGATCCTTGGAAATATCAGAACGAGCAGAAGACGTACCATACGATCCTCGTCTACCCCTGTCATTCCCTCTCGACTGCGTAGCGGAAACCTGAGCCAACATCACCTTCGTCTTTAAATCCTTCGCTTTCTTATCACTACTTTCTTTAGCCTCCAATTCCTGTCGTTCATAATACTGAGCCATAGTCAATAAAGAAGCAGGGGTTGCCATGGTCCATGAACTTTCACTAGTCTTTAAACGCTTTGCAATCTCCGGTAGGAGATTAGCCACATACTTATCAATGAACAAATGCCTGCCCGTGTCCTCTGTTAATAATTGCCCACTGTAATCATGAAATGCTTCCTCGAAACGTGAAAAAAAGTCAGAGACCTATTCATCTGGCTTCTGTACAAGAAGCCAACATCGTCCAATCAATTTTCTTAGGGGGAACAAGCGTTTTTAATTTATTCAAAATAGCCGCCGGGAGATCTAAAATCAATTGGCATGGCTTGCATGCAGGTTCCCTATCCAAATCAGCTTGAGCTAAATCCTTCCAATCTGCACCTAAAATCGTTCGATCATCAAATTTACTAATCGCTCTCCACATATCAGGAGGCAATATTAACCCAAAGAAAAGATCAATATCGACTAATGTCATAACACATGAGGAAATAGCACCTTCCACTCCTTCATAGAAAGCTGCTGGATTTTTGCGAGGGTCAGGCAGAGCATTCTTTTTTTTTTTTTTTTTTTTTTAAACCTTTATTTATACAAAAGTGTACACAGCTATTCAGCCGAACATCCCGGAGGCACTGCAGCACATTAAAAGCATAAACTTAGCGGCACACACAGATCATAATATCAGGATACATGAGGTTTAATTTTCATTTTAGAATCAGGATGAAATCGAATAGTACGAATGAAATTCCCCTATGGAATAGAAAAATAGAAAAGAAGGGGGGGGAGGAATCAGGTGCCAGACTTTAGAACATAATCATCGAATGAGCAGGCCAAATGAACGAATCCGATACATATAACGATATCAATTAGACGGGTGACTTAGGATAGGCAGGCATACAATCACAATGTGCAACAGTCAAGCGCCCGCCCATTGCTTTCAATGACACAGAGAGTGTTGAGGCACAGGCTACGACATATCCTCGAGATCTCAAAGAGTAACCCAATATACTGATTCCAAACCCAGAAGAAAGAAGTGAAAGGAAAGCCAGAAAAGCAAGGAAAAAAGGCCATAGAAACCAAAAAAACTGAAACCATAAAACCCCTCCACCAACCCCCCACCCGGCACCCCTGCGGATGGCTATGGCCTACCCCCCCTAGCAGCGTGCCTGTCGCCCCGTAACGAAAACCCGAAATATAGTAAGAGTGTAGAGTTATAAAGAGAAGAAAAGAAGAAGAAAAGGAAAAAGGGTGGAGGAGAAACTACCAGAATAAACGCCCCAGAACTCCCCATTCCTCCCGTCCGACACGTACCGCCCTAAACTTAATCAACAAGCATGAAATCGGGTCATACAAGACTATGAAGGGAAGACGTTAAGCAGCATCCAACCCCCGCAAAGCAATGCGTTAGTGTCCCTCTCCACTCCCAACGCCCCAGCTTCCGTCTCCGACCAACCGTATCATCCTTGTCCCTTCCAAAGCATCGAGCAAACACCGTCCAGTAGTGCCACTGGAGCCCTTGAAGAATCAAAACGGTCGAACAAGACAATAACCGGTGGTACGCGTCTACTCGGACTACATTTCACCTCGTAGCCCTCCGTAGCTACCGTGGTCCCCATCACCAATTCAATGTCCCGGGGCTCAACAGTCCACAGTCCCGCACAGTCTACAGGGACAGCAGAGGGGCCATACATCCATCGGTCGCCATCAAACCCCGGGATAGGGAAGAACCACGCCGTGATTCCAACAGCTAGGGCACCCGGCGGTGGAAGCGAATTTCCTTCCATAGTAGTGAGGTCAGTAGCGCTCCGGGACAGAGACAGTGGAGGCAAATCGGTTTCACGGCCGTGGTCCCAGTCCTCCAGCTGGCAACCCAGATTATGCCGGTGCTCAGAAGGAGCAGGCGCCAGGCACGATCGCTCCGTGCCAGTGTCATCTGCGACCAGTTCATGAAGCCTCGCCTTCACAATGGAGTGTAGGTCCCCAATGGCGGCCATCACGGTCCGCAAAGACGGCTCATACTGTCCCCGGGCTACCGCCCATTGCTCCGTTCTCAACATCAGTGAGTACCCGACGTCACCGGGCAGGATAACTGGAGTGGGGTCGTCCGGTGACGGAGAGTGCACCTTCGGGTAGCAGAACACGAATGCCGATCTGTGGCCTCACTCAGGCGGCAGCTCAGGCTCCGGGCCAAAAACCCCCCCGAAGGGCAGCCCGGCGATGACAACAATGCTCCTTTGCGTGTATCAGGTCAACCGCTCTCCACATACTCCAGGCCAGGAGGTTCTTTTCCGAGGCAAGGGGCCGGTCTCTGTCCAGGTCTCACGGCCGATGTTGGGCATTTGGGACCCGGCGGGGCCCGTACTCGAGACCCCGGCTCGTAAGGCAGTCGGAGGCCGGAGATTTCCACACGACGTAACTCAGCAAATCTGAGCGTTGGAAGGCTCGGGACCACACCAATGGACACAGCAGTCCTTCATCTGTGCGGGGGTCAGGCTGGAAATCAGGATGTGAGACAGGATATACGATCGGCGGACAGTGGTCAGCGGAGCCGAGGGCTCAGGCGACCATCTTGCTTCGTTGCGTAGCTCCTCCCCCAGGCAGAGCATTCTTAAGTGTCATAACATCTGTTCTATTCCAGGGCGTATAAACCCAATTATATATGAAATAACCCTTCGCATCTACAGACGTCTTAACATCATCTGTGCCTTGCCCTTTAGGAGGGACATACAAAGGTGCAGCTTCTCGCATAGGCATAACATAAACTGAGGCGCTCTTATCTGTTCCAAAGATAGGGAACTCTTTGGATACTTCCGTCGATCCGGATGCAGGCGAACCCGATGCCTTTTTCACCGCCCGTAATCGTAACGTCTCATCCCGTAGCTGAACCAAACGCTGGAAAATCCCATCCGCATCTGTAAGAACAAAAGTACCTTTACGTAAATCATCACGACCAACTGATATATCCTTAGTTTCCAACTCAGATGAATACCGTCTGAACCGTTCGACAACTTCATCTCCAAAATGATCCAGAAAATACAATCGTTCTCTTTCGGACCACTTACACATAAGGCCATCAATCTCTGAAATAGTTATAGAATTAATATTAAGTTTACGAGCCAACCCGCGTAATTTCGCAGCTCGATCAGCACTTAGCCTGGTGCGATTATCCCTCTGATCATCCTCGCCCGAGTCCTCATCCGGGGCCGTAGGCGGAACATACGGAGGCGGACAACGATCTAGTAATGAAAAATCATCTGATTCATTAGTAAGGACAGGGTAAAGAGGACGTCGAATAGGAAACTGGCCTTTAACTTGCAAATTACGTTCTAGAGTCTCCCTCTCTTTCTGTTCCTGCAATTCTTTTTCCTGCAACTGTAAAGCTTTGTCACGAGCAGCCTTTCGCTGCTCCTTGTCCGCCAAGGCTTGTTCACGCTTCATTCGTTCACGCACCGCTTTCTCCCACATACGCACACAATCAAACATATCCTGTCTAGACCTGCGCTGAAACAAACATTGCTCCACATATTGAACTTTTCGCAAATCAAACGACCCATGTAGTGGCCATTGCAATTCATGATCAGCTCTCGTATATTTGTTCCATAAGGTACTATACATAATAGGAGGAAGACCAAATTTTATGTACATTTCACAATTAGGTGTCCCCTCTGGGGGAGCTGGTTGAGATTCATTTAATCGATAACTGGTACCATTTTCAAGACAGCACATTCCTCGAAGTGTGCTTAGAACAGGCATGTCAAAATATCACGAAAACGCGATATTACATAAAATGGCACTTAATATGTTTTACACACGGTGTGCCGTTCAAACAAATGCAAAGTCAGAGAAATATCTCTACATACCTGCCTATGTGAGGTGCACTCCACATATAACTCAAATCATAGACCCAAATGTTAGCTAACTCAAACAAATCGCCAAGAAACCGCCAGGTAAAAGCGCGCTTTATAAGTGTTTTTAAATTCAAATTCAAATCCAAAAAGCCACAGTAAGTGTCAGTAGACTACCTTACCAATCAAAAGCTTACCAAATATTCTCAAATGTCCAGGTTCCAACTGCCAAGTTCCTTAATCGAATCAGCCAAACGGGCACTAGACGACAACCCAACCGATCGGAATCTCAGTCGAGGACCGGCGCCACCTGGAAGGTCAGGTCAGAAGGGAAGGAAGAAACACCGCGGATGCCAAGACTCGGGTCACTCAGTGGCAGTGTACGCGTCCAGGACGAGTTTCCAATCCTTCCTCGCGACCACTCCTTCGGGGATCCGAGTCGCCGATGAGTCCCTTCGTGGTCGCCAATTTGTGGTATCTGGTTTCGTCAGGTCTACATACTCTGCAAAAACTCTCGAACACCATAGAATAGAAGTTGGCACGGAAACTGGAAAATGCAAAAGACAAGTTTATTAGGACCCCATGGGGTGGTGGTACATTCCTACAGCACCCTTCGGTAATGCAAGAAGTATCACCCTGGACATCGGTGCGTGACCTCTTTTATACAATTTAGACAGCAATAAAAAGGGTAGGCGGTATTCTTACACAGTTTAGGTACATATAAGGGCATTTTTGAAACCCAGCCAAAACGTGGGAGGAGTTTAGTACCACTGGTCAGTTTTGGAGAACATTCCTCAAAGGTGACCACACAGTAATCTAAATGTTCGAGTGCACATGCGTAAGCTTGACCAGTGCTAAAAATAGCATGTTGCCGGGCAAGTTAAATGGTCATTGCTACAGAGAAAGGACAAAAGGGCATGCTGACCACGAGGCCGCACGTTCATGAAAATGGAAGCCAGGAAATACAAAATGGCCCCCGCAAGTATGGTCAATTTAGTCACGAAAGTTTGTGTAGCTGGGTTAAATGCTAACCTGGTCACTGCCAAATTACGACACCCTAGTCAGAGGCCAAGGAGGAACAGGTCGTCTCTAAGTATGAAGTGACCCCAATCCCATATGTCATTGGTAACTGTTTCATCTCTGGATGTATCTAACTAGTCCTTGGCATAGCTTTCGGAGCAAGATGACTCTCTGACTTCTTTTCATACACCCATTTTCAGATTACAATCCACTGACTAATAAGGGATGTGGGGAACGGACCACTTACCTTTTATTTAATCCAAAAGATTCCCAATTGCAGAATATTGAATCCTAAGGAATGAACAGAAGGGGAGTTGTCTGATCCCCTCAACCCTTTTTATGTTTTTATTAAGTTTTATAAACAAACATATAATTGTTCAATTTTCTAGGATCATTGCTACATTTGTTTTGCATTTACCCCAACGAAGAATTGACCCATTTATACATTAACTTAGGTGACAGCAACTGGGCAATAATGAGTACATTGTCGTGTTCAGCATATATTCTGTTAACAATGACAGTGCAGGTTCTTATCAATAACAGGATTCTATCAATGTGTGCAAGTTAATAAACTTAATACTGGTGATGGTAGTCTAAAATGTGAGACGCGGCCCTTTCTTGTGATGACAAGATGAGGGCACTATGTGCTTTTATAATACCCCTCACACACTAAGAAACCCTTTAGTGTCATGCTTCATCATGGGGGTCTTCCCGGGGCGGGGCGTGCTACGAGTTACGTGGGAGCACTAGTTGGTGTGACGATAGGCTATGTGTGGTGCAGTGAAGGTGATATTAGTGAAGTGTAGGGACCTATATAAGTGAATGCAGAAAAAATTAAAAATTCCCTGGCTAGTAGAAAAAATGGAATGTATTAAGTTCTCTGGTTGGGAACGTTAAAAGAGGGGGTTTTGTGGGTAGAGCAAGTTGCTTGCTACCTGGTCAACATGTTTCCCCTACTACTTACTCATCAGGACCTCTGATGGTCCCTACAGAGAAAATACACTTAATTTCAAAATCTAAAGAGTATATGCATATAGTCCTATAACTAAGTAGGAAAAATCGGCTACCTAGTTAAGCTTCCGGGCTTGAGTGGGCCATGGGGGAAGCGTGAAAAAAATCCGACCTGATGTGGTCTCTGTAATAAGAAAAGGGAAAAAGAGGAAGGAAAAAAGCACAGAAAACATGTAAATCAGTGTTACACTTATCCATTCAAATGATACTCCATGTCTATTATCCACGGAGATCACATTGTCATTGCGTGTCCATATAAGATATACGCTTACTTGATCAGCTTAATGCACACAGGGACACAAGAATTTTGCACTTTTCTAGATGGTTGTGTCCATCATGATGGCAATATTCGTCATATGGTTAATGTATATTTATAGATTCTAAACCACAGGATCTGTCGACGAGCTCATCTAAAAAAACACGTACACTCATTGTACGTGTTTTTTTACAGAGACCACATCAGGTTGGATTTTTTTCACGCTTCCCCCGTGAGCTCATCTAAAAAAATACGTACACTCAGTGTACGTTTTTTTTTTTTAGATGAGCTCGTCCACAGATCCTGTGGTTTAGAATCTATAAATATACATTAACCATATGACGAATATTGCCATCATGATGGACACAACCATCAAGAAAAGTGCAAAATTCTTGTGTCCCTGTGTGCATTAAGCTCATCAAGTAAGCGTATATCTTATATGGACACGCAATGACAATGTGATCTCCGTGGATAATAGACATGGAGTATCATTTGAATGGATAAGTGTAACACTGATTTACATGTTTTCTGTGCTTTTTTCCTTCCTCTTTTTCCCTTTTCTTATTACAGAGACCACATCAGGTCGGATTTTTTTTCACGCTTCCCCCATGGCCCACTCAAGCCCGGAGCTTAACTAGGTAGCCGATTTTTGCTACTTAGTTATAGGACTATAGGCATATACTCTTTAGATTTTGAAATTGAGTGTATTTTCTCTGTAGGGACCATCAGAGGTCCTGATGAGTAAGTAGTAGGGGACTACTTAGGAAACATGTTGACCAGGTAGCAAGCAACTTGCTCTACCCACAAAACCCCCTCTTTTAAAGTTCCCAGCCAGAGAACTTAATAAATTCCATTATTTCTACTAGCCAGGGAATTTTTAATTTTTTCTGCATTCACTTATATAGGTCCCTACACTTCACTAATATCTCCTTCACTGCACCACACATAGCCTATCGTCACACCAACTAGTGCTCCCATGTAGCTTGTAGGTCGTAGCACGCCCCGCCCCGTAGAGGGACGGGAAGACCCCCATGATGAAGCATGACACTAAAGGGTTTCTTAGTGTGTGAGGGGTATTTTAAAAGCACATAGTGCCCTCATCTTGTCATCACAAGAAAGGGCCGCGTCTCACATTTTAGACTACCATCACCAGTATTAAATTTATTCACTTGCACACATTGATAGAATCCTGTTGTTTATACAGATCAGTTAGGAGGGTGATTCTATCATTACCTCTATATTTCCTCTACTGTTGTTTTGGGGTTCTTATCAATAATCAGGTCTCGGTCGCCACGGTTTATTGATCAGGAAGGTATGCTGTGGCAAGGAATTTACAGTAGTGAGTCATGCAAGTTCAATGCAATTTTTCATTATTCTGTTCAGATAGATTCAGAATGAAAAACTCAGTGTTAGGAAAACGGTGCGACCATTAGGCAATGGCGCCGTCATTTATATATCGATCGACACAATTAGTCAGTGGCGACAGAGTACTTCCTAGGGCCTAGACTAGAGTGTTTAAAACATGCAAGGTTGGAAAGGCTGGAGGTAAAGCATGCAGCGGAATATGATGACTGCCAAAGAGGTGCTTACTTTGGGGCATTCCCGACACCACCACATCACTCGGAGACACCACCACATCACTCGGGGACACCACCACATCACTCGGGGACAACACCACATCACTCAGGGGCACCACCACATCACTCAGGGGCACCATCAGGGGCACCACCACATCACTCAGGGACACACCACATCACTCAGGGGCACCACCACATCACTCCGGGGCACCACTCAGGGGCACATCACATCACTCAGGGACACCACCACATCACTCAGGGACACCACCACAGTACTCAGGAACACCACCACATCACTCAGGGACACCACCACATCACTCAGGGACACCACCACATCACTCGAGGACACCACCACATCACTCAGGGGCACCACCACATCACTCAGGGACACCACCACATCACTCGAGGACACCACCACATCACTCGGGGACACCACCACATCACTCGGGGACACCACCACATCACTCGGGGACACCACCACATCACTCTGGGATACCACCACATCACTCTGGGACACCACCACATCACTCTGGGACACCACCACATCACTCTGGGACACCACCACATCACTCAGGGGCACCACCACATCACTCAGGGGCACCACTCTGTGGCACCACCACATCACTCAGGGACACCACCACATAACTCTGGGACACCACCACATCACTCAGGGGCACCACCACATCACTCGGGGGCACCACTACATCACTCGGGGGCACCACCACACCACTCAGGCACACCACCACATCACTCGGGACACTACCACATCACTCAGGGAGACTACCACATCACTCAGTGGCACCACCACATCACTCAGGGGCACCACTCAGGGGCACCACCACATCACTCAGGGACACCACCACATCACTCAGGGACACCACCACATAACTCAGGGACACCACCACATCACTCGGGGACACCACCACATCACTCAGGGGCACCACTCAGGGGCACCACCACATCACTCAGGGGCACAACCACATCACTCGGGGACACCACCACATCACTCGGGGACACCACCACATCACTCGGGGACATCACCACATCACTCGGGGACACCACCACATCACTCGGGGACACCACCACATCACTCAGGGACACCACCACATGTTTAAAACATGCAAGGTTGGAAAGGCTGGAGGGAAAGCATGCAGCGGAATATGATGACTGCCAAAGAGGTGCTTACTTGGGGGCATTCCCGACACCACCACATCACTCGGGGACACCACCACATCACTCGGAGACACCACCACATCACTCGGAGACACCACCACATCACTCGGAGACACCACCACATCACTCGGAGACACCACCACATCACTCAGGGGCACCACCACATCACTCAGGGGGGGCACCACCACATCACTCAGGGGCACCACTCAGGGGCACCACCACATCACTCGGGGACACCACCACATCACTCAGGGACACCACCACATCACTCAGGAAGACCACCACATCACTCAGGGACACCACCCATCACTCTGAGACACCACCACATCACGCAGTGACACCAACACATCATTCAGGGGCACCACTACATCACTCAGGGACACCACCACATCACTCAGGAACACCACCACATCACTCAGGAACACCACCACATCACTTGGGGACACCACATTACTCGGGGACACCACTACATCACTCAAGGACACCACCACGTCACTCGGAGACACCACCACATCACTCTGGGGCACCACCATATCACTCTGGGACACCACCGTATCACTCTGGGACACCACCATATCACTCTGGGACACCACCATATCACTCTGGGACACCACCATATCACTCTGGGACACCACCACATCACTCTGGGACACCACCACATCACTCTGGGACACCACCACATCACTCAGGGGCACCACCACATCACTCAGGGGCACCACCACATCACTCGGGGACACCACCACATCACTCAGGAACACCACCACATCACTCAGGAACACCACCACATCACTTGGGGACACCACATTACTCGGGGACACCACTACATCACTCAAGGACACCACCACGTCACTCGGAGACACCACCACATCACTCTGGGGCACCACCATATCACTCTGGGACACCACCATATCACTCTGGGACACCACCACATCACTCTGGGACACCACCACACCACTCAGGGGCACCACCACATCACTCAGGGGCACCACTCTGTGGCACCACCACATCACTCAGGGACACCACCACATAACTCAGGGACACCACCACATAACTCAGGGACACCACCACATCACTCAGGGGCACCACTACATCACTCGGGGGCACCACCACACCACTCAGGCACACCACCACATCACTCGGGACACTACCACATCACTCAGGGAGACTACCACATCACTCTGTGGCACCACCACATCACTCAGGGACACCACCACATAACTCAGGGACACCACCACATAACTCAGGGACACCACCACATCACTCAGGGGCACCACTACATCACTCAGGGGCACCACCACACCACTCAGGCACACCACCACATCACTCGGGACACTACCACATCACTCAGGGAGACTACCACATCACTCAGGGGCACCACCACATCACTAAGGGGCACCACTCAGGGGCACCACCACATCACTCAGGGACACCACCACATCACTCAGGGACACCACCACATAACTCAGGGACACCACCACATCATTCGGGGACACCACCACATCACTCGGGGACACCACCACATCACTCAGGGGCACAACCACATCACTCAGGGGCATCACTCAGGGGCACCACCACATCACTCGGGGACACCACCACATCACTCGGGGACACCACCACATCACTCAGGGACACCACCACATCACTCGGAGACACCACCACATCACTCAGGGGCACCACCACATCACTCAGGGGGGGCACCACCACATCACTCAGGGGCACCACTCAGGGGCACCACCACATCACTCGGGGACACCACCACATCACTCAGGGACACCACCACATCACTCAGGAAGACCACCACATCACTCAGGGACACCACCCATCACTCTGAGACACCACCACATCACGCAGTGACACCAACACATCATTCAGGGGCACCACTACATCACTCAGGGACACCACCACATCACTCAGGAACACCACCACATCACTCAGGAACACCACCACATCACTTGGGGACACCACATTACTCGGGGACACCACTACATCACTCAAGGACACCACCACGTCACTCGGAGACACCACCACATCACTCTGGGGCACCACCATATCACTCTGGGACACCACCATATCACTCTGGGACACCACCATATCACTCTGGGACACCACCATATCACTCTGGGACACCACCACATCACTCTGGGACACCACCACACCACTCAGGGGCACCACCACATCACTCAGGGGCACCACTCTGTGGCACCACCACATCACTCAGGGACACCACCACATAACTCAGGGACACCACCACATAACTCAGGGACACCACCACATCACTCAGGGGCACCACTACATCACTCGGGGGCACCACCACACCACTCAGGCACACCACCACATCACTCGGGACACTACCACATCACTCAGGGAGACTACCACATCACTCAGGGGCACCACCACATCACTAAGGGGCACCACTCAGGGGCACCACCACATCACTCAGGGACACCACCACATCACTCAGGGACACCACCACATCACTCAGGGACACCACCACATCACTCAGGGACACCACCACATCACTCAGGGACACCACCACATAACTCAGGGACACCACCACATCACTCGGGGACACCACCACATCACTCAGGGGCACAACCACATCACTCAGGGGCATCACTCAGGGGCACCACCACATTACTCGGGGACACCACCACATCACTCGGGGACACCACCACATCACTCAGGGACACCACCACATGTTTAAAACATGCAAGGTTGGAAAGGCTGGAGGGAAAGCATGCAGCGGAATATGACGACTGCCAAAGAGGTGCTTACTTGGGGGCATTCCCGACACCACCACATCACTCGGAGACACCACCACATCACTCAGGGACACCACTCAGGGGCACCACCACATCACTCAGGGGCACCACCACATCACTCAGGGACACCACTCAGGGCAACACCACATCACTCGGGGACACCACCACATCACTCAGGGACACCACCACATCACTCAGGAAGACCACCACATCACTCAGGGTCACCACCCCATCACTCAGAGACACCACCACATCACACAGTGACACCAACACATCACTCAGGGGCACCACTCAGGGGCACCACCACATCACTCAGGGACACCACCACATCACTCAGGAACATCACCACATCACTCAGGAACACCACCACATCACTTGGGGACACCACATTACTTGGGGACACCACTACATCACTCAAGGACACCACCACATCACTCGGGGACACCACCACATCACTCGGGGACACCACCACATCACTCTGGGACACCACCATATCACTCTGGGACACCACCATATCACTCTGGGACACCACCATATCACTCTGGGACACCACCATATCACTCTGGGACACCACCACATCACTCTGGGACACCACCATATCACTCTGGGACACCACCATATCACTCTGGGACACCACTACATCACTCTGGGACACCACCACATCACTCTAAAAACACCAACACATCACTCAGCCCAACTCAGCACCACAACAGCACTGTCCTTGCTTGCTACCAACAAGCATTGCCATAGCTAATAGGACTCGCATTAGGAACGTGTAAGCTATTGGCTTTGTGAATAACAATGCTATTAATTTATATATTTTCAAAGCCAACACATATTTAAAAAAAATGTCATTTACATTACTAATAGCTCACACTTTCCAAATGCGAGACCTATTGCATTGCAAATGCGTGTTATATATATATATATAGATTTGGGGTAGATGTTGTATGATTATAAATGTTTTAAACATGTCGATATAATTTTTCTTACAATATTATTAGTGTCTATATTGTGGTCATCTTTTTCAATGAAATCGCAAAGTCCACATCCGGAGTCCTCTGCCATATTTGTAGGATGCATAAAGAAAATGTTCAATGGTCCTCATGGACTTGAGGTCCCTGTGTGCTACTCAGCTCATGTATCACAACTTAATCTAGAAATGTTTCTGAGCTCTTTTGGGATACACAACTAAAGGATTGGGCAGCTGTTCCATGATGGCCCTGTTTTGTCCTGTGGACCCCTCAGCTTGTGGAGGGAATTGCAGCTGTAAGCTGGCAACATATATAAATGTGAACGTTTCATTCAAAGTAGATAAAAAAGCTATTAAAAAAACAAGATATTGGTGACTTCGAAAAGTTTCCAGACACCTTTAAGAGACAATTCAGTTCTAAACTGTATTAATGCTTGGTGTTTAAGGAGCCAAGAGAGTCAGATTAAGTCCAGCATGGTTTGGGTTGTGGACAAGGGATGAAAACATTAGGAGTAACTCTGGGCAAAAATACACAGCAATTTGTTTCGTGGTAATTCGGTAGACAAAAGATAGTGTTAGGCTTCAAGGTCCTGCAATGATAGCATATTGAACCACATATGTTATCTAGGATAAACAAATTCTGAGTTTATTTCCTACTAGTGACGTGGTCATATTGATTGGGATGTGAGTTGAAGTAGCCTATGGCCTCCTTACTCGAAGTTTAATAATGGAGATAATTATTACATCATTTCTGCAAGACCAGTTGATGACGAGACTTAGGAATTTAACATAATCATTGTTGAAAGTGGGTAGGTTGACCCTAGCACAGCAATTTATGGGAGCCTCTATAATGGAAAAACTGTCCTTATAAGGAAATAGCAATCTGTCCATGTTTAGGAATTGCTGTGGCAAAAAGAAGAATTGATAGATAGAATGCTGAACAATGGCAAACATTCATCCCTAGTACAGAGATTTGGGCCTAAATTCATTGTTTTTTCCTCACCTTGCCATTCAAATTGGACCCAGCCATTTGCAAATCAGTCTTGACCCTGCTCCGCATGAGAACAGTCCAGCTTGATCTGTGAGGCCAGGTCCTCCCTGGACCGTAAACAAGCATCCTAGGACCTGTTTTGGGGTATCACCCCTCATCAGCCAGGCTAGCTTGACTCCAGTAGCATGGCGCGCACAGAAGCCACATCTGACCATAACTGTACTACTTAGGGTGACAAAGGGTGGAGAAGCGTGGCTCAGTGGTTAGAGGCGGCAGACCCGGAAGCTGAGATTGGCCGTGGACCAGGGTTCGATTCCCCGCCTCGGCGGGTCATGGGCTCAAAAATTCCACAGACTCGACAATTCTCTCTCCGGTGCCTACTCGACTCACGGGGTCACACTCTGCGACTCTGGGCAATAGCTTGCTTAATCTCCACTACGGCCCCTCGCGGCGGGATGCCTGGCTTTCACCTTGTGGATACCCTGCCGGGGTATCTCACAGGGGAATACCAGGACAGGTTCCCTAAGCAAGCGCCTTGATACCTTCAGGTGATACGTGCGCTATATAAGTCGCAATACATTTACATTTACATTTACAAATGCAAAAAGAACAATTGATGGCTGGAATGCAGAACAATGGCAAACATTCACCCCCAGTACATAGATCTGGGCCTAAGTCCATTGTTGTTTTGCTCACCATTCCATTCCATTTTCGACGCAGCCATTTGCAAGTCAGTCTTGACCCTGCTCCCCATGAGAACACCTTGCCCGAACTGCTAGGCCAGTCTCTCCCTGGACCGGAAACTAGCCAGTCAGGTTCTGTATATCTACATACATTTAGGAATTACTCATTAGTATGTTGTTCACAACATTTTAGTAATGCCCAATGCTCCATATACATAAAATAACCACTAATTTGGTTACTTGACATGTTTTCCACTCTTTAGTCTGGTTAAAAGACACAGTCATACATGTGGCACTGATGGGCAGTGTCTCGTCTCAGTTTGTGTGGCTCAAGTGGGTATTGGAACTGCATTTGTAGAATCACATTTGAAGTAAGTCATTTTCTAGAACCTCGTGCCATCAATGCTATTGAGTGAAGACAAGAAGATGACCAGAGGACAATGGCTGGATGGCAAGGAGTATTGAGATAAGATGGTGAATGTGCTCCCTTTATTGCCCAGGATAAGCAGTTATTTATTTATCCAGTGTTATGTATAACTCCAGCAAGACCCAGAGTTGGTTATCAAAGCGCTTCACAATTTTATAACATTGTCATTCTAAACAGTTAAATTGAGTCCTATAAGTAGTTACCAGGCATCTCTATACATTTTAAACGAAGAAACAATTGTACATTCAATAATTCAATTAGAAAAGAAAACCGGTTATTAACGTATAAGACAATCGTACGTGTCCTAAGTATTCAAATAGGTGACATTTAGATATAACTGTCCTCAAAAGGATATCTCAGTGCAAATTTAGTAAAGAGGATTGTACATAGCTATAGAATGTAGGGCTCCATCTAGGAGTCTGAACACGGATGAACATTTAGAGAGTATCACTCAGCAGAATAGACTAAGGAGAGTTTTTGTTGAAATTTATAGAACAATGGTGTGAACGGGCTGCTGAGTATTTAAGGGAGGAATTTCCTCATAAGAAAGGACTTAGCTTCCTTTTGAACACTGACGTAGACAGGATTCTTCTGATGCTCAGGGGGAGCAAGTTCCATATTCTTGGTGCAGCTCCAGAGAATGCTCTATAATATGGTTTTTTTACGGAAGAATGAAGGTTTCAGAAGAAGATTACCGGACCTCCGAGAGAGTCTGCTTCCTCCAGATATCGTACTTTTCTGTGTTAGGTACAGTGGAGTTTTTTAGTGCATCGCTTTATGTGTGATACAGGCCATCTTAAGTTGGATTCTTGCTTCATATGACAGCCAGTTGAGTTATTTCATATGTGACGTGATCGGAGTACAGTTTAGTCCAGTGATCAACTTGGTCCAATCGTTTATCCAGATAGTGTTTTGTTGGGGGGGGGGGGGGAGATTAGAAGGAATTAGTTTTTTTGAGAGTTTAGCTTAAGCTGATTGTCAGCCATTGAACGGTCTTCTTTAATGCTTGGTTCATCGTCTTGATCTCTTCTAGGGATTTAATCTTAATTAGGGCTCCCGGTTTTATTGTATTTATTTTTTCATTATTTCTGGCTGTATTTATCGATTTTTATTTTTTGGCCATTTTATATGTATTTATCCATATTTATTTTATGTTTTGCGTATAAATAAAGTTGAATACCTGTACATTTCCATATTTAACTGATAGGCGTGCACTCATAATTTGACGTTTGTTGTGTTTTAGATATTTAAGCTGTCAAATATTACATACCAATACATCCACTGGTAAATACTAGCATTATACCATAAATATATGTTGACATGCCATTATTGAAAGAAATTTCATCCTGTTTTTTAATTTCCCATGCTGGCCATATTCTCATTTGCTGGACTCTAATTCATGAAAAACAGCACGGAGAGCTACTTAAAAAGAGCACATTTTTCTGTATTGATTCACTTAAAAAAATAAATGCAGACCGAAAACACATTGTTTTCTGTCTGTATTTATCTGTAAAAATCCGTAAAAATGGAAAACAGGAAGCCTTAATCCTAATATACAACCATGTGTCATCCGCATACATGTGGAAGGAGATGTTCGCCTGCTGTAATATTTTGGTTAATGGTTCAACATAGAGATTAAATAGTGATGCGGATAGTGTTGAGCCTTGTGGTACTCCTACTAGATTAGGGGATGGTGATGATAAATTTTGATTCACCGGAAATCTTTGCGCTCTGTTCTCTAAGAAGGATTTACACAATTCTAAGACAGTGCCCGTTAAACCCAACCTGTCCTCAAGTGAAAACTCAGTGCAATGTAGGGCATAAAGGCGTTTCAGACATGGGTTTTCATCAAATGTGCTATAGGCATGTCCTTTAGTGCCAAGCATGACTGAAGGATATGAACTCCCAACAGTAAGCATGTGCCCAGCTTCTGGATATTCTTATCATATGTGATGAAATCATCAGAAAAAAATTAGACTGGGCTAGCCAGTTTATTAAGGCTGAAAACAATATGGTGAAGACTACGCGCCTGTTACTGAGGTGGCCATCAACATTTTGAGGACCAAGTGGCAGGTGTTGCCCCCCCTTCCCCACAGGTCTATTATAAGTACTCCTCTGTATGGCTGTCAACATTTAAAAAAACAGAGATGCCAACAAAAGCTTAGTTTAACAGAACATTAAATTAATGGGCTCATAGACCTCTATGTAACCCCAGAGATAAGCCGGATTGCTCTAAGGGTGATATGTTAGCCAAGCTCAGTTGTATCTCAGAGTATTCCCAACAAAATATTGATATAGAGCCATGTCTGACAACACACTGGAATTCAGTGAAAAGATGCCCCTCCAGTTGCTCCAGGTCTTTGGGGATTCAAGGGAAAAATTTAATTTGCTGGAAGAGAAGGTGCTGGCACTCTTTAACAGAGGGCCTTCAGAACTTAGAAAAACTACTTTAGGTACTTTGTAGTGGCAGAAGAAAGGCAATAGCCTTGCCCCATCTTAGACTTGCAGTTTTATCAATTTCATCCAAAAGCACTTGTTCAAGATGATGAGGTTGGCAAAGGTGAGAATTGCAAATACTGGATTTTTTCATCGGTCTTCGAGGATGCCTGTTTCCATATCCTCATCCATAGAAGCTTAAAAGTATCCTCAAGTTAAAACGTGGGTTGATGACTTTGTGATGGTATTGTCTTTCAGATAATTTGGTCTCCTGGGACATTCACTATGTCTTTGGTCCCTTTGGCAGCTTATCTTAAGCATTAGTTAAAATCATTTCCCTACCTGGACACCTGGCTGGTTAGAGCACCATTGGAAATGGAGGCTGAGGCAAAGGTCTGCACTTTTCTCTGGCTCTTATAAGATCTGGGTCTTTAGAAGCTGTCACAGCGCCTAAACTTGTGTCTGGCTCTTAGATGATCTGGGTCTGTTCATCAACGTCCAGAAATATCTTGTGCGCTAATTTCTGCATCCTCAGCTTGCATTGCATTTCTGAGTTCTGAAGGATAAACTGGTGGAACATAGGTTGCAGGTTTGAGTTGGAAGAGGTCAAAGGCAGGGAGGCAATTAATAGCTGAAATTTCCATCAGTGACAGAGGAACTAGTGCCAGTACATCAGAGAAACTAGAGAAGAATTACTCCATGAACATTCTAGTGGCAGAAAAAAGACAAGAACCTCATCTCCATGATAGTCTTCCAATTTAAAAAGTTCATCCAAAGAGGTTGTTTATGGTGGTAAGGGTACCGGACGTGATTAATGCAAATACTGGATATTCTCATTGAACTTCGAGGATGCCTGTTTCCACATCCCCATCTACCAGAAGCATAAAAGTTTCCGACAGAGTGTGTCTACTGATTTGAACATTACTTAACACTGAATGTATTCAACCAAACACAGGCGCATGCAAAGACTCACATACGCTGATAAGCAAAATCCATGTATCAGAACATGTTTAAAAAAGTAAAAAAGTCAACATATGCAACTATTTGCAAACATTCAGAAAAAAACCTAAATAAACATATGCAGATACTCACACATTGAAATGTACACACATACCCGCTGTCACATATGCATCCACTGTTCACAAAGTGTTAAAAGTTGAACTTTAGCAACAACTTACACAACATAAATGTTGAGATTGATAAATACAATAGCAATGTATACCCTAATGTATGCATGCATAGCAGCAGCAGTACCAATAAATGCAATATCGATGTATGCTGTAATCTGTGCACGCAAAATGATGTAAATACCAGTAAATGCAATGCCAATGTACGCGGTAACCTATGCACACACAGTGGTGTCTATACCAGGAAATCCAGTGTTGATGTACACCTTAACTTGTGTCTACATAATGACGTCAATATCAATGAATGCAATGTGGATGTGCAATGTAGCAACTGTACGTATAATAATGAGAATATCTGTAAATATATCGGTGACCATCATGTTACACATGCTCACACTCACAAACTTGTATCATTGCTGTTGGATTAATCTGAGATGACCTACCCATCAATCCCAAGTCACAGATGCATGGTCAGACAGACCCTGCGACCCAAACCTAAGCCTACAGGATTGACAGGTCACAAGTAGGGTTACACTTAGCCCTTAGGCAAACGAGCACCCAGGGACAACCCTTATCAATCCCACAGATAGGTAGTCACACCACAAACGGACCCAAGGAGATTGATCCCAATGAAACCCGCAGACACCAGCCCACACTAGCTCTTCATGAGATCGGGAGCTATATGCATCTCCCTTATCAGATGGTTTTTCTTGTTATTTAAGACAATGGTGCTTTTCAAAGAATGTCAAAGTGTTTTATTGTACCCACAAAATGAATATATGTACAGCAAAAACTTCTGAACCCTGAGACTCCCTGTGTTCAGGTGCCCATCGGTCCACACTGTCTAGCCGCTGGATTTTATTAAATCAACTTATCCTCAACGACGGTGTTCAAACTGGAAGTCAAAAGATTCCTTATGAATAAATTCCTTCCGTAAGTGGGCTAGGCTCTCCTGCTCGATAACATTGTTCCTACTACCATGGTACCATCATTTACTACTATGCTTCTTTACCACATACTATCCCCCCTTCACTACCCGTGTACAATTGTTTATTATAACCCTCCTTGTTGCATTTGTCTTGTAATCTGCGATCGTTCCTGTTTTTACTCCTACCTGGTGTTGATCTTGCATTTCCCTCCTAATGTAAAGCTCTTTGATATCCTTCGGGATCTTGTTCGCGCTATATAAAACTTTATAAATAAATAAATAAAACTTGTTCCTGTTTTGCCAAATGCCCCTTGTCTTTTAATTTATTTTAAGGTAAAATTATATTCGAGCAGCATAAGCAAGTAACTCCCCACCTGCACAGACCTATCTGCACAAGCACCGACCATTGACTGTAATGGAGCCAGCTTCTCTCTATGCACCAGCTTGGAGACATCTAGGTGTGCATGACCGTTTGACAATCAGTCATGTGTACTTGCAGTGCTTACCATGCTTTTCTTGTCCCCACCCCTAACACTTAGCTCTGGCTCCTGTCATGAAAAATAAAATGATAATAAAACAGCTTTATTATTTTATTTTCCATGATTTTATGCTTCTCAGGCACATGTATGTGAAAAGGCTGCTTTAATGAAGCGGGTGCACATCACTGTGGCATTCAACCTAGGCACACGACTTACAGATTAATTAATTGGCCTCACTAAACATCAATGGAAACCTGTCCAAATGACTCCCTTGTCTCTAAACGTCCTCATAACTACTCGTGCATCTGTGATTTACAAATATATATATAATAATCATCAGAAGTCATTGGGTCTTCCCTGTTTTGTGGTGATTACTGTGAGCCGGAGATGTCGTTGGGCTGAAGATACATGTGAGAGAGGCAACTCTGCAGTAATATACTATAATGTACAGTTGGATAATGAGCCAATTAGTGTCAAAGCCTCCATGTTAAGGAACAGTAGATGTTTCAGCACCCAGGATAATGTGCTAAATGGCTTTGGGCCATATGTATCATCAAGCTGATTTGCAATTCTGAAATAGCGATTTTTTTTTTAATGAATTGTCAATTTGCAATTTGCAATTTGATAATCGCAAATTGAGAATAATTTCAAAGGTGCAGGGGTGTCCAAAGAACACCCTGCTGCACCCCTGAAATAAGCATGGGTGCACATGTGGCGCACATGGCACTTTGAAAAACGCAAAAATTTGCATTTTTCAAGGAATTCGCAAATTACCACCAACTTGAAGTTGGTGGTAATTTGCGATTCCTTAAGGACAATTTGCATTTTTTTTTGCTTAATACATTGTATTTAAGGAATCGCAAAATTTACGATTCCTTAAATGCGATTGCAAAATAAGGAATTGCAAATTTTGCGATTCCTTGTTTTGCAACAGATTTTCCTTAATACATCCCATTTGGCAAATTCGCATTCGCAAACGCCAAAATTCTGCGAATTTCGGCAATTGCGAATGCGAATTTGCTTGATACATATGGCCCTAAATACTTAGGTCCCAAAGGGAAGACTGATCGCATTGAAAATATCTGTTTTTTATTACTGTTGGTGTTTGGCACAGGCGGAACGCGAGTCATTCGTCACCCACTGTCTCACTTAAAGCTCTACCCAGCAGCACAGGTTTTCTTCTGACTGTTGACTTAGAGTAATGTCGTAAGGACAGCTGATTCGAGGTGCCAGATGGTTACTTCCTTCATTCTTCTTGCTGCTGTGTGTGCCCAGGCCTGGTGGGCCCTCTATAGTGCCAACGATGAGTAGAGGAAACGACTGGCAGCTGCTCAGTTAGGATGTACTCCACATGTGTAAACTAGTCAGATTAGAGAACGATGTGGGTGACCCTGCGCCCATGCAGTGACATCGGCACGCAAACAGATGCCTAGGCATGGCATAAGGGGTGGCTGTATGAGGTTTCAGTAGATTGAAGCCTCCCTTTCTAGTATGCCCGGATGGTGAACCAGCAGAACTGGTACTAGGGGGAAGGGCATTTTAAGTCCCAGTCCTCAGAAATCAGTGACATTGGGACCCACCAGTGCCTGTAGTGACCCACTCTGCCTACTATCTTTTTTTTTCTTTTAAATGTTTGTATTGCTTTGCTTTGTTTCCAACAAGTAGGCTGCTATACATATACATAGTTATAGTCACACTGGGTATTTAAACCTGCACGAGCAGAACAGCAGCAGTCAGCAAAGAACAATAAATAAATAAATAAAGAACAACTTAATTCAAACTTATTCAGCCATACAGGGTGACGCATCATTTGTCAGATATCTTAACAAAAGAAAAAAAAAAGGGTAGCGTGCAAATAACATACAAACTAATGCTAGCCAGAGATGCCATGTGGTAGTCTGGATCTTCATATCCCAGCATTAATACTGTTCACCATAATTTGTTCAGTTGGAGAGTCAACAACACTTAACACCCAAAATAGAATTGAAAATATTGTGAATGAGAGAGATAAGCCCAATCTACATATAAGAATTGTGCAATAGCGAGGACAGATGTGGACCTTCGCTGAGTTCTGATAGGTGACCAGCGCATGAAAGCATCAGATGATTCCCAAATATCCCATCATGTTCCTACAGGACAGGCTCCCAGGGAGCCTGAGGGTGGCCAATCTCAGTCCGTGAGTTCAGGATGAAGCAATAGATAAGAGTGAAGGGGTTGCCAAATGTTTTTGGGCCTAGAGGAGAGTGGCAGCATTGTTGCATAGGTGTCGCTGTTCATGTTGCAGTAGATTAAGTCTCTCAACCAGGACTTAAGTGCTGGGGCCGCAGTTCTTGGACACTTGCCGCTGTGCGAGGAGTAGAGCAATGGCAGTGAAGCATCGTATATCTGCGGCCAACAGTTTTAAATTTCCCAACAGTGCCAATATTGGAGAGGGGGCCAAGTCTGTTTCGATCATGGAGGTAAGGTAGCGAAAAACTTCTCCCCAGAAAACCTGGACTAATGGGCAAGACCATGCCAGGTGCATACAATCGTTGTTAGTAGTTGCGCATCTGGAGCAATTGTGAGATCTGGAAGTGTCTACCTTGGCAAGGAGTGCTGGTGAGATAATGGCCCTATGTAGGTACTTAAAGAGGAGAAGTTTGTGCCTGTAGTTGTTAGAGATGTACCGGGTCTGCTCGCAGCATAGAAACCAGACCTCATCCGTCACAGGCTGGCCCAAATTCCTCACCCCCCGCAGTGCCCTCCCCCACCGGAGGTCGCAATGAATGGGTTAATTAATACAGCCGGGAAACTAAGGCACTGTCAGCTGATGTGATAATAAGAGAAAGTGGGAGGAACTCATTCGGTTCTACAATTGAAGAGTCCATCACAACTTGTAGAGAAACCTGCATTCTATACAGAAGGAACCAGTGCGCCCCTCTACAAGACTCGATATAGCTCGCAGATCTGCATTTCTGAAGAGCTCTTCCACCGTATGCAAGTCACACTGAAGTAATGTTCATTTGGTGAGGGCCACGAAGCAGGGGGGGATTCATGAGTTGTCGCTAAACGGTAAATGTGGAGAGTAAAGAAAATTTGTATTCACATACCGACGCAATTTTTCCCAAGCTCAAGACATGGTATAAAGTGTGCGAATTTCAGAGGGCGATCTCGGGAGTCCGCGCGGGAGAATTGTAGACAACGAGCTGGGGTGAACCTGTGAATATTCAGGCTTCAGGTATTGTGGCCTGTTATCTGGATGGTCCCAGAAATATGCATAGTGCGCTTGTGCGGTTAGTACAGATAGAAAACCGGAACTCCGAAACCCTCACGCTTAAAAGGCATGATCAGTGTTTGCCAGCTGATGCCTGCCTGGCCTCCAGCCCACACCAATCTGACGAGCATACTAGCAAGACGTCGAAAAAGATAACAGTAAGTGGGATAGGGACATTGAGGAAAAGATATAAAAAGCGTGCCAGTGCAACCATTTTTATAATAGCAATTCTGCTGGCTATGGACTGTGGAAGTTTTATCTACCTCTCTATTTAACCGGTCAATTGCGGGGCCGTAATTGAGGCTGAGCGAGTGTGGTACACAATGATGGGAATGTAGCGAGGGGCTTGTTGCACCAGCACAGTGGAAAATCTAAGTGGAAAGGAAGAGTGGCATCAGTTAAGGGGAAAATCTCTGACTTGGAGCTGTTGATGACTAGTCCTGAAAAGACGCAGACCCATACTACCTCTCTAAGGAGTGGAGGGAGATTTGTACTAGGTTCTCGAACAAAGAGCAGTACGTCATCAGCGTACAGCGAGGCTAATAAGGAGCCGCGATGGAACTGGAGTCCCTGCTGTAGATGCCTTCTTGGAGGTGGCATACAAGGGGGTGCATTGCAATAAAAAGTAGAAGTGGTTAAAGCGGGAATCCCTGTCTGGTGCCTCACAATGGCATAAATTGGTCAGTGAGTTCACCATTCACTCGAATTCTGGCCACAGGGTTAGTGTAGAAGAGCCATACAAGATCGCAGAATCCACAGGGGAAGCCCAGCGTGGCATGAAGAAAAGGTCACTCTAAAGTATTGCCCGGTTACTCACCGGTAATATCCATTACTCCAAATCCTGGTCTCCCTGTCCCATTCCTGACAAGTGAGCAGCTAGTCTGCTCTACAGAAACCCCTAACCTAGCTGAGCTGTTTGCACTTCCCCCTAGGATGACGTCACCATCACGTGACTATAAAGGGGGAAGTGCACTAAACAAACATCCTGAGAATACCAAAGAAACCAGAACGAAAAACAGACAATCACCCCAAGAAAACCCAAACCAGGGAGGGAGGGAAGGGCTCAGGAATGGGACAGGGAGACCAGGACTCGGAGTAATGGATATTACCGGTGAGTAACCGGGCATTACCTCCTCGTCCTGTCTCCCCGTCCCATTCCTGACAAGTGAGCCCATACCCAAGCACACGGTGATTGTAAGCAAAAAACAGACCAGAAAGTACGAGAAAAAACAAGTCCATTTTAATCAACAGAAAACAGTACAAATTACAAATCATGTACCGCAGACAGGACACTAGCCCCAAAGGCAGCAGAGGCCGCCATCCCCAACTGAAGACGATAATGGGTAACAAAAGTATGGGGAGAAGCCCACGTGGCAGCATTGCAAATGTCCCTCTGAGAGGCCCCCTTGAACATGGCCCAGGAGGAAGACACGCTCCGAGTCGACCGACCCTGAACAGAAACAGGCAGAGGACAGTGGGCAGAATCGTAAGCAGAAACCACAGCACCCCAGACCCCACAAGACAAGGTGGACAAAGAAGGCCGAAGCCCCAGACCCGAGAGGCCGTAGGTGACAAATAGGGAATCCACTTTACGGAAACCAGCCGTACGCTCCAAGTAGACGCGGAGAACCCTCAGCACGTCCAACGAATGGAGGAGCACCTCCTCAGGAGAGGCAGGAGCCGGAAAAAACACCGGGAGAACAATATCCTCCTGACAGTGAAAAGAAGACACCACCTTAGGAAGAAAGAACTGACTCGGACGGAGAATGACCTTATCATCGCAAAAGCGCAAGAAGGGGGGGGGGAAGCCATCAGCGCCCCAATCTCACCAACCCTCCGTCCAGAAGTAATGGCCACCAGGAAAATAACCTTAGCAGAAAGGAACTTCAGGGCCATGGAGTCCAAAGGCTCGAAAGGAGGACCCGTCAAAGCTCGGAGAACCAAGGGAAGATCCCAAGGAGGCACAGGAGAACGAGAGACAGGACGCTGAAGGAAGTAACTCCGCAGAAGGCGAGCCACCAACGGGGAGACAGAGGAAACAGAGGAACCCGAAAAGCAATAATGGCAGCCCATTGCGCCCACAGGGAAGAAACCGAAGCCCCAAGACAAAACCATCCCGCAAGAAGTCCAACACCCTCACGGCCTCACAGGAGGCAGAAGAGAGACCCCTCCCAAGACACCAGGTGGAGAAACTCATCCAGTGACGGGCATACGACTTCAAGGTGGAAGGACGCCGGGAAAGCTGGAGACATTGGGCAACCTCCACCGAGCAACCCAGACCCATCAAACTCAACCTCTCAGGTGCCAAACCCCCAGCCGGAGGCGTCGCAGGGAGGCAAGACTGAGAAGAGGAGCCGCAGGGGGGGGGGACAGGGGAAACGTCCAATGAGGGCAAACAGAAAAGGCCAGCAGAAGGGGGAACCAAGACTGCTGAGACCACTCCGGAACCACCAGGAGAACCTCCGCCCGATCCAACCGAATCTTCCGGAGGACCCTCGGAATTAAGGCAAACGGAGAGAAGGCAAATAGCAGACCCCTCGACCAAGGAATCGAGAAAGCATCGGAAGCCCATGCCAACGGAGAGGGAACTATGCTGCAAAACCGAGGAAGAAGGGCGGACTCCTCCGAGGCGAAAAGATCCAGCCAAGGAAGTCGGAACCGGAGGACAATCATACCGAACAGATCCGGGGACAGACAGAGGGACACCGAGGAGGGGAACACCCTGCTCAAAGAATCCGCAGGCCCATTCTCCTTCCCCGGAAGATAGACCGCCGTCAGAGACAGGAGACTTGACTCGGCCCAAAGGCCGATCTCCCGGGATAGGAGAAACAGAGCATGACACATGCCCCCCTGGTGATTCACATAAGAACGAACCACCTGATTGTCCGTCTGCACAGATACCGCCCGACCCTGAAGGAGAGGAGTGAACCAAAGAAGAGCCAACCAAACCGCCCTCAACTCCTTCCAGTTCGAGGACTGGAGGGATTCGAATCTGGACCACCGACCCTGAGCCTTGGAGGCACCCAAAACGGCACCCCACCCCAAAGCACTGGCATCCGTGGACAACACGACCACAGACTGAGGAGGAAGGATATCGAACCCCCGGGAAAGAGAGAGAGGGGACAACCACCACTGGAGATCCGCCTGAATCCCCGGAGTGACAGGGATCAGAGTCTCGTACTCCAAGGATGCAGGATCCCGGTGCGACAGGACATGATGCAACAGGGGGTACAGATGTAGCCTGGACCAAGGAAGGAGATGCAGAGTGGACGCCATCTCCCCCTGACTCCGTAACCAGAGACGGGCAGACACCCGGGACTGGGACAAAAGCCAGGAAAGGTGACGAAACAAAGTCAACTGGCGTTCCTGCGAGAGAAGAACCATGTCCACGTCCATGCGGAAGAGAGCCCCCAGGAACTTCAGGGACTGGGAGGGCACCAGGGAGGACTTCCTGTGGTTGATAAGGAACCCAAATGAACCCAGCAGAAGACACACCTGGTCCACATCCGACAGAGCCTGTGAAAAAGAAGGAGAGACAATCAACCAGTCATCCAGATATGGAAACACCAGCAGTCCCCTGGAATGAAGGATACCCACCAGAGGGGCCAAGAGCTTGGTGAACACCCTGGGCGCCGACGACAGGCCGAAAGGGAGCACCCGGAACGGATAGTGAAGGGCCCCCACAGCAAAACTGAGAAACCGCTGGTCCTCCGGATGGACAGGAACGTGCAGATACGCATCCATCAGATCAAGGGACGCCAGGAAGCCACCAGGAAGAACCAGAGGCAGGATGGACTGGAGAGTCACCATCTTGAAAGGACAATGGAGGACGAAGCGATTGACCCGCTTCAGATCCAAAACAGGACGAAGATCCGAAGTATCTTTCTTGGAGACCAGAAAGAGAATTGAATAGCAACCCTGGCCCCCTCCAGCGGAGGAACCGCCACAATAGCCCTCTTGTCCAACAGGAGCTGCAGACCTGCCAACAAAGCATCTCTTCGCAGAGGAAGACGGGGCAGGGGAGTCCGAACAAAACCCGGAGGAGGAGGAGAGGAAAACTCGATCCAGCAACCTTCCGAAACAGTCTGAACCGCCCAGGCATCCGGAACCGACAACCACTGGGCGCGGAAGGACTGGAGGCGACCACCAACCGGCAAAGGCAGACAGTCATTGAGAAGAGGAGGAAGCGGGGGTGGTAACACCGGCAGCGGCCCGGGGCTTGGCACTTCCAGGGGCACCCCGGCCACGACCCCTGCCACGAAAGGGCTGAGAAGCACCACGAGCAGGAGGCCCAAAGGCGCGACGGTAACCAAACCCACGACCCCGAGAAGGGGGGCGGACAGGAGCCACCAGCTTGCGATTCTCCGCTGATTGCTTAACCATATCCTCCAACCCAGGACCGAAAACCTTGGAACCTTCAAAGGGCAACTTAAGGAGGACCGACTTCCGGGAAGACTCTGCCTTCCAGGAACGCATCCAAATATGACGACGGGCAGCGATGGAAGCACCAGAAGCAGCCGCCGCCGGCCCCAAATTGTCAAAGGAAATATCCGAGAGGAACCGCACCTGCTGTTCCATCAAAGACAAAAGAGGCGTGGCATCCTCGCCGTCTCGCAGCAGAACTGACAGGGACTGGAAATCCCTAAGAAGCGACTGAACCATATAGTTCGAATAGGCAGTCGAACGGATGGAAAAATTGGAAGCAGCATAAGAACGCTTCACAGCCCCCTCAATATGCTTATCCACAGCGTCCGCAGGAAGGGCGTCCTCAGAAACGACCAAACCCTGAGAAGAAAGGCCAGCCATCAGATTATCAACCTTCACAGCCTGAGGGAACTCAGCAGCAAAACCCTCCAGAGGGTAACGCCGAGACAGGAAACGAGGAAAAGCAGACTTGTCCACCTCCTTCCATTCATGAGACAACACCTTGCGAATAGCCCCGTGCAAAAGCAAAGAGTCCGGATCAGGCTGGACATATTGCGTGAAGAAGTCATCCTCCAAAACATCAGCGGCAGGAGGAGAGAACCCCAAATTGGATCTAACATGGGTGAACAGTTCAGCGAGCTCAGCACCCTGAACAAAACGACCACGCACACCCTCATCCTCATCAGGACCCAAGTCTTCCTCAGGGTCAGCCAGAGGATCCACAGAAACACGAGGCCTCTCGGGAGGAGGCCCATCCGCTTCCCTAGCCAGGAAAGCAGCAGCCACAGCCTCGTTGATAAGGAGGCGCAGGGCATCCAGAGGGCCGCAGAAGAAGAAGCCTCAGAATCCATAGCAGAATCACAAGTCCAAAAAACACCCAAACAGGCACAAACAAGGACAAAAAACCACACAAGAAGGACCCCATATATAGGACCGAGGACCCGAACACTCGAGGGTGGAGGAAAATAGGGGCCGGCATAAAAAGCCCAACCAACTGCCAAAAACGCCCCCTAAATGCTCCCAGAACACAAGAGAGACCACAACTCCGCCTCCAGAAAAGCCCCCGCCCGCTAAAGCAGGGCCAAGAGGGACCTGAGAAAGCCCAGGACGGCCGCTGAAGCAGGCCGACCAAAGCCCGGTGAGTAGAATGTGCAGGAACGGCCGCTAACGCGAGCCGCGTGCAAAACAGCATCCACCAAGCAAAGACGGCCGCTAACGCGAGCCGCGGGCAAGAAGATAGCCCCAAAACGGAGAGAGCGCGGGGGAAATGACAGCGCCAGAACAAAGGCGGCCGCTAAAGCAGGCCGCCGCACAAGAGAAAAGCAAACAGCAGGGAACTTACCAGGAACACCGGCAACCCCCGAACAGCACAGCCAGGCAACGCAGTCGTAGATCGCAGAAAAAGAAGAACAGGATGTTTGTTTAGTGCACTTCCCACTTTATAGTCACGTGATGGTGACGTCATCCTAGGGGGAAGTAAAGTAAGTAAGTAAATAGTTTATTGTGATGATTATTTAAAATCTTACAATATTACACATCTCAATCAAAGACTAAAAAAACTACTTTCTACATTAAAACACTTAAAATGTAATTGCATCGAAATTATAGATGATTAAATATTTAAAATAGGTATAAGGTCTAATTTCCTTTTGACTATCATTAAAAACTTTACAAAGATAGCATTTAGAATAATGTCGTTGGAGTTCATACAATTAATCAAGGCCTGCCTACGTGTCCTTATGTCTCGTACTTTGAAGGGAAGTTTTAGTAGAGATTTTCTCTCCTGTAGAAGCGTAGGGCAGGTGCAGAGAAGGTGAAGCATATCCTCCTCACCATTATTGCACAGTCTGCATTTCATTTGGGATTCCGGTCTTTCCCATGGGGGAAGGTAGCACAGGCCTGGCATAGTTCCAAATCTGGCTTTAAGGAGGGCCTGTTTGTTTTTTTCTGTCCATGGTGTTACCAAGTATTGTTGGATTTCCTTCTTTGTGTATCCGTTAATTACCGTCCATGCGTGTTTTCTTTTGGTGAGGATTGCTTTATCGTTTAAAATGGATAAATGGTTTACAGTTTTATTGATTATTTTCTTGAAGGAAGACTTGATTATATTGGTTTCCCATTTTGACGTGATCGCAAAATCCTTTATTGCTTCCCTAAGGTAGGTCTCCGCAGTAGAGTTTGTGTCCTTATTTATTTCTCTCCATAACAGTTGGGATATTTCGTTTTGGTGGTCATTTTTTATTTGATTCCAAACTTTAATAAAGTGGCCTTGCCTTGCATATCGCTGATTGGTCAGTCCAAACTCCAACCTTACTTGGGCTGGGGATGCGTTTACCGGTAGACGGAATATGGCTCGATAGACTCTTGTTATGCTCTTGTTCAGAGTCTCACTATCCTTGCCCATTACCACTTCACTACCATACGTAATAGTCGGTAGGAGTTTTGCAGCGATTACATTCAGAAGTGGACCATAAGTTAGGCTAGGAAGTGACTTTTGCACAATTCTGAATGCTGCAGTTAATGAGTTTGCTTTTCTTTGTATCTCACTTTTTTGGAGTTGATAGCTTCCATTCGCATCAAACAGAACACCCAAGTATTTGTATACTTCTATTTGCTCCAACTCGTTAGCATCCATAAACCATTTACTTTTATATTTTCTCTTGTTTTTTTTGGTCACTACCATAATCTTAGTTTTAGACTCATTTATGACCCATCGCATTCTCCTTCGAGTATATGTGTGTCCGCCTAATAAGACGCTGTAATCCCACTTTGGTATGGCTCAATAGTATGACATCATCCGCATACATCAGATTTGTGAGGCGTTTATCAGCTAGTTTCGGGGGGTGCGCTTTCTCTTCGTCCAGTATTTCCGTTAGGTCTGCGAGAAACAAATTAAAAAGTAGAGGGGCGAGAACACAGCCTTGGTTCAGGCCATCCTTTGCTGGAATCTCCTTTGATAGCGTTTGACCATCCCCCATCCTCACACTTACCCATGTCTCTGTAATAGAAGGCGAATCAACTTTATGAGGGGGAGTGGAATATTCACTTTTTCAAGTTTATTCCAAAGAAGATTTCTTTTAACACAGTCAAATGCTGATTTAAAATCTATGAAGCATAGGTACAGGAGTTGTTTAAGTCTAATTGATTTATCCATTAGTAGTGCAAGAACCATTATGTTTGTTGTTGTTCCTAGGCCTTGGATAAAGCCCGTTTGGTTTAAGGGCAATTTCTTTGTTTCCCTTACCCATTCAGATAGTTTTGTTAACAAAATTCTTGCAAATAGCTTGGCGTCCGTGTCTTGAAGAGTAATCAATCTGTAGTTTTCGGCAAGAGCCCAGTCTCGTTTTTTAAAAATTGGAGTTATTAATGATCCTCGCCATGACTTAGGAACAGTTCCGGTTGTAATGACTTCTGTATATAGTTTCTCTAAGACGGTCGCCCATAGTTCTGGATTTTCTTTGTAGAGAGCAAAAGGTATCCCGTTAGGTCCGGGAGCGCCGTTTTTCTGTTTTTTAATAAGTTTGATTAGCTCTTCCTTTTCTATAGCTATTGGCGTATCCAGTTCCTTATTCTTAAAGGGAGATTTGTCTTTATTACACCCGTGTGCCTTTTCGAGGGTTTTTGACTGTGATATATCCTGATTTAAGTGTCTCCTCCGAAAAGTATCCCATTCCTGCTCAGTTAATGGTGATGATATTACCTGCTTGTTAGGTCTGGCAAGACTATTGATTATCTTCCAGAAGTTTCTTGAATTCTTTTGCTTGCTGGCGTGGAATACTTTTGCCCAGGTCGCTTGTTTTGCCTGATTCTTTTCACCCCACATTAGTTTCTTAAGATTTTGATTTAATAACTTTAAATTTCCCAGATTTTCCACTATTTTCCCTGGTTTCTTTAGTAACCTGACAATCCTGTTTCGTTCTTTATTCAATGTCCTTATTGTATACGGCAGGTTTAGGTGGTGTTCCTTGTCCCTGACTGGTACTTTATGTTTTTGCTTCTTCTTGATATTTATTTTAGTTTGCGTTGTGGTCAGTTTCCCAGTGAAATATTCCCATTGCTCTATCACTGTTTTTGCTACCGTGTCTTCAAAGCATACTTCCAAGATCCTTTCCACTTCTTCATTCATTATTTCTTTGTTTTCCACATTCCAAAACAATTTTGTATAGTTTGTTGTACCAATATGTCCTTGAGCGGAATGGTATTCCTTATTTCTATTTACTCCGATGTTCATTGTAATTATCTGTTGGGCATGATCACTTTCGTTTACTTTCTTTAGTTGGTACGAGGTGATATTGTGGAACATATATAGCGAAGTCATGGTATAATCGATCCTGGAGAATCCGTTATACCCGAAATAACTGTTTAATGGTGGAACGTCTGTTTTTATTCTACCGTTAAGTACTCTGAGTCCCATTGCTTCAATATCCATCACAAGTTTCTTTCCCTTTCTATTCTCATCGGCATTATTGTCTATCCCTAAATCTTGCTCAGGAATTAACCATTGGTGGTTTTGGGATATTATGGTGTCGTCTCTTATGTGAGATGACATGAGATTTAAATTTAAATCCCCTGTAATAAGGAAATCTGCTAGGGGATCCTCTATCATTATATTAATAAGAGCATTGACCAGGGTTCTAGCAGTTTCTTCCCTGCTCCGATTGGTAGGCAAAATATATACTGTAATCAGATATAGTGTTTTAGAGTTTCGGGTAGTTATATTATAGGTTAGTTTGACTATCAAGATATTAGTGCTATTGTATTCGAGCGTACACATGACCCCCAGGGCCCCTTAGCAGCAGTGGGTGAGGGAATACCGTGGGACACTCTCATGGAACGCTTGACACTCGACTTGTGTTGCCCAGCACGCGGCCGCATTACTATTCCTAACGTTTAAGTTACTCTGTTGTTGTTTTGTTACAAAGCAAAAAATCAAAAATCAAAAACCAATAACGAACTGAGACATTGAAACGTATGATGCACCTCTGTATACCACAGCAATTTAACGGTGTATTACAATGAATATCTACATGTAGACTTTGTGCTGTTGCTCAGTACTTGACTAATCGCTATAGCGGCCAGCCTGACGGGTTGTAGGCGTTCCGCTGTGTAACTTACTGGTGCAATAAAGGTTTTTGGGGGGAAAAAAAAAAGATATTAATGCTATCAACTATTATTTGTTCCTGCTGTACTTGTAATGAATTAGAAATAAATATTGCCTGTCCTCCACTGGCTCGGCCGAACCTTTTCTCTTTTTTTGCGTGTTCATAGTAACCGGCATATCCATGTAGCATAAATGGATTACTTTCCCAAGTTTCTTGTAGTGCTATAATGTGGGGGTTTCCCTCAATGGAGTCTATCTGAGCATTTAAGATCTTAGCTCTCAGACCGTTTATATTCCATGAGCATACTTTTACCATTTCACTTTCATTACTTTTGTCTCCTATTTGTAGTATGGTAGGATATCATTGTTTCCGGTTACTGTGGAGTGCCATATTTACCCATTTTTCATTAATGTTGGAGTTTCTATTTATGGTGTTTTGTGGCATTCTACATATGTTTTTTATCGGGGACCTGCCAAGTGCATTTTTTAGGACTGAAATGATCTGTGTGTCTACCTTTTTATATTTTGGTGTTATTTCCTCCCCAATGAAGGGGGTGGGGTAAACCTCTGGTAATTTTTTGGTAACTAATATGCCCCAGGATTTGAATGTCATTTGCTCATTCATTATCTGGTCAGCTATTATTTGCGACATTAATGGTATTAGAGTAGAGGTTTGAATATTATGATTCACCTCCATAAACTCGACAGAGATAATATCCTCACTGACGACATTGGTCAGTGCCGGTATTGATTTAAAAAGTCTAAGTATATTCCCCTATTAAGTATATCTTGCCTACCTCTAGATTGAAATTGTGGTGTGAATATAATTTTTTCAGGGTTTATAGGGCATTGTTCAGTAAGGACACTTTTTTTCTCGGGCTGCTTGGGTATGAAGGTAATAGACTTTTTTCCTTACCTTCTTTTGATCTGTAAGTGGTCCCATTCTGTTGTATTTGTGGGGCCATTCACTACATTCGACACTGTAGTGGCCCAGTCTTTCTTTATTTTCTCATCAATGTCACAAATCTGGTGAGGAGTCATTTTTAAAGTTGTTTTAGGTGTTTTAGTTGGACTGATTCTGTTTGTTTATCTGGATTACAGTTACTGGGCACTCTTTCTTCTTCTTTTAGAATTGTGTCCAGAGTTGTTATCTGTTGCGGTTTATCTAGGGAATCATTACCTATTTGTCCTTTTACCAGTCCATTGTCATTTCTCCTTGGAATTTGTGTTTCCTTTACTAGGTGGCATATTGGTTGTATTGGGTCACTTGTTGATTTTTTCTCAAAGATTGGAAAGTAATTATTTCTACCTTTTGCTGTATCTTCAATAGTTACTGATATCGGATTGTTGTCTGTCTTTACTGTATGATTTAATTTCGATTTATCTTTTTTCCTTGCTTTACGAAGTTTTTTCTTTTGTCGTTTTGTCATTGTCGTGAATCCGTCTGAATCAGTATGATTGTCACTTTGATCCTCATGATTAATTATAGTTCTACCTTCATTTCCCAATAGCTCCCCGGTTCGATTGGCCGATGGATTACCTGTTTTATCTGGAAATTTTTTTGATTCTTGTAACTCTGTTCCTTTAAGGTTATCAGTAGCATTCTCAGTTTTGGTTATTTCCTCTTTTTTCATAAGGGTATTATCCGTCATAGCTTTCTCCTGGTTGGTGCTGATGTTTCTTTTGGTATCTTCTATTGTACTAGTTAAAACTGCCGGTAGTACTGCTAGTTTATCCATAATAGGTACATAGACGGACGTTTTTTCGTTTTCTTTTTGAGCTCTAATTACCAGGTCATTTAATTGGGCAAGTTTGTTGTTAATTCCAGCTACATTATTTGCCATCATTTTTAGAAGATCGATTTGTATGTCCATTTTGTTTGATTGGTACTGGAGTGCCTCAAGCGTAAGGGTTGATGTTTGATAGAATATATCCCAAGTTATTGCTGCTTCTTGATGCTTTTTTCCAGGTTCTGGAGTGTGAGCCATTTCCGACTTAGTTTGTTTATTACCCCCGGATTTTTTCTGTTCTGCCATTTTGTTATCAGTAGGAAATAAAGTAGTAAAAGAAGCCAAGTCAATGTTTTCCTGCGGTGCTTCAAAGTATTCCCCCAACAGTTTGATTTCTTTTACTGATATTTCACTGAGCATATCAGATCTGTTATTACACTCTTGGTCTTCCCCATGTTGACTTAAGTGTGGTTCCCCTTGCTCGGCGGGCACACACGAACGTTTGTTAATTTTAACATTAACTTCAATTGGGCAACTTCGTGCCTTCAGTTCCGTTCCATCATCATGACTTTGTTGACTAGTATCCAGCACTTGTGGTTGTGATTTGTTTAAAGTTATATTTCCCATAGTTTCAGACTCTGTCTTTATATTACAATGTTGTAACCTTATTACGGGTTCTTGCTGTGTTGTCTTTTGGGAACGGTCTCCAATTGGTGTGTCTAAGTTTGCAAGGTGGTTTTTTTCGGAGTTTTGCTCTGATTGCTCCAGATGGTTACAAGTTTGTAGCGTATTATGTATTTCACTGCTCATTGGTTTCATGGGTGTCTGTAAGTTATCTTTAATTGCTTCCAGTTTCATTGACATGAAAGCTCCTGTTGGATCCTTCGCAAATTGGAATTTGTCTGGTATTTTACCAGCTTTCTCAAACATCCTCGCAATAGGGGATATAAGTGACTGGGTTGTCCCCGGTGCATTAGTTTTTAACTTTTTTGATGCCAATGATTGCTGCATTCTTTTAGTACGTTTTGTTGAAGTACCTACAGTCCTTTCCCTTCCTGATCTCATATTATTTGCTGTTATATCACTTGATTTTATAATTTATAGTTTCCTTGTGACTGTCAAAGTCAAACTGAGACAATTTAAATTTTTTTATTGAGATTCCCCTCCTCGGCCTGTGGCACGGATCCTCACAATCCACACGCCCTCCCAAGCCCGTCTGCTTCCTCCTTCTCTACCGTGGGGTACCACCCCCTACAGGGATACCACACACATCGAGACTGGTGCAGCTGCCGTCAGGAGGGAAACGTTGCGGTGATTGCGTGATGATGGGTGGCAATGAGTGCAAATTACTATAGGTAACTTTTCAAGAGTGATCCAGATCGTGCCAGGGCCAATTTATATTTTATTGATTTATTGATTATAATTATTACATTGAGTTTGATTGGGCTTATGCTTCCAAATCAGGGCCCAATGGTGCGAAGTTGGTTCTTTGCTTGGTAGTTAGCCTCCTTGTGCCTCTACTCTTGCAGGGGGGATAGAGCAATGATGCAACAGCAACACAAACGACACACAGGAGGCAGGTAGATAGAGATTCTGTACCAGAAAAACTCAGCGCGCAATGATCAGCTTGTGTGATCCTACGCCTCAGCCCGTGCTTGGTAGCAATGTTCAGTAATGCAGTCAAGGCCTCAGCCTGTAGCTGCAGTCCTTCAAAGTCACTGTCATGCTGTGTGAGCTATGTTCGCATTATTTTCTGTGAAATTTAGCAGCTCGCACTGTGAGGGAGGCTGCCTAAAGGCCAAGGCGCATGTGTTTTCAGAGGGTTTCAAGCAAGTCTATAGCTTAATCGCCTTGCCTCACCTGTATGGTCCCGATGTAACCAGTCCCCCGGCTCTGTTTCTCAGGGCTCGGTTTCTCAGGGCACTCTGGACTCTGCGTTCCGGATCGGTACTCCGCAATGCCTCTACTCCGCATCTGCTCCTGCGATTTCCAAACGGCTGGGTTCAACGCCGAGGAGACTGTAGCGGGGTTCAGTGGTTCAGTAGTTCGGTGGTTCCCAGCGCTTTCACAGCGCTTTTCTCTGCGTTCGTGCACCAAAACTTGCTGTCCAGTCAAGCCTGCTCCTAGCTCCTTGGGCCTTGTCTGATTGCCTGTTTAAGCCCCCTTGCAAAACTCTGTGCCTGTCCCTCAATGGTGAATCTGGGGGGGGGGGGGGATCAGGATTCGAGACTCCGCTGTTAATTCCGCTCCTTCACCTCCTCCCTCGCTGCCTCTTCCGTTTTTGCTTGTATTGCGTCGCTGGTGGTGGTGCAGTTCTACACTGCGCTCACACCCTCAGCCCCTCGTTCCGACCATCCAGCCCGTACACGGACCAGAGTCCCGGACCAGGATCCTGCCTCGCCTCACCTGTAAGCAACGGGCTAAGCCCGACCGTGTCACTGAACCACAGCGGCGCTGCAAGAACCGGCAAGCACGAACAGCAGGCAGGCGAGCAGGTAAGGCAAAGACTGGGCGGGGGCGGGGCGGGGGCAGGCAGGCAGGGACCCCCTCACAGCAGTGGCAGCGGCGGCGGTAACAGAGGTCCGTTCGCCCCGTTTGGTCTGGCGTTCTGGGTGGATTCTGCTTCCTGAAGCTCACTAGCGCTCTCTGGTGAGTCAATCGCCGACTTTGAGAGAGTACCGCTCACCTAGGGGGAAGTGCAAACAGCTCAGCTAGGTTAGGGGTTTCTGTAGAGCAGACTTGCTGCTCACTTGTCAGGAATGGGACGGGGAGACAGGACGAGGAGGTAATGAGCGCTTTCTCGGCGTCTAGTAATATCGCGGCTGCGGTGAGGGTTGGATCGATTTTACTAATTATCACAAATATTGTATGGAGATTAACCGACGTAGACCGGTTAGGGACGAATTCTGTTTGGAAAGGAGATATAAACTGGTCCACCAGGAGAGAGACATGGGTAGCCAGTATTTTGGCTGAAATTATATTCCTGGTTAAGCAGAGATAAGGGCCGGTAGGAAGTGCACCTGTCAAATTTTTGCCTGGATTGAGAAGCAGAAAAATGACGGCTTTGCGCATCGTAGGCAATGCACCAGGCTCCAGGGCCTCCGCGTATACTTCTAAAAGATGGGGGACCAACAGTGCTTTGTCATTTTTATAGAATATGCCTGTAAGACCATCCATGCCAGGGGCACGAGAGCTGTTGAGATCAACTTTAGCATGTACCACTTCATCCGCAGTTATTGGCGCAGCCATGAACTCACGATTGCCCCCCTCTATCCACACCATTGCTACATCAGCCAAATAATCATTGAGGGCCTTGTCAGTTGATGTAGAGCGGGTTCTGTAAAGATTAGAGTATTAAGAACAAAGAGCTGCAGCTATATAACAACTCTGGGTAAGAGTAGTGTTGTCGTTCTGCTGCAGTTGTGTAATGAAAGAAGAATGATGGCTAGGGTGGGGGAGTCCAGCCAGCGCCTTGCCAGGTGGTTCATTTCAAATATTCTGTCCCGAGTGTATTTGCCCATGTAATTAATCTCACGGGCGGCAAGTTCCTGAAATTCCGTCAGGAGAGTCACCCATTGGTGTAGAGGGGAGGGGTCAGCCCCCGTCAAGCTAGGGACATAGATCTCTTTAAGCGCTTTCTCTGCTGCATCCAAATCTCTGCAAATAGTGCGAAGCACACCAGCGTGCTTGGCCATGCATATTCCTCGTATATAAACTTTAAAAGCTTCCCATATTGTGGTGTAACAGGGCACTAAACCTACGTTTGTCTGGAAGTATTCAATTATGGCGCCTCTGACCTTGCTATGAAAGACAGTGTCAAGCAAGACCTCTGACAGAAACCTCAAGGACTGGAACAATCGCGCAATGCTGGGAATTGTAAAAGACAAGTGCACAGGTGAGTGATCCCATAAGGTTTAAGCAAGATAGTCCACTGTGATTGTGTGAACGAGAAGATATTGAGACAAATACCAATGGTCTACACGGGACCATGTCCCGTGTGGCACTGAGAAAAAAGAGAAACCTTTGTCAGTGGAGCATCGATGATGCTAGGTGTCCGTCTGTAGAATAGTTTGGAGTGCTGTCACAGAGTGTGGTTTGGTGATGTGGTCATGGCCTGTGGTGTCCAGGGTGGGTTGCAATGTCAAGTTGAAATCACCTCCTATTACTGTAGAATTAATGTGCAACGTAGGAATGTGTGCAGAAATATTGGGGAAGAAATCAGACATGTCTGTTTGAATCATAGATATTGACCAGTAGTACATTTTGCATTCCAAGACTACTGGCAACCAACAAGTATCGCCCCTCAGGGTTTTTCAGTACCTTGTGCAGTGTAAATGGGACCATCTGTATCAGGATGCAAAGCCCTCTGGAATAAGTGCTATAACTAGCAAAAAAACGACTGTCCCCCCAGTTCAAGGCAAATCAATCGTCGGACCTGGGGGCATAGTGGATCTCCTGCAGGAAAGCAACCTTCACAGCATGTCTGGTAAGATAAGCTAGAACTTGCCTTCCCTTACGGGGTTTAGATAGTCCTCTCAAATTCCAAGACATTCATTTGAGCTCTAGCGCTACGGGTCTGTCACCCATTTGTGTAATCGTTGGCATGTCGATACTGACAGTGAAGCATCACCACACCCACCTGGAAAAGGCTGAGTAACTATGCGTGCAACACCCTGTATAAGGCAAGCCAACATATCAATACGTAAGACAACAACCCCTAACCCTTCATCCCCTCTCACATCGGATAGCCCGCCCAACCTGCATCCGGTGAATCCCATTTTACCAATACATAGAAACGTAGGAGATCTCCTAGGGGGTAAGCAACACTATAGGTGAGACTGCCATATCGTAATGTGGATGCACCCAGCGTATGGGAAAAGTTGCATAGCAAAGGAGAGAAAAAAAAAAGGAAAAGCAGGAAATGTACTTTTGCAGCATGGTGGGGCAGTCATCCGCAGGGCAACCAAACAGAACATCAGTTTACAGAGACCATGACCGAATCAAAGTGTCCAGGCCAAGCAATGTTTAGGGGGTGGGTTCCGTTTCGATTTGCTGTGCTTCAGGAAGTCTGCGGCTTCGGAAGACGAATCAAAGATGTAAGTCTTTCAATCCAGTAAGACACAGGGCAGGAAAAAGCATTGCATATCGTATGTTTGCTGTTTGCAAGTGCCGTTTTACGTCCTGAAATTTACGCGGTTCTTCTTGGACAAGGGGGGGTGAAGTCAGGAAATAACAAAAGCAACATACCCTGATGCTGGAGTTCCCCCTTCTCCCTGGCCAGATGTAGGGCAACGTCTTGATTGTGATAGTTCCAGAGGCAGGCCATTAGCAATTCTGGTGGATTGCTGGGGGCCGATCGAGGGGCAAGTACCCGGTGAGCCCTCTCAAATGCGAATGTTGGGGAGAAAGCCTCCCTGCCAAAGAGGGCCTCCAAGAGACGCTCCACATAGGCCGCCATGGGTCCCATGTCCATTGATTCAGGCACCCCAGCTATGCGAATATTGTTGCAGAGAGACCTGGCCTCTAAATCCTCCGCCTTGGTAGCCTTCGTTTTCAGGAGGCGCACTAAGCAATCAAGCCGCTTACACACTGCAGATTGGATATCTTAAATTTCAGAGATGCGTTGTTCAGAGGCGTCAATACAGGCCTCCTGCTGATCTAACCGCCCACCAATGTAAATGTAAAAATGTAATCCAATGTCATCCAAACGAGTGTCAAGTGTATCAAATCTCGCATCTATGGCCTTGAGGTTGGTGCACAGCTCCACCATGATGGCTTTGGCATTATCTGCAGAGAAGAGGCCGGTCTCGGGGGTTCAATGGGCACGGTGGATACCTCCGATCAGCCCCGCCCCCCCCCCCCAGCATCCTCCCGTCTGGGGGTCTTAGGTAAAACATCAGCTGCAGCTGTTTGTGGTCTCCACAGCCAATGCTGTGTCAGAGAGGTAGCAGCGATATAGCCAGGTGTTGATGATTGGCACTTGCTGGCAACGAGCATTGCAGGGGAGCGCTCGCAAGACCTTCCAAGTCTCCCGGTTAGGAAAAGAAACAGTTGTAGAGTACCCTGAAGAGAAATGTATGCCCAATTGTCACCACCCACCAAGGCCCTGGATCATCTCATAATGCATGCATTATGTCTTCAGTGGAGGCCCGCGCTTATACCAGCTGGTATTTGACAGGAGCTGCTGTGCGCCAATGGAGCAATGTGGAAAGAGAACTGCTCACCTACAGTTTTAGCCAAGTTTGTCATATATCTGGAATCCGGGTTCAAGCGCAGGCTGTAAGCACAGCGCAGGCCGCCTCCACCACCGCTCTTAAGTATGGCACCCACAAGTGGTGTTAGGGCTCGCGGGGAAAGGCACAGGACTCACCCAACCTGGGCCAGAGGAAACAGCTCCGGGCACAAAGACGGAAGAGCCCTACCGGTCGCCACTTTGCCACGCCACTACCGCGAACGCACCCCAGGTTGCAGCGCAACCACTCAGCCTGGCCGCAGCCCCGTCCTCAGGCTCACCCATGACCCCTGTCTTCATGGGCCTCCAAGGGCTGCGCCAGGCCACCGCCGGCGAGCAGCAGCGCACCGTGGCAGAGGCTGGGTCATGCACCACTGTAGGTACCGGGTACTCCCTAGGGTCCGTAACTCTGATGCACCGTGGGAGCGGTAAATGGCTGCAGTTATCGGCGGCGGCTCCGGAGCTTCATGGAAGGGCAGCCATCTTGGTGCTCGACCTGGCCATGTCACTAAAACAAGGATCTGTGCCTATGAGGCACCTCGTTGCTGCTGATACCAGGGACATTTGAAGGTAAAATGAGACACAAAGACTGTGAACTAGTGGAGAATTTCTAAGTTACCACAGAACAAGTGGGTACCCTCCTCAACTGTTATACCACTGAATAACAAGGGCTGCTCTCATTTGCGCGGCAGGTCCCCAAGAGGGAAACAGAAGATATCCTAAAAGTCTTTAACCATTTATTCCAAGTAAGTGCTTAAAGGGGTGTACCATTATGTTACACCTACTGCACTACGTCATAGACAAATACCATTCCATCTATGCCTCAAGTGGAACTAAAACTTGAGCGGCTCAGTCATGGATGTAATCGAACTGTTCTCCGGACCAACTTCGTGGATGTCACCCATAGTAGAGACACCTAAATCCAAACAACCACTGGCAAGTACGCGTATGCATCGACGTGAGATTCCCTAATCAAGTAATTAATTGTGAGTGCAATATTACACCTATTATGGATTACATAATTGTGGATTAACAGAGGATCAATGGTTTCTCAAAACTAGACCTGAACACAGGCTATCATTAACTTCACCTTGATCCCGCTAGCCTATACTCACCTAGTCCTCCACAGATAAAAAATACTGAGCTTCGGCATCTCCTCAGCAGCTGAAGTCTTTCCAAATGCGATATGAGAGACCCGGTCAGGCTTGAAGGGTGTAATCAACATATTTGACAACATCTTAATATTTTCCAAAACCATTAAAGATCACCACAAGCATGTGAGGACTGCTTTTGATGAGTCTTGGACTATGAAGTCACCTTGCATAAGGGAAAATGCAAATTCTTAGCAAACCAGGTGTATCTTTTTTGTATACAAATTCTCCAAGGACAGAGTACAAGTAGATCCAAAAAAGTTCCAAAGAACCTCGATTAGCTACGGTAGTAAGAAGCTGTCTTGGCATGGCCAATTACTGTATTCAATTCCCCTGAACCTACCCACCCTTACAGAACCATTTAGAACCCTCACAAAGGCATATTCCAACTGAGAATGGGAGACGACTCAATAATAAGAATTCCATAAAATTAAAGATGCACTGCTGGGCAACATCACCATAAAGTGTTTCAACACAACATGTTCGGGCGCATCCTGAGCAATGTCATTCCTGCAACTGCTGGGTGGCAGCCAAAGAGATTTGATGCAAAGCTAAGTTGGTAGAGAAGAAGAAGAAACAACAATGATGCTACATTCCACACAGACACAGTACTGCTGTGTTGTATAGTTCCTATAAATCTATATAGGATCTGCACGCTTAGACAACATAAACTGTGGGATTGGTTTCCAGACTCCCCCACCTGGTATGTTCACCCGTATACCAGCTAGATCACAGTGCAGCCGTAAACTCCTCTTACCAAGGAGAGAATAGATTCAGGCAACTATTGAACATAAAAACCTGTCCCTTTAGGGATCGTGGAAACAGTCCAGTACTTTTCACTCTGTCATTCGTGCTCACTTTGTCTCAGGGTGCAACACAGAATAAACGGTGGGGATGTTTTCAATAAGCATTTATTGAACCAGTGTCACTCTAGTGTAAAATATATGTGCTGCAACATCCATAAGACAGAAACCGATATAAACGATTATAAGCACCAACAGAGTAAATGGATGGTAGATTTCTACCATAGTGCTAATACAATGAATATATGCAGGCATATAAATACAATACAGTAATACAGTAATAATGCATACTCCTACGATGCTAACCCTCAGTAGATGTACCTAGCATGTATGTAGGTGTATATAGGTGTAGAGCCAAGAATTCCCCTAGGAAAGAACTGACCCGTTTACCTGGTGTGAGAGAATGAAGGACCCCGTCTTGGTCTCGAATGGACACCCGCAAGGGATGTCAGACCACTGCGTGCTGGAGTGTCCACGTGCAGGAACCTCAGCATCTCGCGTCAGTGGGTCAGCATGGAAGTCTTTATTCTCTGCCTGCCCCTACAAAGATATGGTGCCCTAAGATAGGGTACCCTCAGGGGTTCTACCTTGCTGTGTCATGTCGGCCGAGGATGACGAAAAGGATGACGCTTATACAACGTTATTATGCAGAAGATGGTAATCCTGCTGTGATTCTGAGAATCCTCATGCATAATAAATGAGGCTAGTTTTCTGGGAATCCACACAACGTTTATGCAGCACTTAACTAGATGAAAGGTCAGTACCAAAAACCGTTAGGTATTATAATGGCAGGGAAAATGTAGGTGAAAGATTAGGTGACTACCCAGGCCTATATTAGGGTACATTACACATCATAGCAACTGTGAGACCAACACCCCGGGTAAAAGTTCCGCAACTCCTATGAACAAGGCTGCTGGAAGGTGACAGTTGTAAAAGGCATGATGGTCACTGGCAAACAAAAGACAGAGATGGTTGCCAGAAACATTTTGCTGTTCAAGAGTATTCCTCACATAATTGATGTCCTGCATCAGAGGCCTGCAGGCCAAGTCGAAATAGGGGGCGCCTCTGAGAGGACAATGAGAGTCGGTGCATGGATTGGTTATCGTCTACCCATTGGTGAAATAAACTGTAAAGGATGACCCTTAACAAAATGGATCACCCAATCCCTCAGCACAAGGTCCAGAACTACCACGAGTGACTGCGTCCCATCACGCCTACAACACCCCTACAACCTAAGCCTAGACTCTCCTCCAGCCAGAGTCTGCGAGGGTACTGATGTCAGGCTCTATCCCATGACCCCAGAACAGTGAGAAGGGAAGTAGAGAGCCACCCGGCCCACTAACTGATTCAGCATTATGCACTACGCACCCTGCGGCCGGGCGAGGCCAAAGGTATAAATAACAGGATATGTGACCGCACATGACCCACTCAAGACGAGAGCACTAGGTGTGCACCTGGTTTATTGGCAGCTCCGCTGAGCGCGCATGTTAGACCTGCTGCCTACATTCTGCAGTACCCACTTGTGCAACTCAACCAGTGTACAAAACTCAGCTCAATCCTTTCAAGGCAGAACCAAATCTGCTACAAGACTCAGAGTTAAAAAAAATTGACCATGTCACATCTTGTTATAGTGCCTATTGCGTCTATGGTATGGATCTTATAAAGCACATCAACCGCCGCAGCTTCTTGGCACTGTCAAGTTGTAAATGCACAAAACTAGGCAATATCTAGGTAGCCATCATCCAGGAACGGCTGCAAGGATTGTAGGACCTTCAGCTTCCAATACCAGGTGTTGGCTGTTTATGCGACTTGACTTTCCGTGAAAGGTTTGTATTGATTATAATACCCAGATTACAGTCGGCTTTGGTGGAACAGGCATGGCCTCTTGACTGAAGGTAAGGCAGGCAAGCTAACATTTTCTGTGTAATTATCCAAAATCAAGACCTATATTTTGGAAGGGTCGAAATTGAGAAAAGTGTGAGTCAGCCACAATTGTGAGATCTTTAGTGAGTTCTGGTAGAAGAAGGAAGCATCTACAAAGGAGCATGCATAACTCTGAAAGTCATTTACATGGCTACACCCACATATCTGACCTAGAAGCCTTCTTTTTCTATTGCTACTCAATCACTTCATAGTTCATGTGACCACCATGTAAACAGCCTCTCTATATTTAGTGTGTTCCTGCAATCCCACCGCTATGGCTCTAAATGATATTTAAAGAATTTTTCACTCCGCTGTCCTATCTTGTAATTCACACCCCCAACAACTGTTTTTCTTTGACATTGTTTTTTAGTTCCCTTGCAATTGTGATTCCTGCAATTCGAGTATGTTTGCAATACAGATGCTGCGATTCTTGAATGGCACTGAACACAGTGGTTCATTGAGGTCAATATGTCTCAAAAACGTATTCAGAACAAAACACACAGGGAGTCCTATATATTTAACTTTGGCATCCATTGTAGGCAATATATCAAAGGCAAGTATATGGCAGGCCAATTTTGTAGTATTGAAATGCAATTAATTTATTCATTACAGAGAATCATCTTATTTTTAGTATTTTTTTTGTACAAATATTACGATCAAATGCTCACAAAAAGTGGAAAACAATGTGCTCTAGCGAGTTAGAAACATATAAATCTCTGCAGATTCATCTACACCACCAGAGCCACGGCCCAGTATCTGGATTCATTTAGCTAAACGGCAATTGGCGCAAAAACATTATTTGAGTATTCCAAGGATTAAAGCCGATTGAAAATAGGAACCAACTTGGATGGGATTCCTACGTAAGGCCTCAAAGAAACACTGTTTTTTGCAACTTTTTTCATCATGTTAATGTTAATGTTAATGTTATATGGGCTTGTATAGCGCTCGGCTGCCCCAGCGAAGGGGCGTCCCTGCGCTTTCTGTATGAGACATTGGACGGGGGAAGGGGTCAGAGGGAGAAAAAGAGAGAAAACAGTTTTAACGGAAAAGAAGTGTTTTGATTGCTTTTCTGAAGGATAATAAATCCTGCATCCCTCGAATCTGGCTTGGGAGGTCATTCCAAAATTTGGCGGCCAGATATCTGAAAGAACGGCCCCCATCCTGGCTAGTTTGATGCGAGGTACGGTTGCTAAATACTGCCCCTCAGATCGTAGAGTACGCCGGGGGACTTAGACTGACAGGAATGGGCAGAGCATGGGAGGGGATGCCTTTTTAAGGATTTTAAACGCTAGACATAGCATTTTAAAATGGATCCTTTTCTCCATCGGAAGCCAGTGGAGTTTTGTGAGGACGCTAGCCACAGACGTGTGGCGGGGGAGACCTACCAGAGCTCTGGCGGCGGCCTTCTGGACTCGCTGAAGTCTGGGTTTTTCTGCTACGTTAGCTCCTAGCAGGAGGGAGCTGGCGTAGTCCAGCCTTGAAAGAATGGCTGCCTGGACTATCATCTGACGGGTTTGATGGTCGAAAAATCCCAGGATAGGCCTAAGATTCCGTAGAAGGCCGAAGCAGGTGGCCGCCACTTTTTTGGTATGTTGGGTATAACTTAGGGCAGAGTCTACCCAGACTCCTACGTTTTTGACACAGTTCTTTGGTTCAGGGTGGTTGGCCGAGGGTGTTTGGCCACCAGTTGTTACCCCAAATGTCTGTCTTTTTTCCCACCAGCAACACCTCCGTTTTTCCGGCGTTAAGCTGGAGGTAGTTTGCCGTCATCCAATCTGTGATATCGACGAGTGTTTGTTGGAATTTTTGGACGCCGTGGTCATTCTCGACGTTTAGTGCCACCATTAGCTGAGTGTCGTCAGCATAGGACACATGGGCCATTCCGTGCCTCCTGGCCACCTCTGCCAGGGGTTGGATGTACACATTGAACCGGGTGACTTGATTGATTGATTGATTGGTGGGGCTAAGAGCTGACCCCTGGGGCACGCCCTGCTCAATGGGGCATTCTTTGGAGAGATAGGGGGGGTGGAGACTCGGAATGATCTGCCTGATAGAAAGTCACTGAACCAGCCAAGGGCATTACCTGATATCCCGACCTCCTTTAGCCTGAACAGCAGAACCTCGTGTGACACCGTATCGAAGGCAGCACTGAGATCAAGTAAAATCAGTGCTGCCGTTCCGCCAGAGTCTAGAATGGTACGGAGGTGTTCAGTCACACTTAGTAGGGCTGTCTCGGTGCTGTGTCCAGCCCGGAATCCATGTTGTGACCTGTCCAGGATGGAGTTTGATGACAGGTAGTTGGTCAGGATGGTGTTTACATGAGCTTCTGCTACCTTGGCTGGCCATGGGAGGAGTGAAATCGGTCTGAAATTTTCAGGTAGGTTAGGGTCCAATGTGGGCTTTTTGATAATAGGCGATACCCAGGCTTGCTTCCATTTGGTGGGGATTCTGGCTGTAGAGAAGGACAAGTTTATAACATCTCTCAGGGGGCCTAGGACTGTTATGTCGGCTTCTCTGAAGGTTTCGGGTTTGAGATGGTCTGCCGGTGAGCCAGATTTGATTTTGTTACAATGTTTAGTGAAATTTTCTTGGCTGAGTGTCGGGATACTAGACAGGTTAGGTCTGTTGAGGCAGTAGAGGGAATGAGGTGGGGAGTGGTGGGGAAGGCACTGTAGATTTTCCGGATTTTCTCTAAGAAGAATGAGGTCATGTTATCGCACAGTGCGGGTGAGGTGTTTGGGTTAGCTACTGTTTTTTTGGCATTGAGCTCTTTGAGGATCTTAAAGATGGTTTTAGAGGCATTGTGGCTGTTCTTAATCTCGGTGGCATAGTGAGCTGCCCTGGTTCTACAGATGCTACGGTGGTAGGTTTTTTGCGACTGGATATACAGGCTTTTAAGGGCAGGATCATAGTTTCTTCTCCAGCATCTTTCGGCTTTTTTGCACTCTTTTTTCAGTGCGGAGAGTTCCTTGTTATACCAGGGACTGGTTTCATGAGTGCGAGCCTTGATCCATTTGGCTGGTTACAGGGTGTCTAGGGCTCGGTTGATCCATTCGCAAAATTCGTCGTACCCTTGGTCAGGGTCTTCACTAGGTGGGAGAGGGCTAGTTGTAAGAAGGGTATGGAAGTCTTCTATACGGAGCTTCCTCCAAGGTCTTTTCCGGACCTGCTGGGTGGGGTTAGCGAGCAGTATGTTATTGCAGGGTATTGACATGACCACTAGATAGTGGTCGGTCCAGGTCATAGGGATGGGTGTCTCGACCTGTGCGTTGGTCATGTTAGAAAAGATGGGGTCCAAGAGGTGTCCGCCACTGTGGGTGGGGCCTTTCACGACTTGGTCAAGCTGAAGGGCGGCCAGATCAGCTAATAATGTGTTGATCTTAGAGTCTGCAGTACGGTCAAAGTGAATGTTCAAGTCCCCAATAATAGTGATGTTTGCAGTTTCAGTAATCTGTGCACATAGATTCTCCAGAAGTGAATTAGTGAATTTAACGTCTGCTCTCGGGGGCCTATAGATCAGGAGACCTACCATGCTGAGCCTGGGTTGATTTTAATGTTATAACGTGCGCATTCGCTGTCTTTGACATCAACTTTAGTTAGCTGACACGTAAGGTGCGATTTTGTCATTATCGCAATCCCACCACCCCTAGAGTTTCTATTTAGGGTGTGGGTAGTGTATCTTGTAGGGGTGGCCAGGTTTATGACAGTATCCATGTCATCCTGGAGCCACGTTTCCGTTAGAAAGAGAATATCAAGGGAGTGGTTAGACAATAGATCGTGGATTTCAAAATAGTGTTTCGGCATAGATCTCACGTTCAGCTGGCCGATTCTGATATTTAAAGGCTTGGCTATTAACGGGGGCGTTTGCCGAGCTGGAGTTAGTAGGGAGAAACCGCAAGAGCAAACCAGGGGCTTAGTGGTGTATACAGGGTTAAGTTTGGTGCAATCGCCGCCAGGGCACTGTAGCTTTAGTAGCTCTGGTTTCGAATACGATATCTTACCGCTCCGGACTTGGACAGGGTTTCTGGCGTCTGGCGCTTCCTTAGCGCTGACGGGCGCAGACGGGCTGGACTCTGGCTCGACTCCGGCGCGACCCTGTCGCGCCCGCAGTACGCGTCCGCTACGCGGAGCCATGCCCTTCCCTTTTATAGTGTCCACTGGGTTGCCCTGAGGCTATTCCCAAGCTAAGATGGCCGCCGCGTTTTTAGGTGTGACGAGGTGCCCTGAGCTCCTAGTCAGCTGGGACAACCTCGGTGAGTGCGGGGGGGCTTATTAAATCAAGCCGATCGTTTTACCACGCTAAGGGAAACTTATGGGTCGCAGTATATAGTATTCAAACACGCGCACCACAGAATACAGCAGGTTTACATTTAGAAGTAAACAAAGAGGCTGGGGGTAAATGCGAGTGCTGCTGCACGAAAAAAGTAATTTTAAAATCAAGTTACACACAGAATGAAACACAGTTAAAATCACAGCTACCTCCCGGCTATCCGCCTCAGGAGGGGTCCATCATACAGTGATTTTAAAACCTTCCTTAGGTGCCCTTTTATAGTGTCCACTGACGGTGCCCTGAGGCTATTCCCAAGCTAAGATGGCCGCCGCGTTTTTAGGTGTGACGAGGTGCCCTGAGCTCCTAGTCAGCTGGGACAACCTCGGTGAGTGCGGGGGGGCTTATTAAATCAAGCGGATCGTTTTACCACGCTGAGGGAAACTTATGGGTCGCAGTGTATAGTATTCAAACACGCGCGCCACAGAATACAGCAGGTTTACATTTAGAAGTAAACAAAGAGGCTGGGGGTAAATGCGAGTGCTGCTGCACGAAAAAAGTAATTTTAAAATCAAGTTACACACAGAAAGAACACAGTTAAAATCACAGCTACCTCCCGGCTACCCGCCTCAGGAGGGGTCCAACATACAGGTTATTGTAAATTGTGGAGTTCTCTTGTTCTTGAAAATACATGGAAGGCACTGAAAGCGCTATGTAAAAGTGTAAAAATAAATTGTTAAATGTGAATAACAATCAAGATGGTACACAATGATAATGGCATATTTTTCTTGCAGGGTGAAACCTTTTGAAAACATTCTTCATCGAAAATATGTCTCATTTTCTTAGTTTTCAGGAACAGTTGAGAAGTATTCATCAATTGTTGCACATCTGCTGGGTCACAGCATTGGATTATATCATGACAATTTCAGAACCTGTAAATGTCCAGTAACGACTTGTCTAATGCACACAGACGCAGGGTAAGGCTCATAAACAATGCAAAGTGAATAAGTGACAGTTTGTGTCCACACAGCCTAAATGTTCTGATCATGTATGAAGAAACACGCAGAGTGTGTGCAAGAAATAATGGTGAAATCTAGAGGTCAAAAACAAAGTGGTTCTCCACATGGAGATCTTCATCATTCATAATCTTTGATTTATCACTGTAGGTTGTGTGGCTATCAGAAAACTGTACAGGTTTTTTCTTCTTAAAACCATCTCTCCTCCTTTATTTAAAATAACATTAAAATCAAAAGTGCCTGATGACTACTGAAGAATTGAGACTGTGTGTGTTTTTTTTATTGCTAGCACATAGCTTCTAAAGCATGACCCTCCTGTTGACCAACTCCAGTTGACATGTCCCTTGGCCCACGTGAGGATCCCTGATTCAGATTATCTTGGGCCCTGTTTGTTAGGTTTTTTCACCTCAGTGCTTGCGTTATGCTTGTGAAATCTGTTGTATGCAATATAAATCTTAAAAAGGGGTTACATCCCGCCCTTACTTTTCATTTGTTTGCGCCCTTGGTACTTACTTTTTCCTCCATTTCTATTGGCTGTAGCATAATATTTTCTGTTGCTCTTCGGGTGCTCTTTCCTATCAGTGTCCCATGGCCCAAGTACTCCTTTTCATCCATGGAATTTACTTTGTCTTTCCGTATGCACTCTGCCGACGGCTGTGAATCATGTCCTTATCTTGTTTGTATTTCTCTTTGCTGGTTTCACTTTCCCGCATGCAATTAGAGATAGTTTGTGTCTGCTCTTCCTCAACCCCGCCTTCCTGTTTTTCCCCACCACCGCCTCCCTTGTGTTTTGGTTAATCACACCCTTTTCCCTTGTCTTTCTTTAATCATTGCCCCCATTCCTCCTGTCTCGTTCTTAATCACTGCCTCGCCCATCTTCCGTGTCGGTGTTTCATCCCGCCACCCCACCCTCTTCGTCCGGTGCATGTTTTTGTCCCAACGCCCCTCCTCCCTTTGGTGTTGTGAATCCGGACGGAAAGCTTTAGCTCTTTCAGCTTCCAAGAGTACTACTCTAATTATTTAAAAACTCAAAATCCTTAGATTTACTCCAATCATAGGAATAAATATATGGGAGTACATATATATTTTTTGGCACTAAGCTTGCAGTCATACTATGCTATTAAACAGCTCCTTAAAGCTAATGAGCAGATCCCAGGCACCAGTGGGGACGAGGGGGTTAATTTTCCTTATTGCTTGCCATCACTGCAGATCTCAAGCAATTTCGAAATGCCTTGAGATATTATTCATTTAAATTGGGCTTGTCTTCTATAAATAATTTTTGTTCAGTTTTATTCTTGTTCTTTTTTTTTTGCCTGTTGGAGATAAATGTCAGTATAGATCACAGATGGCGCCAAATAAGTATTAAAAACACACATTAATCAAATCGTCCTAGCATGTGCAGTCCACTTAATATGGTATTTAGTGCAGGCACCAAAGCCAAAGACAGATTGTGTGCTAAGATTTTTAAAAGTGTCAAATACACAAAAACAGCTCACCACCTCACATGTGGTGTCAAGAGAGGGGCATATTTACTAAGGTTTCTGTTGAAATTAAAGTTATGAGCCAGAAGGGACATGCTGATTACTCCACATTTCTCAGCATGATGTCAGGGGCTGCCCGGGACTATGTTGGGAACACAGTCAGGGACTTGAGCAAGGACTGGGGACTGGATAGAAAACGTACCATGCACAGAAAAAGTAGTACAGCGTTGCCCAGGGTCACACAGGGAGTCAGAGGAGAAAAAGGGATCCAAATGGGAAGCCTGTACAAGTGAACAAGATGGCTAAGACTCAGAAAGGAAGGGCACCACGAGGCGATTTATCATTCAGACTAACTACAACCAGGACGGACGTGCAAGACATATATATATATAAAAAACAACATTAGCAATAAAGGGAATGTGGGGTAAAGCACTTGGGAGCTCCACACGGTAACACTGAAGCTTAGTAAGCTCCTCACCCACAATTGCTGTTAGAGATACTGACTGCAAATACCTACTTATAGGATATGCATGCAAAGGCAGGGTCTGTGGAGCTGATACATACGGTGATGTTATAAATGTCAAAGACAATACTCACAGTGATCAAGAAATTCCACCTAGGAGGGGAGGAGCCAAGCTCGCGACCGTGATGGCCGCGTTGTAGCTCGGCTCCGTCAGCCTTCCCGCTTGCACTACCTATCCTGCGCCTTATCCTGCCCCGAGAAGTCTTATTTGATGGAATCTGGAATTATGACGTTTTGCTGGCACTTACCGTCTGCTCTGGATGATCCTAGGTGCCGCGGATCTTGAGCTGTGCCCTTGTTCGCTTCGGAGCCTCTGGGGCGGGCGGGCCTGGGACTCGTCTGCGGCGCCCGGGCGGGGCGGAGCGCCGGGGCCAACCCCTTGGTGGAGGAGTGGGGTCGGCCGGAGCGGCCACTGTGCGGTTGGACCGGTGGCGACTGACCGGGCCTGGTCTGGCTGTCCGGGGACCTGGTGGTGGAGCGCTGCCTACCGCGGACGGGGGTTGACTGCATGGGAGACTCGTCTCCCCTTTGTTCTCCTGTTCGGCCATCTTGAAACCCTCCGCCCGGTCTTGGCGGGCGGCGCCTGTGGGTCGGTGGCGCCGGCTGCCTCAATATTCTGGTGGCCCGCCTTTCTGCCCTGGAGGTTCCATTGCTTGTCGCCGGCTGGATTTCATCGAGCCTCGCCGGTGGCCGGATTGGGGTCGGAGATTGCCGAGGCCTCGCCGGGCTAAAAAGATGGCGGCCTGCGCCCTGTATCTACGCCCAGTTGGAGATGGCGACATTGGCGGGCCGCATGGCACGTTTGCTGAATACCGTAAAGGTGAGCCTACAGTTGGCGACGTCTTCGCCGCCTTGTGTTCCTGGCGTGCTTCCATGACTGTCCCTGTCGCTGGGCCGGATGGTGGTCTTTGTACCGGGCTCGTTGGGCCGTCCCCTGCGTGTGCGGTTCCACCGCTTCAGTGTGCTGCGGGGTCCTTCCTGGAAATTGAAGACACCGGGGCCGCCGCTTGTTTGGACGTACAGATACCTACTGCCTGGTATCGTCTGGAGTTCTTCCCTGTGGTGGATGTACTGGAGGGCCTCCAGCCGAGATCCGTCCGGGACTGTCTCGCCGGGTCTCCCGGTGTTTTTTTGCCTCGACCTGTCGAGCTGAGATCCTGTAACTGTTTCACCGGGGCGACTTTTTCCCCTTGGTCGGCGGAACTATGCTTGAGTTGCCTGCTGCTGTTGCTTTCCTTTCTTGCTCATCCGGTCCGAAGCCGTTATAACTTGTGTGGTATATCGACGATTGGATTCCCTGCTTTTCACCTCTGGCCCCTCATGTTCTGGTTCTTTGTGCACTCTGTGCCTATGGCACTGGACAGACGAGGGCAGGGGTGAGATACACTTGTACCGCCGGACTATTACTTCATGGCATGGCCGATGACCACCTTGCAGCTGTACATGTATGATTGATTCCTCTTCATATTCCTGGTGCCTGTTTTTTTTTTAAATGACTTCATCTTCTCGTGGGGTCTACAATGTGTTCGAACGGGGGGCTGGGAGCTGATAGTTTTGATTATGTGTCTCCTCTCCCACTAGAGATTTTATTTTTTTCCTTTTTCCTTCCTTTCCCCTTTCTCTCTTTGTGCCTAAGTGGTTTCTTCCTTACTTCCTGACTCTTCTATATTTCGGGTTTCCTGTTAGGGCGACAGGCACGCTGCTGGGGGGGGGTAGGCCGTAGCCTTCTGCAGGGGTGCAGGGTGGGGTGGGTGGGGGGGGGTCTGTATTTTTGTTTTTTCTTTGTTCTTGGTTCTATGGCTCTTATGTATCCTCTTTTCTGGACGCTGCGTCTACTTGTAGGCCTCCTGGGGTGTTTTTGCCAGCGTGGGCCTCATGATCTCCCTGCCACCGATGTTCATTGTGCATCCACTACTCCTATTTCCTTCGGTTCCATAGGCTGGCCTTTTCTTTTGTATGCTTTGCTAGCCAGGGGGCGCATGTTGTGATGCCGCGTTCTCTTTTCCCTGTTTTTTTCTATCCTTTTTCTTGTTGTCCTTTCCCCCCTTTTTTCCCCTTCTTTCTCCCTTTCTTTGGGTTGATGTAGCGGATGGCTCTTTGTACTGCAATCCTGACTTCCTTTTTATGTATTGCTGCGTATTTTAGTAGTAACGGGTGGGCATTGGGCAGTGGTTGGACTTGCTTACAGATGTGGGATCTACGTTTTGCCCTTGCTATAATGTAGCTGTTCTTTTTGACATTCATTGTGTATTGTTTTACTGCTTGCTGACGGCCCGCCACAGACTTTTGGACCCTAATAACTGCACTATTCCTGCTAGTCGCCCTATTGTATTATAAAATTAACCTTCACTTCTCCTACTCCTGGTGGTTTCCTTGTGGCTTTCTGCCTCGCCTTGTTGCATCTGTTATGTCGGAGACCTGCTGGAGCTTCTTTCCTGCCTACGTGCTTCTACAGTGTGGTGGCCGGCCCGATGGGTTGTAGGCCCGTATTTGTAAGCTACATCTGCACAATAAAGGTTTTCACAAAAAAAAAAAAAGAAATTCCACCTAGGAAGTCAGCTGTGCCCAAAGATCCTTGCGATTAAACAGGAACACGCAAGGCAGTAACAGCAAGGAGGTTGAACTAAACACAAGCACAATCGACAAGGAGCTAGCAAGGAGGAGTGCTTAACAGGAAAGAAAGGAAATTACACAGCACACTTGGGAAAAAGCAAGCAACAAACATACAAGGTAATAGAAGCAAGACAGCAGGAATAGAAAGATAGTAAACTAGGAACTAGAACCAAGGAAATGGGAATAAAAGCAGCGACTGGAAAAGGATATACAGAAGGGGAGGCTACTGTATATCTGTATACAGGAATAGTATTGAATCAGTATTCAGGAAAACAAAGTAGCACTGAAGGCTGTGCCGGAGAAAGACAAAAATTGAACAAACACTCAAGAATCAAGGGAGCACTGCAGGCAGTGCTAGTTCAGGAACAAGGGAAACTGCTTCAGGTCAGGAACAAGAAATGCTAAGGCTCAGGATTCAAGCTAGCACTGCAGGCAGTGCGGCCTGAAGGGAGCTGAGGCATAAAAGAGCTCACAGTAATCACATGCAACAGGTGTCAGCAGGTTAGCAGCAGCCAGCCACAGGTGAGCTGAATTCCTCCACCCATCCTTGGCCTCCAGGGGTGGAGATGAAGCAGTGAGCAGGGAATTCTAGGTAATGAAGTGTCAGGCATGAGCAGGCTGGCGTCCACAAATTCGGCAGGGATTGGGAATGGATGCCAATTTGCAAGTAGCATCCAAATGACGAAGTCAATATATGCATGAAGGGGAGGGACTGAAAGCTTCTTGGAACACTGGAGAGCCCCACAATTCAGCCCCCTGGTGGCGGACACAGTAATGCAGGGAATAAGTTGTGACACAAGAATGTGTCAAAAAAGAGGTGTGCCAGCTACTCAGATAAGTACAACTGAACCCTGCTGTTTGTCCGAACGGCAAAACTGTCTATAACACCACCTGTACCACAGATTATGCTCTCTTATTGCAGTCAACACAGTGTACAGTGCCTAGAGACACTCACTCGTAGCGGCACTTTGTAAATGTTACATATACTTACTTTTGACCAATGACTGCCATGCACAATGGTAGATTTCTAAATAAAATAATGGCAAGTTATTATGGAATGGAAGGAATGGAAGTAGCATTTATAAAGCGCATGGCTACTCAAGGGCATCCCAGCGCTAAAGACTACAAGAAGCTTCTAAAACTTACCTCGGGAAAAGACACGTTTTCAACATCTTGCGAAAGTTCAGATGGTTAGTATCCTTCTGTAGCTGAAGCGGGAGGGAATTCCAAAGCTTGGCGGCATTGTGAGTAAAAAGCCGACCTCCACTTCTGGCTCTTTTAATCCTTGGTACACAGGCCAAATGCGATTCATCCGATCGTAAAGGCCTGTTAGCTTGATATAATTTAGCTAGGAAGGAGATGATCTTAGGTCCTTTCCCATTAAGCAACTTGTGAGTGATACAAAGCGCTTTGAAGTGGACTCTTTCCCGAATGTGCAGCCAATGCAGAGCTTTTATGGTGGGTTTGGCTGGCTGTCGGTAGGGAATTCCCAAAAGGTTTCTTGCTGCGCAGTTCTGAATCATTTGAAGTTTAGAGAGCACCGCCTCTGGGGCCCCTAAGTAAAGTACATTACTAAAGTCCAGGCGTGATAAAATAAGCGCCTGGACTACAAGTTTTTGTGCTTGAGATGGAAGCAAAGGGAGTACTTTACGAAGCATTCTAAGCATGCTAAAGCAAGCGGCAACTACTTTCCTGGTTTGGACTTTAAGAGTGAGATCTGTGTCCAGCCAGAACCCCAAGCTTTTTATGTATGGTTTAGGGGTGGGTGCTAATCCCATCTCAATTGGTCTAAATAGTGCCGGAATACCAAGGAGCAAAAGCTCTGTCTTGTCTCCGTTTACCTTCCAATAGGAGTGGTTCATCCATTTAGCCACTTCTTCAAGACAAGTGCGAAGTCAGGGAGTGGATGTATCTGAATGGTTAAGTGAGACCACTAGCTGAGTGTCATCAGCTTATGTTATGATGTTCACTCCATAAGGCTGTATGATCTCTGCCAGTGGAGCCATATAGGCATTAAAAAGCATTGGGCTTAACGACGAGCCCTGTGGGACCCAACATAAAAGAGGCCAGGATTTGGAAGTGGCTTCTCCCTCAAATACCTGGAAGGATCGCCCCTCCAGGAAAGATATCAGCCAAATTAAGGCTGTTCCCAAGATGCCCAAATTTTTGAGGCGGTCAATTAAGATACGGTGATTCACTGTATCAAAGGCCGCACTCAAATCCAAAAGGATCATGGCAGATAAACCTCCTGAATTGAGGATTTTTCTTGAATCTTCCATGACGGCAAGGAGTGCTCTCTCTGTGCCGTGGCCGGAACGGAATCCTGTTCGAGTTGGATGAAGGAGGTGGTTGGATTCAAAATAGGCAGAGAGTATAATATTTACATGTTTCTCCAGGATTTTACTAATTCCCGGGAGGAGGGAAATTGGGAGATAGTTGTCCAGACAGTCAGGGTCTAAGGTAGATTTCTTTAGTAAGGCTCTGACCATAGCTTTTTTCCAATTTGGGGGACTACTCGGGACAGAATGGATGAGTTAATCAACTCTAAAATGACCGGGCCAACCGTCTCTGTTACTTTTTTAAAGTTCCTAAATGGAGCAGGATCATTGGGTGAGCCACTTTTTATTCGATTAACAGTGGCTAACGGACAGTTATAGTCCATTATGGGGAAGGCTGCTAGACACATTTCCTTATCATCTGTATGGGGCTTAACATGGTGTGTATAATTGGAATCTTTGATGGGAGAGAAAGATTTATAAATATTCTCGATTTTATTATGAAAAAATTCGGCCATTTCATGGCAACGTAAATCTGAGGTAGCGGGGGGATCGGGAAGAGAGGGCACATTTGTTAATGTCTTAACAATTTGAAAGGTGTCCCAAAAGAAGTTGGCAGAGGAAACTATCATCTTCACATAGTAATGAGCTTGAGTATTTCTAATTTCCATTTTATAAATTTTAATAGCGCTCTTGTATTCCTGCTTCCTATCCTGGAGATTATTCCTTCTCCAGCTCCTCTCTGCCTTTTTTCAAACGTTTCAGTTCTCGGAGCTTTGGAGTATACCAAGCCGCTTTATTAGGTCCTTTATGCAGCTGGATTGTTGTTTTAGGAAGAACTTAATCTAATGAGTTATTGATCCAGTTGCCAAATTTCTCATTGGCCACTATAGGATCGGAGTCAGGAGCGGGCCTGGATTTCTCCAAGGTTGATATCCAGGTGTCTAATGGGAGTTTTGACAAACATCGGAATTTCGTTTGTACAAGTTGGATTGGGGGAATGACCTGAGTTAGAGACCAGGAAAAGGGGATAAGAAAGTGGTCCGACCAGGGAATGCGTCTTGGAGCCTGACAGGATAGATCCTTCAACCCCAAAAAATGGGGTCTAGGAGGTGTCCTTTTGAGTGTGTTACTAAAGGTACTTTTTGTATAAGCTGTATAGCCTCAAGTTCTGATGTCAATTCGGTAATTATTTTGGAGGTTAAATCGTCGAAATGAATATTGAAATCTCCAAGAATAATTAAATTGGTAGTAGAACTTGGGGACGGTAAATCAATATTCCTGGTAGCGTTAACGTAGGTGTGAATTCTATTGAAAAACAAAGATTTTCACAGTTTGATAAAGAGCTCCCAAGCATTCTGCAAGTAAGATGATTTTATAGGATGATGGCAATTCCACCACCCTTACCATTAGTTCGGTCTAATCTCTGTATTATATAGCCAGGAGGGAGTGTATGAACTATATCGGGGTCAGCAGATGTATTTAACCAAGTTTCTGTAAGAAACAAAACATCAGGGCTTTCCTCCATAAGGAGCAGGGATATTTCCGCAGCATGTTTTGGTAAAGAACGACAGTTTAATAAAAATAACTTCAAAACTTGGTGTGGTTTGACTACATGTGGGTCAATATGGCTGAGATGTTGGAAATTGTACAAACGTTGCTTGCATTTATGGTTCCAACAATCGGGAGCAATCGAATGAAGGCAAGCAGAATCTGGGGCAGTATTCAGGAGTTTAAGTTAGTTAGTATTATTCCTCAGTTTTTCTCGTGGAAGGCAAGCAGGGGTTCTAGCCCCTGGTCCCGGAGGGACGCGGACGGGCCAGCGGCGCACCAGCGGCATGCCTGCTGCGTACGTCCGCTGCGCGGTCGCATCATCTGGCTAAATATAGCCCTGGTGAGATCAGCGACTAGAGCGCTGACTTTCAAGATCGCGGCCGAAAATGCGAGTAAAAGATTCCCCCCTCAATTCCCACACAGTGCGAGTAGGAGCAGTTATGCAATAGTGCAATTTTAGCCTGACAATTAAAAACAATGTATATTCTTTTTAAAAATTATATCACATTAATATTATTGTGAGCTGAATACTTTTACCCCGGTAGGTCATGTAGCGCTTGTTTTGTTTGGAGAGGTCCGAGGCCTTCTTCCTCTCCCCTTGCTTTTCCTAACTCCCTTACACCTTCCCTCTGCACCCTGCGGTCTTGTTCACACCTACCTTCCCCCTCCCACTGTCTGTTTTCTTTTACCCCACCGGCCTCTTCCTCACCATTCACCCTCCCCAACCTTCCCTGATTTTCGTGTCTGTCTTGCCAAATTCCCTCACTCCTCTGTCCACCACCCCATGTCCCCTCTGACCCCTTCCGCCTTCCACAAAACAAGAGAATGAGAACTTGCCACCGTAAAGCAAAACAGCAGATTCTGTAAAGATTATTTCTCTAACGTCTCCTTCTGAAGTTAGGAGGCTTGTCTGCGATTCATTAAACAACATGCATACTGCTGTAATAATGCTTGATGTTTGATTTTTTCCACTATATGTAAGGACTTTGAACAAAACAGTTTTCACGTTGTCTTCAAACTGAGGCACAATAGGGGATAGACAGAGGGATTCAAAGACAGGGGGCTTCAGCACTGTGATAAGAAGGGCTGCGGTCAGTTTAGTAACCAGCACCTCTGAAAAACAACTATATTTTGCCAATGCTGTTGTGTACCTTTTAATGTATTAACTCCATACGGAGGAGACTAAGGGGATACTACATTAAGGTGCAGTACTCAGCAGTGCTAGAAGACTTGGGGGTGAGTGCTAATGTGGTTGTGTTACCATCTTTGCGTCAGGCTTTGTCAGTGCCCGCCTCTAAGTGTCTGCATTATTATTTAACCCAGGGCTAGGACAGTGTAGCCATGATAGTTTTCTGCTCTTTTTTTATTTTTTTTATTTATCAAGGTTTTATTTCAACAGTCGTACATTGAGCATAATACATAAGAAAAAAAAACATAAGTATATATAAAGATTCAGTATATAAATCATATCAGTACATTCATAGAGAGCAGTTAACACCATATTCAATAAACAAATCAAATTAGATCCACTTAGAAATCGGATCCCATATTTTATCCTCAGCTTTTTTCTTTTAACCCCCTTAGATCTATACATTGCCATTTCTAGTTGATATATAGACAGCAATTTAAGTTGCCAGTGATGAAAAATAGGGGGCTCACTATCTATCCAGCGAGATACAAAAACGAAAAACTGACATACAAATGAACAAAAAAGTTTCTTCAGCAATAGATCTGATTCCAAGTTGATCCGTTTGAAGACCTAAAATTACCATTTCAGAAGTTAAATTAACAGTAATCCCCAAACTATTATTTATAAAAAATTCTATGTCCGCAATAAATCGTGAAAGTTTCTCACATTTAAAAAACATATGGATAGAATCAGCGGCTGTTTCTTCACACCGATTGCATTTATCTCCATTTTTAACTTTCCACTTAGCTAATTTAGCAGGGGAATTATACAGATCAAAAATTGACATATAATGTTGACTTTGAAGCGAGCCATTAAAAAGCATCTTAATTGATAATTCGATAGATCTGACAATATCGACATTTTCAATTTCAAATTTCCTTTGCCATTTACTCTCTACCAAGCATAAATGATCTTCAAATTGATTGATAGCAATTTGATAAACTTCCCCTATTTTTTTTTTACTTTTCTACTGGTGTTTGGACTCATACAGATATGATTAATAAGACCCTTAGATTCTAAAAAGCTCCGTATCTGAAGATACTTAAAGAAATCATTATTAGGAACTCCATATTTAGTTTGAAGGTCAGCAAAAGAAGCGAGTTGGGCGCCTTCGTATAAGTCTCCCAATAGACGAATTCCAGCAGTATACCACCTTTTCAGGATTTGATCGTGAAAAACCTTGGGTAACATACAATTATTTAAAACTGGAGAATAATGATTAATTTCGCTGAAACGAATAATTTTTTTCCTTATTTGCCGCCAAATTGCAGATACTGCTTTGATAATTTTGAATTTTGTTTTTTTATAGTAACTGGGTTCAATAATTTTAAGTAAGCATTGAGAGACTTCTTCACCGAGCAGCAATTCGTAGACTGAGGGGTATACCGGTTCTTCGGTGATGGTATCCGAAAAAAGTAATATACCCATGTATCTTAATGTAATGAGCCAATAATATAGCCTAAAATTAGGGACCCCCCCAACCACCCTTTAATCTTTGGAAAGAACACCATTTTAAAGACCGCCTAGTTCTATGATAGACCCAGAGGAACCTAGATACCATTCTATCGATTTTACTAAAGTAAAAAGACGAAAATAAAAGAGGTATTGTTCGAAATAAATATAAAAATTTAGGAAAAATTATCATTTTAATTATATTAACACAACCAAAAAGAGAAAAGTGTAAGTTGTTCAGCTTTTCTAAAACCTGGTTGGAAGATTTTAACACTGGCTCGAGGTTGAGATGTACAATATCATCAATCTTGGAAGATATCGTAATCCCCAGATATTGAGCTTCAGAGACAAAAGACATTTCATTAGGTCGCCCATAATCAGAGTGGATCAGTTGGGTTTTTGCTACATTTAACTTATACCCCGACAGTGCTCCAAATTCTTCAGATAAAAAGATTATTTTTGGGAGTGCTCGTCTTATATCTGTAGTCGTGATAGCGACATCATCTGCATAGGCAAATATTTTAAATTGGTTTCCTCGAATTTTGACAGGAAGAATGTCCGGTTCAGTGGATAGTTTGTGAAGGTAAGGTTCTAGGTGCAATGCAAACAACAAGGGGGAACAAGGACAACCTTGCCTTGTCCCCCTTGTTATCTCAAAGCATGCAGATGATGAATGTGTAATTCTAATAACTGCTTTCGGGTGGAGATAAATGTCTTAATAGCATTAATATATGTCTTGGGGAATCCCATCCAAACCATTACAACCCATAGGAACTCCCAGGCGACCCTGTCGAATGCTTTTTCTGCGTCCAACAGGGCCACCGAAACTGGGGACTCCGAGACCTGTGCCCAGTCCAATAATGCTATAATTTTTTTGATGTGATCCGTGGTGTCTCTTTTTGAAATGTAGCCATGCTGTCTAATAGAAACAAGAAACGGCATTAGCACATTTAATCTATTGGCAAGAATTTTTGAGAAGATTTTACTGTCAGATGTTATAAGAGAGATGGGTCTATATGATCCGAACTCTTCACTATTTTTGCCTTTCTTTTTAAAAATGACTATTGTAGCAAGTGACCATGAATCAGGGGGACTACACGGAAAGGCGGATTGGAATACCTTAATCAATTCTGATTTTAAAACTCCCCTAAAAACACGATAGAATTCTAGAGGAACAGAGTCCGATCCCATTGTTTTACCGGTAGCCAGACCCATGATAGCTGTTTCGATTTCATCCCAAGAAATTGGGGCACTTAGTATTTCTTTCTGTTCTGCCGATAGTTCAGTTTTATTAATTCCTTCGAGGTATTGCTTCATTGCTAAATTTGCTCCATTATCAGGTTGATGATATAATAGCTTATAAAACTCATTAAATGCTGCCAGTATATGCCCCTTAGAGGTTTTCTCTTCCCCACTTAGATCTCGAATTTTTAAAATCTCATTAGCCATTGCCCTTTGACGTAGCCTTTGCGCTAACATTTTCCCTGTTTGTTCACTCAATTCATAGCTTTCTACCCTGTGCTGATTATGTTGTTGGGCGACCTGATCTGCAATATGAGAATAAACTAGGCTGTGTTTAATGGACAAATCCAATTGAGATTCCTCTATATGTTTATTCGCTTTGATATTTTCAGCTAAACGTATTTCTGCATTTACGACATATCACAATCTTTCTTTAATTTATTGCGTTTATTCTTCAATTGGAAATTTGAATATTTTAGAGTCTCTCCTCTTATTATAGATTTAAATGTATCCCAGACTATTGGGATGGATGCCGACTCATTATTAATTGGAACTCGTACGCATAAATATAGCCACCCCTCGTTTGATACCAGTCTGTTTGGAACAAGCTAACAGTTCTAACCCCAAATTCCTTAGAAGTCCCCTCTTTTCTCAAGCAACATGCGTTTCTTGAAGACAAAGAATGTCTATTTGCAACAGATATATCATTTTAGCCAACACTCCTCTCTTTTTACCATCATTGAGGCCATTAACATTCAATGTACACATTCTAATTTCCCTACCCATCTGGAAAAAAAATATATAAATGTCTCAGAGCTATCCAGAATTTCTTTATTTCGATAAGTATTTTTTTTCCACATCTAGAATGGGACCTTAAAATAGATCTCACTTCTTTACCATGATTAGGTCCTCTTGTAGAAATATTCAACCAGCAGTTCATATACCAGTCATTGTCAGTCAAATCCATGTCTTGCTCAACTCCGACTGTTGTTGATTTACACCCCCACCAGCACCTCCAACCCCTCCCCAACTCACCCTTTCCACCCTCCCTTACTGGCCTCCCCCCTCCCCTACCCAACTTATGAGGCACAGAGACAAACAGTCCCTGGGAACACAGAGTGCCTTCCCCCCCACCCCCCACGATTTGAAAAAAGAAATCAACAATCAAATCAAATTCAGCCAAGCCTGTGAAAAATTTCAATTATAGGGTACTAAAGCTTACTACATACGAGAAGGAAAAATAACGTTTGACCCTAAAAAATACATTACATAATTCTATTCATAATGAGGCTAGGTATTCTTTAGCAACAATTTTGGAGAGAAAAAATTCCGTTTGTCCTTTTACTACAACTTTAAGCTTGGCTGATTTTGTAAGTATACTGTGGCACCTTTCTCCTGAAAACCAGCTATCAATTGTCTGAAGTGCCAACGCTTGGATACAGTTGCCTGGCAAAAGTCAGGTCTAACAAAAAAACCACCCTTTAGCGGAACGCTTTTTATCCGGTCTGGCCAAATCAAAAACTGCTTCTCTAGCTAGAAAATTATTAAATCTGACCAGGATGGCTCTGGGATAGTCTCCTTCTTTTTGCCAGGTTCTAACAGAAAATGGAAAGCGATGGGCACGTGCCGTTCAATGACCACTGACCAGTCCCAAGTTGTGAGCTCTGGGAATGCTGCAGCAAAAAGCGATGGGCACGTTCAATGACCACTGACCAGTCCCAAGTTGTGAGCTCTGGGAATGCTGCAGCAAAAAGTTCACAAATAAATTTCCGGACATCAGATCCGCCTAGATTTTCCGGCACCCCCAAAATACGTAGGTTGTTCCTCCGAGATTGGTTTTCCAGCTCAGAGAGCTTATAACTAATACCATCCCGTTGTGCCTTAACTAGGGATAGTTCATTTCTCTGTGCGGCAACTTCATCTTCGAGGGTTGATATCCTGGTCTCAGCTTCTGAAACCCTTGCCGACATATCAGTACATATCTTAGTGATGCGACGGACAGCATTCTTCACCTTTTGGCACGTGGCTTGAGTGCGTGCAATCTCACTTTTAGTTTCAGATCTGTGTGCCATCATAGTCTGGTATATCATTGCTAGAGTCACCTCAGAGCATTGATCAGGATCAGGTGCTACTGTGTGCACTTGTTCATTGGAAGAACGAGATTGTGGAGGGACAAGCTCACCCAAACCATTAGTCTTTTTCTTTGATGCTTGCGATTTCCTGGCCCGATGGTTCTTAACAGTGATAACCGAGCCTGGCGAGATCTCACTTGCTCCGGCCTCTTCTTCTTCTAAGCTGCTATCATCCACTGGATAGTCAGCCCAGGCCTTATCTATACTCTCATCTGAGGTGAGATCGGACATTGAAAAAAACCTTTCATTAGTCTCCTGTATAGTGTCTTGCCTTTCGCCATTTTCTAAAGTGGGATTGATAAGATTAACCTCAGATATAGTAAGTGCACTAAGGGGTTCCACTGCTCCAACATCACCAGTTATAGGAGATCTTACAGATCCCATAATGCCATTCGATGGTGGTCCGGATTCACGCTCGGGCTCATGCTCAATCTCTGACTCAGGGTCACGGGTTAACTCCAATTCAAGCTCTGGTGCGGTTTCAGTTTCACCAGAGCCTTCAAGTAAACCTTCTTGACCAGTTAGGGAAGCATTATTTTCATTTCTTGTCAGTGCCGAATGTCCCGAATCTGCAGGTGTGAGAGCTACTAAATTTGTTTCAGGACGCTGTTATGTTATGTTATGTTAGTCTAAACTTTTTAAGCGCACAGGCACCCAAGGGTTTCATGGCGCTGGCAGTGAGGAAAGTTGAAAGCAGTTAACCTATCCAGAAGCTTGCTCGAATAGCCAGGTCTTCAAGACTCTCCGAAACTCCATAAGATTAGTGCATCTCCTGAGCGTCAGAGGAAAAGTGTTCCACACCTTTGGGGCAAGAAAAGCAAATCGGCACCCACCCTGACGCTTCCGTTTGAAAGAGGGTAGGGTGAGGAGGGACAGGTGGGCTGAACGAAGATTGCGGGTAGGATCATGCTTGACAATTAGGTTGTTGATAAACTTGGGGCTTTTCCCGTGAAGAGCCTTAAAAGCCAGACATCCTACTTTAAATATTACCCGTTGGGCTATAGGTACCAAAGCATTCTTCATAATCTGTTTTTCAAACAATGCCAGTACAGTTTGCACAGAGTTTTTAATCAGGCGCTCTCCCCCTTTTTTTGTTAATAAGGTTGTTATAGACTCACCAACCTTTACAGTTCTCTGAGCCAGGCTCCCGGCATTCGAATCTTCGGCTCCACGCCCGTCTGTCACCGCTACCTTTAATTTGCCACTTCGGGTATTCGGCGACTTCGGCTGCGAGTTAGCGTTTTTGGGTGGCATAGCGGTCAAATACCAAAAAGAAGCCCAAGACGAATATCCAAACCGCCGGGATAAAGAGCGTCCGGCCCGATGTAAACGCTGGAAAAAACAAGCAAGCCGGAGCAGCATCAGGTGTGGAGGGCGGGAACCTCCGAGCCGCGCTTACACAGGTCACTCGGTCAGTAGTCAGCGGACCACCCGGTCAACTATATCGGAGCCTTCAACCGATAAGGAATAGCTTTCCAAGGCCTTCCAGGGGTAAAAAATCAGACATAGGCACCAGAATAACACTCTGAGCAAGAAAATCGCTGGGAATTCGCAAATCATCCCCCCGTTTTCTTTCTTCAAATCGGGAGCGGAGGAGCCGGCTACTCACACCGCTAGCTTAGCGGCCGCCATCTTGCCTCCAGTTAGGAGAAATTAGTTTTCTGCTCTTCCTACCACTAAATCAACACAGTAGTGTATCAGGAGTATGGAGCAGAGAATGTAATTATATAGATGAAAGAGAAAGAGACAGAGGGGAACCATATAGGTGCAAACGCAAGTTGCGCCTTTATAAGGCTGGATTCATCTTTATTCATTTGAGGTACAGGTCACGCACAGCAGAGACATTCCAGGTGAACCAGAGATAGCCTACAATTTATGTAAGCTGCCTTGCTGAAGGTGCCTTTACCCATTATTCTGCCTTATGAGGGGTTGGAAACTTTGATCTGAAAATGCCTGATTGGTCTGTTGCACTAGAACTCTGCCTTTGACCTGCAAACATCTCTGTCTAGGGGAAACTCTTTTAAAGTCCCCTGGCTTTATTGCCCCTGGAGGACAGCAGTCCGGAGGTGGGACAGGGCAAGACACCTCAAACTCTTTCATCCTGCATGAAAGGTGCGACTGTTTTAGGAAACCAGAACACTAGTTTGTTTGTTTATTTGCTTTCCTGCGCTGTCCGTGATTTATTTATCATCCTCCCTTGTTGTAGGAATATGCACATATACAGAACTATGCACAGGAGTGTGGGACCTCGGTGTATAGGGGTTAAGCCTTCCAACCACCTTAATGTCCACGAGCGCAGTACCAACTAGGGATAGTGTCTCACTCGCTCTCCTATTTATGAAAAAATAACACACCCAGGCAAAAACAGCTATACTGGCAGAGTTCAAGTAACGACAAATTAGTCAAAAATAATCAAGCACAAAATTAGCATTTGGGGATTTAATTGAATACAATTGATAAAAGAGGTCATGAGGATAATCAATGACATAGGACAAGTAAAAAATAACAATAAAAAATTCTTTCATTAGAAAATCAATAGATGTAAATTATTATGTATACAGATATTCCCAATGATCTGAAGGGAAGATGGTGTTCGTCTACGCGTTTCAACACATGAGAAGTGTCTTCCTCAGGACGCTACCATCTTGTAGGTAAAAATAGATAAAACATATTTGAAAGAACTGTTTATGTTTATGCTAACAATGTGCACTTGATCAAAACATCAGCTAAGACTATAACTTGAACATATTTGCCAGACAGATGATAATATCACATGATGTACCGCTTCTTGACAATTCATTATACAGAACTGATTGTAAGATATAGTACAGGAACACATATCAATATCATCTAGTTGTACACATCAATATCATCTAGTTGTACGAGAAATAATCATTATATCTAAAAGACAGAAAGGAATTTACAGCGATCGAGAGAAAAATAGACCAGAAATAAGGAATTAGTTATGTATCAAAGATGCCTGGTTGAGCCCAAACCGACAGAGAATATGTTTTTATTTTATTTTATTGAATAAAAAAATCTCTTTTGCCCTGCCTATTTAAAGGTGTATCAGTTATTAAGATATCTATGTTTCCTATTGAATAGATCTAATTGGGGTTGACTTTACTTATACCATGAGAATGACTGAAAAATAATAGCATATTTATTTTATTAAATTGGAGGTTATTTTTCCTACTTATTTTGAAGTGTTCTAGCTATTTAACGATAACACCATGGAAAGACGCCTCTTTTAAAATAAATGTGGTTGGGGTTGGCTATATTATAGATAGAGTTTGTTTGTTTGTAGAAGGCTTTATTTTGATAAAATTTTATTTCAAAAGCATCACAATAAAAACAATCTCACAATACAAATTCCACAAAATAAAACAAATAAGGAATGGTCATACATAGTATAACATCCAGTTATAAAAATTTGGAAAACACATTAGGATTATGATCTGATTAAACATTTTTATCATTTGTCTTAAGCCTTCTTGCTCTAATAATCCATACCCAGCTAAGAAATTTGGAGATGGCACAAGCGTATATTAGCCGAGTATCTGACATGAGGATTCGTAGGGCCATAGAGTGAGACCTGGTACCCATATTCCTGCACATTGGTTTCAGCCACCTAGATCTCGGAAGTTTGTATGCAGTGCATTCAAATAAGATATGGGGCACTGTTTCCAAGATCAGCGGACAGAATGGGCATGAGCTAAGGGTACTTGGGGACACGCTCCAGCGTGCTGTAAACTCACCAAGAGGAAGGGTGCGAATCCTAAATTTAAAATACAACATGCGATCCCGCGGTTTGGTAATAAAATCAAAATAGGGCTCTAACGAGGGTACATCCTTTAGAAGAAGATAGTTGGAAACAATCCTGCCATTTTTTGGGTTTGAATATTTTTTATTATACACCCAGCTCCAGTAAATCTGCTTCAATTGGGATTTTAGCACAGCAGATCGAGTTGTCCATGCCTCCCCTGCCCAAGCTCAACAAGTAAGGATTTTACATTACGCAGCCAACTAATTTTTGTCCAGCCAGACATAGACAGAATTTCTGCCAGCCCTTCCGCATAATGAGCAAGTTCCGGGACTCGCCATAGACGTGACCAGAGTAACAATGGGCGGAGCTGGGCCTTGTCCTTTATTGGACAATTCCCCAAATCATACAGTACCGGAATCATAGGTGTACTTTGGGGAAGGGACAACAATGACCTACGAAATTTATTCTCTGACTGGGTAAGCTGGGCAATGTTACAGGCACCCCATAATTCTGCCCCATGCTCTTGCATTGTAGATCTCTACAATGGGGGAGATAGGTTTTGTAGTAGAACTACGCTGTTCTTTGTGAAGTGTGCCCGTTACCCTTTTAAGAGAGAGGATCATTTTGTTAATATGAGGGCCCCAGTGCATTCGATCGGAGAGTCTGATGCCCAAATAATCGAATTCCGCCACCCTATCCAGCTGCACACCGTTCAGGTTTGGCGGGATTCCCATTTATTTTGCCGGATTTAATACTAAGTATTTGGTTTTACTGGTATTAATTACCAGTCCCCTAAGTGTACAGAACACATAGAAGCTATCGAGTAGCTTCTGTAAGCCGACTGGGGACTTCGAGATGAGGAGGGTGTCGTCCGTGAATAGCAGGGTCGGGATGCGTTTACCCGCCAGGGAGGGAGCATCTGCAGGTTTTTTTAGCAGATGCTCCACCACTCCATTAACATAAAGTGAAAATAGAGTGGGGGCTAGCACACAGCCCTGGCGGACGCCCCTACTCACATCTATTCTAGATGTTTTTTGGCCCTGACTGCCCCACCTCACCTGGGCGAAGTTTCCCTCGTGAAGCTTGATTAGGATACTCAAAATGTATGTGGGCATACCCAAGTCCTGGAGAACCCCCCCATAGACTCTGCCTCGGCACTAGGTCGAAGGCAGTCTTCAGGTCTATAAAGGCCAAATAAAGACTGCCTCCGCCCAGAACAACTGTCTTCCAGTATAGTAGATGTAGTCGGAAAACTTGCTCAATTGTTCCCGTTCCAGGACGGAAGCCTGCCTGTAGGTCGGACAGAATTTTGTTGTCTTCGACCCACTGAAGGATTCTGCCTAATACTGCCTTCCCTATAACCTTTTGCGTGGAGCCTATTAGGCTAATAGGGCGGTAGTTTGCGGGGTCGTCCCTCGAGCCCTTCTTAAAAATAGGGACCACCTCCGCCCCTCTCCATGACTCCGGGATTGGCGCACCCTTCATGATGGCATTAAGGAGACCTGCCAAGATCCTCCCCCACTCTAGATAGTTTAAGCGCAACAGGTCTCCTGGAACCCCATCGGGGCCTGCTGCTTTACGCGGAACCAGGGAGCGAATAATCGCTTCAACCTCTTTTGCCGTAAATCCGATGGCCTCCTCTTCGGACAGCTCAAGGCTAACCAAGGGCTGGGCTTGTTCGCCGAGGAAGTCAACTGTATACAGGGAAGAAAAGTGGGCAAACCAACTGTCACCAGTGATGTTACAGGTAATCAGGGAACTATCCGGTCTATTCCTTGATCTTACTAGATCCCAGAAACCTCGTGCGTTCTTCCCCGCACTGGCCATCTTGAGGTCATGCCAAAACTTTTCGTCCCAGTCCCTCTTTGCTTTCTTAATGGCCAAATTATAATTATGTCTTGCTACTTTAATCAGAGACGTCTGCTTGCCCTTAATTGCCTGGATGAGTAATGATTTATTTACTCTACAGTTCTTAGAGTACCAGCCTGGTTGGTCTCTGCGTTTCTGGCTCCCCTTGGAGTTACTATTACCTTTAGTCAAGAATAAGTCTCCTAAAGCTTTAATTGTGCCACAAAATGTAGTTGAAATAGTAGTCGGATTTAAGCCACCAAGTTCTACTTTACTTTGGTAGTAAGCCAAAATGGAGCCAATAAGCTGAATCTTCCCCTCATCAAGCAGAACTCTGGGCCAATTAAGGCGTCTGCCACAATTTGAAGGGCACACCTCTGCCCAGGAGAGATATTCGAGGGGGGCCATAGTCGGTAGAGAGCTCATCCATAAGGGATGCAGGGTCAGGGAAAGCGGGTTATGGTCACTAAGGACAGTGGGTACAACTACCATATCCTCCACACACTTCCATAACTGGAAGTCTAGGAGGATATAATCTATGCGCGGCGAGTGACCAACTCTATTGTAAGTATCCGCCCCCACCATGTCCGACACTGTCCTTCCATTCACTGCTCTTAAATCAAATTCCAGTGCCAAAGCATTAAGTTGGACTACTCTGGAAGACCACCTTTTGACAGAGGGAATTGACAGCTGCGGAATACCCCTCCTGCCATCCTCTTCCATAATGTTAAGAAAATCTTCAGACGCAAGAGGCTCGAAGGTACAGTTCAGATCGCCCGCCACCAAGACTAGTGAGCCTTGCGTCTGATTCCTAAGCTCCTCCTCGAGCTTGGTGACAGTGGGCGATGGTAAACTGCCCCTCGACCCCCTGGGGTAGATATTAAAAATAGTTAATGATTCCCCTCTCCTTGGTCCATACAGAATCACTTTTTGTAAGTATGGGGAATTAGTTTCAATTTGGACAACACGGTGTCCTAGGGCAATATCCACCCAGATAAGTAGTCCTCCTGCAGGGCGGCCCCGCCCTGAACAAGAAGCAACTGCTGGAACATGATAAGTCGAGTAACCTACTTTATGGCAGGGAACAAGACTCCATGTTTCTTGGAAAATACATATATTATATGACCCAATAATTGAGTTCCAATCTGGGAGATCGAGCTTCCTACCAATCCCGGCCAAATTCCAGCTAATGATTTTAAGATTCGACCGATCTGATGGAGGAACCGGGGAAGCCAACTCAAGGAGATCACATCCAATAGCAGGACTGGGGGGTAAAAGAGGAAGAACAGGTGGTACATACACGATGTCAATACTTGGTAGGTGCGAGGACAGTTCTCCTAAGACAGGAATACAAGATCTTCTGTCACAGTTTGGTGTTACTGGAGCATGCAATCCCCATGCTAGCCCCAAAACCTCATTATATCAATAGCCACTAGGCCATCCTGGGACACCCCTGCCTCTAGATGGAGGAAAGCAAGGGCTGTAGGGAAAAATAGGTGGACGATAAAGCCCTCCAGGCTAAGTTCCCCTAAGTTCATAACCCACAAAGTAGGGGGGCAAAATTTGCGGATGAAAATAGCTTAAGTCGAAAGTGCCAATCCCCGTGCTTCCATGTTTGGGTTGCTGGTTACATATGTGACTAACTGCCCCAGGATCACCAAAATTGACCAAAATACAATCGCCACTTATGTCCTTCCTACGGTCGCCCACCCAACTTGCTCTTCTTACATTTAACATTTTCCCATCATGGTGTTTTAGAATAGGCCTGTTTGTATTTAACCAGAGCATGGTTTTATTTTTCAATTCCTGGTAAGATTCATATTTACCCTCCTTAAGGGGACCCCTGTTAGGACCACTACATAGGGGAGGCATGCTGGGGGCAGACTAAGATATACTAAGCCCGTGGTTGCCTCAGCTATGGGATCTTCAGGGGCAACTGATGAAGAACAATTAGGGGCCAAGGGCCTACTGCTGATGCCATTAGAGTTGGAGCCCAAGTTTGTTATGGGTGTAAGATCTGTACCCGAGTCCTGAGAGTTACTCCCTCCTGTGTGGGATGCTAAATTTTTGGGGCATCTACTTTTGGCTAAGTCATTGGAAGCCTTAAATAAGGCTTTCCCTGCCGAGGGCCCCTCGCCAGCACTCCCCCGATTTTGTGTTGCTTGCTCAAGTACTCCCCTCGAGTTGTTGTCAGATGAATTAGCCAACTCCTTGCTTTTAGCCTGGAATTTTATTAAAGTTTTTAAAGAGTGGAAATTGTCCAGGGAGGTTTGTTCGAGCCGATCGACCCTTCCCTTTAAACATTCCAAACTCTCAATAATGGGTAGTAGCAGGGATTTCATGAGTTTCTCTAAATAAATCGAGTTAGGCTCTAGAGTTGTGGTACTGAAAATTCTGGACTCGTGTAATAAACTTTGTTGTAGAATGACGATTTTTATATCAAAAGACCGAGAATGGCTAGTACACGATGTACAAGCATTTTCGTCATATTCCAGTAACGATTTCACCTCGAAATTGTCATTTTCGTCCTGAACCCTTGGCTTCCATTTTGTGTACAGCAGCCATTTTGTGAGTTGCCCTCACATAGGCTTATAACTACAGCCAAATTCGATTCCAAAGGACACGTACACCTTAATTGACTTCTCTGTGACCTGGGCAAGCTGAAACCATTGCCCCAGGCCGAACCTGCCCGGCCAGTTCCTTCCCCAGTGGCCGAGCGAGATAGCATCATGGCACAACATGCCATAAACATTTTCATCGCACACACACCCTGTCTTATCTTACTCACACCTGTCTCTACTCCCTTCTTTATGGCCTGTTTACGATGGGGATGTGCCGGGTTTTTATGATGGGTTTCTGCAGCTTGTGTAAGAAGGAATGTTGGTTTTTTGCATGTTTGCAAAAGCTAGAACTGCCCCTTTTCTTTTTTTGTACTGAGTCATGTAACGCTAAAAACATATAAAAGGCCTCTGTCCTCTTCATTCCTCAGACTACCTCATTCACCTGCTACGGCTTCTGGGTGACGTGGCCTCACTATGTTAAATTTAATAAAGATGTCTTTTCATATTACAGCTTCTGTGCCAAGTTTTTGTTATATTAGTAAGTATTCCCTGAGAACGAAAATTACAAAAGTAAGAAGTTCTTCAGTTGGCGCCCTAACGCGGGGCTCATCAGAGAAGTGACTTTCTGTGGGAGTGATCGTGCCAGGAGACTGAAATAAACTGAGGAGGACAGAGCAAGATTCTGCTAAGAAGGTACTCTGTGCACGGGGATTCTGGAGATTCTTTGATTCTGCGGCCCAGTATATTTCTGATCTTCCTGATTTTTGATCCTCCACATGATGTCACTCCTGACTGATAACCTTTTTGCGTGAGTATTCCTAAAAAGACCATTAGGTCATGTAGAACTTGACAGTTAGAATCTGGATAACATTTTGATTAGTAAAAGTAAGAGTTAAGTATAAGTGGGTCACTCCCAGTCCTTTGTTCTTTGATTCTTTGATTTTGATTGGTTCTTAGTTTGATTTGTCCTTAGTTCTATTTGAAGATTGCAATTTTCAAAAACCGAGGGTCTTGTATATTTACGAGTGTATCGATAGAGATAGCCCCTTGAAGTTTGAAGCTAGATTAGTGAGCTATAAGATGCCTGATCTTAGCGAATTTGGAGATTTGTGTTGGCCAACTTTGTATACGTTTGGATTAGCCGGCTTCCCCTAAAGGGGATATCTAAATAGGTTTAGATTTAAAAACATATTTCTTCCTTGGGGATTTTGTATCGCCAGGGAATTAAAATATGACATAATACAAAACAAGGATCCTTTCTTCTGCGCAGTTTTATTGAATGGAGATATGCAGAACGATTTTTGGTGTTCTGCCAGCCAAAGCTAGTGAATTAAGTGTATTGTGGCTTCGTGCACATACAGCAGTCTGTTGGGCTGTGTTTTTTGCAGTCTTTTGGAACCGTATTGCGACGTTCTTCTTGTAAATATGACTTACAGCTAGTATTTACAAATGGCTTTGTTTTCGTCCTGAGTGTCGATTTGTGGGTTCAATGTGTGTTTCAATGTCTATGTGGTTTTTCTCATTAGTGTAACTTCAGTAATAGCTACAGCGCTGTATTGTGTGTCCTGAGTGTTTGAATACTTTCTCTTTATGTCTGCAATGAGCTCTCAATGTGTGTTTGTGGGTTTCTTTATGTTTTCAGTCTGTTAAGTAAAATGTCAGATTAATTAATATTAAGAAGAAATTAAATAACTCTCCAGCAATTTACTATGTCACATGCTAAAAATCGCTGTGTTGCTATTTAATTTACAGACTAAGCAAAAACGCATATGTGCAAACTGTTAAATGCTTAAAATAGATAAGTTAAAATTCACATTCACTAGGAATACGAAGGGCCTCAAAAATAATTGTGTCTTTTGTACCGAAACGAATTTATAGCATTTTTTACTTACATGCATTGTAGTACATGAAAAAGACAAACACTTCAGCTAAAGTGGATTTTTGATAGATTTAAATGCATCTTATTGCACGCGCATTTTTAAAAAAAACTTGAAATGTCTGTTTTCAGTAAGACTGAAAGCGTGCCCAGGTTTCAGTTTCAGCCCTGTGCAAGGCCTTTCCTGCCGTTAAGGCAGCAGATGTTGTTTTTCAAAGGCCATGAATAATATTGGAATGTTATTTAGCCCAGGACTTAGCCGTTAGTTAATCACAGTTGGACTTTTTCATTTCAGAATAGTGTTTTAGTGGGTTACAAAGATAAGGTTCATCACTTTGTATCACTGAAAGACATTCCAATTGCGATTTTCCTCTCTTTAAGCAATTTTTTTTTAAAGTATATTTTTGGTTCTTTTGCTAAATACTGATTGCCCTTTAAAAATGGCGCGAAAAATGTCATGTTTTAAGTTAGGCTTTTTGTGCGTAGGCGCATAAATGAATGCATCTAAAAATGATAGACAAGGGATGCAGCTTACCTTTATATGTGGAGTTATCATAAAAACAGATAATTGGTTTCATTGAACGAAAAAATATTAATTATGGAAAAATTATTTGAGAAAAAAATAAGTGCTTTTTAAAATCTTTTTTTGATATTTATAAAGCGTAATACTCATACTATGACCTCCTAGTATTAAAATTTGATTTAAGTTATGTGTTACGGTGTAATTAGGTAATTTGCATGTTGGTTTTCACTTGGCGCAGGCGTAAAAAACTCATTTTTCCAAGGATTTACATGAGATATGACTAATGTCTAATATCTGTAACGTGTAAAGAACATCCTGAGGATGATTAATATGTAAAACAATTATAGGATATTTATTTTTAAGTGCCCCAAAGATAAAAGTCGAAATTGAGTTAAATGGGTTTTTAACACAGATTCTTGTTATTTACCATAGCTTGAAAGTGTCTCTGGCTTCAGTAAATGCATACATTTGTGTATAATACAAACTTGCGAGTTGTTATTAAGGTTGTTTTTCATAGCTCAGTGAGCCAATGTGCCCGGTGCAGAGGTTTGTGTTTAATATCAGGGTTGTAGGTTCTAACTTTAGCAGTACCAAGCATTTGTTCTAAAAACTGGTATGTGTGAACCCTTCACAGTAAATGTAGTAGGCCTTCTGTCTCTGTCATGTTGACATTGTGACCTTTTAAATTCGAGCCTTGTCTCTGTGAAATGCAGAATACCCTTGCTAAACAGGCCTCTGTAAGGTGGAATTTCTGGTTTAAAGTTAAAGACTTAATTCCAAAGGGAAATATAAAAAAGGTTTCTTGAAAGGTTTCTATAAAAAGTCCCAACATCATGACATTTGTATTTCTGCTCTAAAAAAATAATGTCTGCTAGTACAGAAAAAGAAGTGTTGCATTACGTCTTAGACAAAAAAATAAGATGCAGCCTTTTACTAAAATTTTGAAGCCTACATGAATAAGTAAGAACGATTTGCCAATTAAGAAGTTTTTTTTTATCATGGAGATTGTGGCACAAGACTAATTTTAGGTGTCAGGGAATGGATTTTACCTCTAAAAGTCAAAAAGGCTTCATGTTGCAAGGTGACTGACAAGATGGTAACAGTTAAGTAATGGAAATTTATTTTTGTGTTTGTTAATGTGTATCATGTTTTGTCTTCCGCTTAAAAGTTACAATTGATGTCTGTTTATTATCTGTATTATCTGTACATATTGTATATGTCTCTCTTTTGTGTGCTGTGTATTTTTTTTCCTTTTCGCTTCTGCTCACAGATCATTCCTGGATTGCTCTGGGGGCTTTTAAGCCTAACAAGACACGTGAGTTTGGTTGGTTGAAATGAGATGTTTTTTTTGGGTTTTTTGCGCAACTCCTTTGAAAAGAAATGTCCATGCGTTTTTCATGTTTGTGTATTTTGTTCTATCATGAATTGTTCTTGCTGGTTCTGTGTGTCCGAAAGTTGTTTTTGACAGCAGATACCCACTATTGGTGATCTACTGTCAAACAGGAGGGTATCCTTACACGGTATTATGCGTCACCGCTCATTTATATATGCTATCGTTTTACAGCGAGTATATCTGATGGCTTGACGTCCGTTTTGTGCATTTTTGTATGTTTTATGTTGTATGTTGCCGCTTAAGAAATTATTACAAATTCACCCGTGTTGTTGTGAGGGACATGTATGACGATACGTGTCGCTGTCAACAGTTGGGTAAAATTTTCGCTGATACTAAAATTCACAGATTTGATTTTTTTTACATATTGTGAACCAGACAGACAACACTTCACCAGTGTATGTCAAATTTGGCTATAAGTATTGAAGAAAAATAAACAGCAAATTGTGTCATTTGTAGTCACGATACTGCCCTTTCCTATAAGGAACAGCCAGCCCTGAAATGATATATCCTGATTGGACGTAAGGATAAATTATAGATTCGTGACTCTTGTACATGGTGACCTAATTTCTATTTTACATTAGTCAGTTTTATTCTGCTTCCTAAGTGGCTTTCCTATGGCTCCGGACCGTAAAAGAAACCAGGTTTCATTTTTTTCCTGAAGAAGGAACTGGAACATTAGCTGAGATTACCGTATATGGTGTAGTGGCCAACGGTAGAGTTAAATTTGTAGACTATTGTTATTTTTTTTGTGTATCACCCATACTCTTGGTATTGTGTCACATGCCTGACTATCACCCAAGCACATCAGGCCTAGTTATTGGGGATTTTAGCTGTGTCCTATTCTCTTTTCCGTATTCCTTTCACCAGTCAACTTTTAGTTATTATTAGTGTATTGTTCAGGTCCGCACTTTCAGATTGCAGTAATGTACCATGGACCCCCACTTTATGTATAATTCCCTGTTGCATAACTAGACTGGTTTCTAAGAATTTTCTTTAGGCCTATTCTGATGTTTTTCCAGTCTAACTGTTAGGACTGTTAGGACTGATTAACTGACTCAATACTATAGTAAGATAAGCTTTCCACCTCAATAGGAGACACAATACGTTTTTTTTAATATGACAAATTCAATGCCTATTCTAATTTGGTTTTTAGTTCCTTTTTCTGCTGCTTTAATTTTTATGAACCAGATGTATTTTAAATAATGGAAATACCAGGACTCTCTAGTTCTTGTCTTTTGTTCCCACATCTTGATCATTAGCTTTTGCATTGCATAGTCCCACCTGATGGACAATTATTATGATAACATGTATGTGATCCCGCTTTTGAGATGTTCTAGATGAGGAATTTAGGAACACCTATGTGTATCATTGAGATAAAATGTGTTTGCCCCATTAGACATGCCACTATGTGTGAGGACATCCATTCAGATAGAATTCCCATGTCGCTATGATGATGAAAGATATGCTCTCACACGGAAACCCAATTGAAGAGCCTAGAGGCACTGTTTTGCCTATTGCCTTTGTTTTTGTATTGCCTTTGAGAATGACAGTGTATTACAACGCAGATTTGTCCCATGGCTGTGGCCACCCCTTTGAAGATCGCAGGCCACCTGTTTGCAGTCCCCTTGTTGTACAATGAACTGTTTAAAGCATCGCACTTGCTTCATCAGAAGGCGTTCAACATCAGAAAAGAAGAAGGAGCAGTCCCTTGAGATTTCAGTGCAAAAGAGCGCCTGTCATGTGCTGGTTAACCTCTGACAGTGTGCAGTCCCTTGAGATATCAGTGCAAAAGAGCGCCTCTCATGTGCTGGTTAACCTCTGACAGTGTGCAGTCCCTTGAGCCCCTTGGCCTGAGTTTTCCCCACGCATCCCTTTTTCCCTTGCTTCAACGGAAGTGCAGTGCACCGGAGGATCCAAGAGTGGCAAAAGGCACTCCATTCTGGTGCCCATGAAAGAGCAGCCTGAGCGTCCTCTGACACTGAATGATGAGTGTTGGAGTCTGAGAATGGTCCCGGGTCTGCACGAGATGATCTGTGCCCATATCTGTAGTGTCTGCCGCAGAGGAGAGATACGGTGCACTGCCTTGAGACATTGAGACTTTTTGAATGAGCTATGAGTATTTGCCAGGAGGGCACTCCAACAGATACTGAGCATCAGAGCATGGGAGGCCTGAATCCAAAGGCCCATGCAACAACGGGAGCAGACTTGATTGGACAGCCTGCCAGAGAGGCTTTTTGAACAGACTCTGGGCATAGTTGGTTTCACAAGAGGTTTCCGTGTGATTGTATAGACTAAGTGTTAGGAGAATGATTTTATTGTTCAACTGGCATTATTTTTAAGTAGTATTCTGTTTAGTAAAAGCAGAATAAAGTCCATTTTCTGTGAAAGAGTATCCCCTTTTCACCTCAGAGCATTAATGAGGGTCACCACTGTTTCACTTGAACATATAATGAATTACAGAAATGCATAGGAAGACCTACAATGTTACTTGATAATTTTAGGATTTACCTTTTGCTTAGGGTTGTGAAAAATTATGATTTCATTTGTAATAGCGGTCACTACTTTGTCTATATGTTCTTAATGACGTGTTTTCTAGTGTTTTATAAACATGGCAATGTCTTTTATGGGTGGGATTGTTTTTGCTGCCCAATTCACATCTGTACCCACCTCCCAACCTATGTCTCTTCCTACTTCTACTTCTTTGCATTCTTTCCAGATTTTACCTGAACATGGACTAGTTAGGAGGTCAGAGTTTACTGATAATTCCTTTTGTACAGTTTCTGCATCGACACCAGTTAGTAGTGAACATCACTAATTGTTGGGTGTGTGGTCTTATACCACATACTACAGATAGAGGCATTCCCTATTTGGTCCTGCCATATATGGCCTTTGTGCTACTGCGTGTGTAAGGAGACCTGTCCCGAGAGAGTCGCTAAGTAATAGGATTATGCTTCAGCAACATCTTGATGATTTGATAAATATAGACCTGGACTCAGACTAGCGTGAGTATAGGTTATTGCCTATGTAAGGGCAAAAGGAGCGCCTGTGGTACTGAAAATTCTGGACTCGTGTAATAAACTTTGTCGTATATCAAAAGACCGAGAATGGCTAGTACACTATGTACAAGCATTATTGTCATATTCCAGTAACGATTTCACCTCGAAATCGTCATTTTCGTCCTGAACCCTTGGCTTCCATTTTGTGTACAGCAGCCATTTTGTGAGTTGCCCTCACATAGGCTTATAACTACAGCCAAATTCGATTCCAAAGGACACGTACACCTTAATTGACTTCTCTGTGACCTGGGCAAGCTGAAACCATTGCCCCAGGCCGAACCTGCCCGGCCAGTTCCTTTCCCAGTGGCCGAGCGAGATAGCATCAAGGCACAACATGCTATAAACCTTTTCATCGCACACACACCCTGTCTTATCTTACTCACACCTGTCTCTGCTCCCTTCTTTATGGCCTGTTTACGATGGGGATGTGCCGGGTTTTTATTATGGGTTTCTGCAGCTTGTGTAAGAAGGAATGTTGGTTTTTTGCATGTTTGCAAAAGCTAGAACTGCACCTTTTCTTTTTTTGTACTGAGTATTGTAACGCTAAAAACATATAAAAGGCCTCTGTCCTCTTCATTCCTCAGACTACCTCATTCACCTGCTGCGGCTTCTGGGTGACGTGGCCTCACTATGTTAAATTTAATAAAGATGTCTTTTCATATTACAGCTTCTGTGCCAAGTTTTTGTTATATTAGTAAGTATTCCCTGAGAACGAAAATTACCAAAGTAAGAAGTTCTTCAGAGTAGAGGGACCAGGGGAGGTAACATCACTAGGACTTACAGTAGCCAGAGTTGCAGGCATATGACGTGTTTGAGTATTAACTACGCCAACTGCCACATCCTTTACCCCACCCCCCACTCTATGACTTTCCCTCGGTTTTTTGGCCTTCTTGGTGGATTTTATACTCCCACCCCCTACACCACTAACAGCTCTTTTCCTTTTGATGGACAGCCCTCGTACTCTTAGTTTTACTACTGCCGCTGGTTGCACCTGTAGGTTCTCTGTATCTACAGCCAAAGTAGTGGGGGCACGAGCTCCGGCAAAAGCGCAACTCCCTGCAGATACAGCTGCTGGGCCAGGGGTCTTGTCTACCACAACAGGTGCACTGCTATCTTGGCCCCCCTCTAAAATAGCTATAGAGTTGCAAGTAGCAGATGGTGTCACCACAGGAGTTACCAGCGGTGGGGCGATAGGGGGAGGAGAGAGAGAAGGGGAGATAGGAAAATCTATTACCACAGGACTGTCTCTTCCTAGAGAGATTCTCCGCTCATTATTTATTTTGTTGACTATTTTTACCAAGTAATTGTCCATAGTGGCCCCCCCAGATGGAATTTTGTCAACCTTCAGTTTGGACATGCTCTAAACAATATGCAGAGGGAGGATGCTTATCCCAGAACGAGTATCAGATAATGCGTCGCCTGTACCCTAAACAAGATCTTTATCAGTGGCAGAACACACAACAGACTTATCACACATAAAGGGGGAACTATAACCTGATTATTTTGCCAGGGGTCCTAGCCCAGTCCAGACTCCTCAGGCCTCTGAGGGCCGCAGAGGGCCCGCCCTTTGCCCGGGCTTCTCCCGGGGCGCTCCCGCGCGCTTCCGCGCGGCGGAAGTGGGCAGAAGCATTTATACGCCGGTGTTGTGGGCGGTGACTGTCCCCAGACCAGGTGCGATGAGCCCAGAGCCTTCTGGGACTTTGAGTCCTGGCTTGTGGTTAGGGCGTCTCGGCAATGCGGTGTCAAGTCTCCGGTCTGCTACCAGCAATGAGGGCAATGGAAAACAGCTCCCGCTGTGGAATTAGAGGTCCCGTTTATTCCGTAGTTCTGCTAAAACCCTAGGACAGCACAGCACACGAAGCACAGGCGCTGCGGCAGAGTAGAAGAGAAAATAGAGAATACTTACCATACATAAGCGCTTTAAGATGTTGAATGAAAAACCATGTAGAGATAGGTCCAATCGGGGTCTTTGCATCAGGTCTTTTTATCTATATGAGTCCGCAATGGAGAGTCAAAAGCCGACGGGTTAGCTGTTATTCTGATATTGTAGTGAGAAATACGGCCTATCTAATTCAGCAAAAGACCATGTGTATATAAAATCATGAGCTGAAAGATAACTGACGGGATGCTTGATCTTTTACATGCAGTTGTTAAATACACGTCTACCTACAGCGAATAATTGTCAACCCGAAAGCGTGAATGATTAAAAAAGGATGTACCTGTAAGGTAGCTGATATCACTTTGTAGATCAAATAAACATGGCAGCATGGGTCGCACCAAATAAAGTTAGAAGCTGGCGAAAGCTCAACGGCTGAAAGAAGTCAAAATTTATACAATTTATAATGTATTCAAATACTGAATGCATTCTCTTTGTGATGATGCGGAACTAGAATACAGGACGGGTTTCATATTAATCTACCTTAGTTGGAGAGGTCTTGCATCCCCAAACGACAGGCACTGCACTGTGCAGATGAATAAGGCCAGGTGATCACTATTATTGAGCTAAGCAGGTGCTTCAAGAATCTTCAGTTGCTAAAATCAAATACACATCGGTTGTTGGTATTTCTATATTTGTTGGAGCGGGAATATGCATGCAGCAGTGTATATACAACAAACGTGCCACAAGTATAAAGGTGGGAGAGAGATATATTCCTTATTTACCTGACGTAGCGTATATGGTGGCTCATATATTGATGGAGGATTGAACTGATGAAAACGTGAAAACACAGGTTAAGTACCTCAACGGTTCCGAATATAAAAGAGAAAAAAACAAAAAGATGCTTTGTAAATAAATCTCAGAATAATATGTCAGGACTCACAATGTTAAGGGCACAATCAGAGTGCTGTATGTTTATTACCTGTGAGGAGCTTAGCGTAGTGATTACCCCAACGGAGTGGCGTCTGTTGCCTTGTGAAAAGCGACGAGTCTGAAAGAGCACAGGGAGAGGGCTCATGTATAGTCGAGCTGATAAAAGCATTAAAATGTGAACTGGATACCTAAGCGATACAAAAGAAGGAAAGGAAAAAACGAAACGATGTTTTATTTAAAAGGAGCTCTAAATAGTGTTACACGACTCTTAATATTAAGGGCGCACTCGGAGAAATGTTCGCTAATTACCTGATGGAAAGCTGAGCGTGCTGATAACTACAAATGCGTGGCGTCTACTGCCTCGTAGAATAAATCGAATCTGAGAAAGTGACGATGATATGCTTATATATCACGTTATCTGATAGGTGGACAAAGCGGAAATTGAATTCCTTGAAGAGATATGCCATGATGGTTGACAACTGGTTGTGTTGTTGTAAGGGTATATCTAAAAAGTACGGACTGTCTTCCTCAGACTCATGATATATATGGTTTGTCTATATAGGGGCCGTTAATATAAGAATAGTACTTATATAGGGTTTTCTAACGAAGCATGCGAATGCACAGTAATATGAGAAATGATAAGATTCCCACATACTATATAGAATAAGATTGCTTAAAATAAAGTCGAGTAAGTGTTTTCAACTTTTGTTCAGAAAGGTGGAATGTAGATATTTTTTGGAAAAAATAAATAAAGACTTTAAATAATGGCATTTTCCCAGGGCAATTTGTTGTTTAATCCATTAGTAAAAGTACCTAGGGAAAAAATCCCCAAAACTTCCTTTTTCTTTCTGATTTTGTCTCCGCCGTTGTTGTTGGGGATGTGGATTTTTTCCAAGATTCGCCATCTAATATCTGACGATGTATGTTTAAATTCAGAAAAGTGACTAACTAGGGGGGCTGTATGTTTAAAAGTTTTTATGGCAGATCTATGCTCTGTCAGTCGCGTTTTCATTGCTCGCGACGTCTCCCCTCTATAGCCCAGGTTGCATGGGCATATAGTTAGATACACTATATTGCGTGTATTGCAAGTCCATAATTCCTTGGCCTGGATATTGAAATGGTTAAAAACAAAAGATTCTCCTGTGAGAATGCCATCACATGATTGACAAGAACAGCATCGGGAGGTACCCCTTACACAGTTTGTTCCATCTATTGATTTTTGTATGAACGGGGGGTTGTTGATTGATGTAGTGTATCGTGATCGAACTATTAAGTCTTTGAAATTTTTATTACGGCGATGTGCAAACATGGGTTTTTCTAGTTTTTTCTGGGTATCGTCCACATTCAGAAGGTGCCAATTGGCACTAATTACTTGTCTGACAATGGCGTCCAGAGTAGAATGTTTTGTTATGCATACCAGCTTGGGTTCTTCTATTTACTTTTGTGACTTAAGTAAGGCATCTCGGTCATAAAACCGTGCTCTTTTATACGCTGTCCTGATGAGGCGATGAGGATAGCCTCGTTCTAGGAATTTCTCTTTCATGGTAACTGACTGAGTGTCATAGTCTTTCAAAGTGGTGCAATTTCGTCTTATTCTGAGAAATTGAGAGAAAGGAATACTATCCTTCTGGTTCCTAGGATGGTAACTTGTAAAATGTAGGAGAGTATTCCTCGCCGTCGGCTTGGTATGTAGATCTACCTCAAGTTTATTGGAATTGTATCTAATGTAGATGTCCAAAAATCCACTCATGAAGGATCAATATGAGCAGTAAACCGGAGGTTAGTGTCGGCAAGATTGAGCCAACTTAAAAATTCCTGCAAGGTCTGTTCCCCATTGGTCCAGATGAAAAAAATGTTATCAATATATCGGTGCCAGTGGGAAACAGACTCAAATAAAGGTGCCATTTCGTTGTAAATATGTTTGGATTCAAATAGCGCCATGTATATGTTTGCTATTGACGGAGCCATGGCTGCCCCCATGCTCACGCCCTTAGTTTGGAGATACATGTGGTCGCCAAACTGGAAGACATTCTCCTTAAGTACTATTGATAGACATTCGTTGATGAATTGTTTGGCACATGGTATAGAATATTCATCAATAAACCACATGGTCGCATTTATGGCTTCTAATTGGGGAATATTACTGTATAACGCTTCAACATCTAAAGTGACTAAAAGATCACTATGTTGGTTGAAGGGAAGATGTTCCACCTTCGATATTATGTCCCCTGTGTCTTTAATATAGGACGGCGTCAAGGGTATATAGGGCCTTAGTACATTATCGAGATATTTAGAAACTGCTTCAGTGGGGGTGCCTATTGTAGAAACAATAGGACGATAAGGAGGGTCCTGTTGGTTTTTATGTATCTTTGGCACTCCGTAAATACATGACACTTTTTTCTCCGATTTGTTCAAAAATTCGTACTCTTTTTATATTGATAATTCCTTCATTGAAAGCTTTTGTCGTTACCTTATGTATTGTCGTAATTACTCTTTCGGTGGGATTAATTGTGATCTTTTTTTAAAAGGTGGGATCATTAAGCATTTTAAGCATATTAGTTTCATAGTTCATAGAGTCTATGAGAACTATGCCTCCTCCTTTATCACTACACTTAATTACAATGGATTTGTTGTTTTTCAATTCATTGAGAGAGGTATATTCTTCTTTCGAGATGTTGTATCTAGGTTTGGGAATAAATCGAAGAGCTTGTTCTAATCGATTCAGGACCACTTTTTCAAATATAGCCATTTCAGGGCCAACCTGGTCCAATGTAGGTGTAAATGTGGATGGCAAAGATACTATATTCTCTATTCTGTCATCTTGGTTTGTCTCTTCCCTATTTGAGAAAAACTTTTTGAGTCTTATCTTTCTGAAGAAAGAATGGATATCCTGGTGTAGTTTAAACAGGTCAGCATTGGAATGTGGGCCAAATGTCAAACCTTTCGTTAGAAGGGACACATCCGCAGCGCATAGATTATGTGTAGATAGGTTAAAAATGGGTATTACATCCATTGTCTTTGGTATTGTTTGCTGCGGGTCTCCAGATAGTGATGAGGTTCTTGATCGTATATTGATGTCAAAATTAAGGAAGAAAATACAAATGAACTCAAATGTGCTTTGTTCGGTGCACCTCCTTTTGTGAAAACCCTTTTGCACGCACTCTTGTTTTTTGTCTACAATAAATTTTAGTCTGACAGAGACACGACAAAGTTTAGAATATTTGTTTGAACTATCTGGCTCTATAATTCATATTTGTGCCACAACAAGTAGGAAAATGCATAGTACAAATATTGTAACAAAAGATCTCTGGGCTTTGACAGCAGACCTCATACCTTAGTGCCCAGATGGTATAGCTACATCATAGGAACCGCATTGCTCCTCTCCCTGGAAAGGTCCCTCTCCAAGTGTATTTTTCACGCGTGCCTGACCGGAACAGAACAACAAGGGGCATTGTTTATCGACCTTGCTTGCAATGTTCAGACTAAACTCCAGGAACAGGCAGAGAACGAACAATGTGTACAATTCCCATGTGAAAGGCACGGACAGAATCATTGCACAATAAAAGCAGTTGGTAATGTGTGCAAAGCTAAATCATAGCTGAAGGGCTCATGCTTACTTAGTGATGTCGACAATGTTCCCACCGGCCACATGACACCCTCCCCTTGGCTAGGTCAGTAGTACTGATGCTAAGAGAACATGTAGGTATACAGAGCCAAAGCTAATCACAATAAGCCAAATTAAAAATGAAAAACTTTTTTATTTTTTTTAAACAAACTAACGAAGAAAAAATGGAATGGAATAAGCTTTCAAAAGTTGTGGCATAAAATGTCAAAAGGAATGCCATGCAGGTGGGACTAAGATCGTCTAACAAAAGTGAAAGGATGATGTGTACTGTAAAACGCGACCAGTTGCGAAACGGTATCCGCATTCCTTCCTCCAACGAGGGTTGACATCCAATCAATCACAGTAAATGAACAGACGTGCTCTTAATCCTGTGGTTTGAGGAGCATTAGAGGGCAACCTGGGTGAAATTCGATTACACTCTGCTGTTCGAGGCGCTGCGCAAAAGCACAGGTACTCAAACCAGCCAGAACTCCAAGAGTAGCTGCATACATCAAGTGGTCTTCCCCTGAACAGTCCTGGGCCAACAACAGACCCACCAACTTCATAATCCAGGTCAACGAGAAATGTAATGGAGAGGCATATATCCAGGGCCCAATTGAATGGGCACCGGTGACAGTAGAGCACAGGTTGCAAGCAGGTGAAGAAGGCGTAGCGGATGTTGATCCGATAACTGATGTCCAAAGTGGCTAATGGCAAGCATCCAAAAAGTTGCTGCATTCGTTCACGGTACAGCCGCAATTGAACGAGGCTGGCCTGAACCGCAGGACGGGAAGCCATTACGCAGCAGGCAAACAAGATGCAGTGCACCGCCAACCAGCAAGAGCACCAGGGGAAACCCACCGAAGAGACTGGAAAAAATAGAATCAATAAAAGCAGGTATAACACCAAATATAGTCTGAAATGATGACACCAGGCCGGATCCCACAGGTTTAAAAAATAAAGAGCCAGTCCTTCGGTGTCAGACACATTAAACATTTGGTGTATTAACTCCCCCAAATGGAGTGGGAGATTTCTATTCAGCAGTGACTGAATCTCACTTGAAGTTCTAGCCACCTGCAATTCGAAGGTCTCGCTAGCCGATGTGAGAGAGACTTCTTGTTCAAATAATAGCACTTTGAGTCTCCTTAACTTGTTGAAGTCCGTCTTCAAAGTTGGAATTGAAGGTCACAGCGAGGTATCAACATCTCCCTGTGGGGGTGGAAAAAGAACATTGCAGCAAACAGTTACTATATAAGGGATGCCTGCCAGTAAACTGCAGCAATTGTGGTAATTTAGGATAAGATAACTACTGTTCGAAAGTAAATTTAGCGTGGGAATTATCGCAGGGACAGGAGTTCCTTTTGAAAAAAAGGCTAAATTAGGGGCTGACACGTTGCAAGTGCCATGGAATTTAACTTGTTTACATACTAAGGAATGTCCTAAGATAGATTCCCAGTCCTCCCCTGTGAGGAATATTTCCTTTTCCTCCTGCTGACATCGAAATCTAAAAGGTAACAACCATAATTCATGGAGAAAAGTACTACTAAGCGGTTCGTACCTTCCAATAGGATAATGCTTCAAGCATGCTGCGAATTGATACAGGGAAATCGGTAAAGATATGACCCCATGTGTTAGCCAGACTAAAGAATATCTCAGCAATAGTGAAAGGCAACTGATCTAACTTTTCAATGTGTAACATAGTATATGTTTCGTCTTTCATAGACATAAGCTTCTGTTTATCTGTCAGATTAAATGGTAAAAATAAGGCAGAATCATTCAAATAATCCCATGGAACTTTTCCATTTTTCAACGTTTGCATTGTCCAGCAAAACTGCATTACAGACTTTAATTGATTTTTTATTTTTTTTATTTTAAAAATCTTTATTGAAAGGAATCACTGTTAAACACGGCATGGTGCCTATAACCCTGGTCGGGCCTGCAGCGAAGAGGTTAACAAGGACATTAGTATAACAATGGTGTGAGTACACACTTAATTGACTTTGACCATGGTATAGCATAGATACATAATTTTGTACGATATCAATCATAGATGAAGCAATATTATCCAATGTGTTAATGCAATCATCAACCACATCAAGAACTTTGCGTAAATTATTCGGATCAAGTTGTCGTAAGCGGAAAGCAGCTTCCATTTGGGACAATTTCTAAAATTTCTTGTATACAGCATACATAAATTGTTTCTTACAAGGGGATTTTGGCCCCAAAAGGAAGTCTGGCAAATCTATGTCACCATTTAAAAGAGACAAATATTGTTTGACAGATGACAATGTGGAGTGTCCCAACCATTGCTGGCATAATTTACCTACTGTAGTAACGGTATGTGACTGAGTGAAGCATGGGTCAGGTCTACTGAGCATAAACCCAGTGGAAACATTAGAAAAGCTTAACTGACAAGCATTGGTACTTACTGGCCACTACAACCAGCCAAATTGATTACTGTCTGAGGAGTTAAGAGTACCATTTTGAATCATGTCATATATGGTTGCCATTGACAAATTTCTGTAGTGTGGCCATGCGCCATAGCAGCCAATTGCGGAAGTGAGGGAGAATTCAAATTTCTACTAGAAGCGAGACCAAAACATGTAGTGTGTTGCACTGTGTCATTCAAAAATATCCACTGTGATGGAATTAAACAAGCACGATGTAAGGATTCAGGACCCTTGACTTGCCAAAATTTGGTACCCTATATTGATTTCAAATCAATGGTGTCCTTCCAGTACTCATACCCCATTAAGGACAGGTCGGCTATGAATGAAAAAGAGTATATTAATTTAGTTTGGGTTGACATACATTTTTAACGTGTTTGGGTATTCTATTTATAATAAAATGACGTCAGGTCTGCAAGATTATATCCCGAAAAATATACAAAATGGGGTTTTCAATGTTCCCATTGTGTATAATTCACTACAGTATTTGTTTTTTGTAAATAATGATGACCATAATGTTGAAAACAGAATAGGTCAGCATAGTTTGCAGGATTCAAATATAAATCTTCAGTTTCAAATGCTTTATAATATTTCAAATCAGAAAACAGGAAATGGACTGTGTTTACATCCCAATCGTCCGAACATATTCCTGGCGTGACAACATCACCTAAGGAAACACGAAACACGTATGAAACATGTATGGAATTTGAATTATCTCAGTCTGGCCGTAAATTTCTAATGGAATTTTGTCCCAAACAATGCCATCACTAACTGGAAATGCTGAAATTTTGACAAATGTTTGATCCCGTTTCATTTTATGAGATGAAGTGTGTGGGGCCAAAACGCCATCTACCAGATGGACTACAGAGCGTTCAGGTAAGTAATGCCCATTTATTAGATGGAAAAATACTGTCACAAAACCAATCCACATAAAGAGATACACCATTGTTAGCACCATCCAGATGTGTGTCCAAGGAGGAATCAATTAAGTTCTACGAAACCAGGAAATGAAAATACAAATCTGAGTTGGACGATCTTGTTCATTGGAAGATGAAGTAGAAGTTGAGGGAAAGCTATGTCTAGCCATATAAGAACCCCTGGCACCCAGGTGAAACAACAGGGGCTGTTCTGTATTCAAAGTGGAAAGGATTTCAGTACCAGGCCGTTCAACTGTAAGCTCAACTAGTGGAGAGGCATATTCATGCGCTATTGAAGTAGATGGAGATACAGACACCAAATCGACCGGGGTCTCCACATCAATTTCCAGTTGAGTAGGTGGCAGTGAAGCAGGCAAAGACATGAATCAACAAAACATGCCGATGAGGAATGGTTGTAGACACACTATTCCGAATCGGGCATATGGTGTAACATGACATTGCCAATAGAAATAAATCTGTTTTCCTTGCGGCCTGGCAAAGGAGGCAAAATCACTGTACAAGTACCCTTTAATCCAAGAACTGGGGACAAAATAATTTTTTGTTCTCTAGCTTTTTTGGACCAGATCACCAACTTTAGGAAGCCAGTCAGTAACAGGAATCAGCACCGCTGCATCATTGGATGAGGGCGAATGAGCTTTAGCCAGTTTGTCACATGTCTTTTGTAGTTCCTGTAACATAGTAGAATGGTTATCTATGTCGAATGTTGGGGCAGCCGCCACAATGTCTAGACCATCAAGGTATGGCACAAACATGTTAATGTCATAGAGCATTTTGTACGGGTTCCATCCACCCAGAGATCTTCTAGGGAGATGATTAAGTGCATGTTGGACTCTGCACAAATGAGTCAGCCAACCCCTGCCAGTGCCTAAGACTCTAGCTGTCAAAGATTGCTTTAAGTCACGGTTCATTCGCTCCACTACTAAATTGACCTTAGGCCTGTATGGAGACGAAAACTGCTCCAACACCACCAGAGACTTAATTGCATCCTCGTAAGCCTTAGAGGCAAACACAGGACCTTGGTCTGAATGGAAGGTGCCACAGGCAAATGTTCCGACAACGATACGCAAACCCCTAATGACTTTTCGAGTGTCAGCACTGCTATTCGGCCAAAGCCAAAGGAATTTAGTGCATGAATCCACTGCAACCATAATATGCTTATGTGCAGTGTCGGACGTCAAAGGACCGCAATTATAAAGATAAGTATAACCAAAAAGTTGAATCAAAATGAATAGCTGTGTATCTGCGACCATAGAAGGCTTAATTTGTTGACAAATATCACAAGACAGTACATAATTACGGGTTTATTTGTATAAACCACACCACCAATAACGCTGCTGCAAAATAGAAATTGTTGCAGAAACTCTGGCATGTGCAGAAGCCATACTTTCATGTGTGGCAGTGATCAATGGTAGTCTGCGTTCCTCATTGGGAATCAGCTGATTCCCAACGGACGGAATAGTTGCAAATGGGCCTTGATCAGGAGATAAGTGATATGATTAACGGGAAGGAAAACCTTGTGGGAACTCCATTCCATCCTTTGTCGCAGCAATAGCCGCAAGAATAGCATTATCTATTTTAGCCATATGCCTAGTTACTGCTGCTACTGAACATGTACGGTACAAAAGGGGGTGGTGATGGACGGAGCATCTGAACCAATCAAACACTCACACCCAGTCAAAAGATCTGGGCTTGATCCATCACCGTTCTTTAGCCCACTCTGCCACCCCAGTTCAGACATGGCTATATGCAAATCAGTCCGACCCTGTGCCTCATGGGAACAGTCCAGCCCGAACTGCCAAGCCAATGCTTCCCTGGACCGGAAACAAGCTTGCGAGGACCGGTTTCTGGCATTCCAGCCGTCTTCAGCCCGGCTAGCTTGAATCCAGTGGCAAAGTGAGCAAGAGACTCACGTCTGAGCATACCCTGCCACACTTATGGCAGCCAAAGCGGTTCAAAAGGGGGTGGTGATGGACGGAGCATCTGAACCAATCAAACACTCACACCCAGTCAAAAGATCTGGGCTTGATCCATCACCGTTCTTTAGCCCACTCTGCCACCCCAGTTCAGACATGGCTATATGCAAATCAGTCTGACCCTGTGCCTCATGGGAACAGTCCAGCCCGAACTGCCAAGCCATGCCTTCCCTGGACCGGAAACAAGCTTCCGAGGACCGGTTTCTGGCATTCCAGCCGTCTTCAGCCCGACTAGCTTGAATCCAGTGGCAAAGTGAGCAAGGGACTCACGTCTGAGCATACCCTGCCACACTTATGTCGGCCAAAGCGGTACAAAAGGGGGTGGTGATGGACAGAGCATCTGAACTAATCAAACACTCACACCCAGTCAAAAGATCTGGGCTTGATCCATCACCGTTCTTTAGCCCACTCTGCCACCCCAGTTCATACATGTGGCAACTGCAGATTTGGCTGCCTCATCAGCCAAAGAATTACCAGGAGCATGTGCTCCCGCTATCTGATGGCCAAGAGTATGGATGACATGTGTGAGTGGCAAACGTTCCTTTAGTTTGTCCATTCACACCCAAAGCGTTTTTTGCTTTACAGAGCTACCTTTGGCGCATTGATAATCATTCTGAGACCAAAAGAATAAATTGTCATTGAAAGCCTGCACATAGTAGTAGGAATCACACACAACAAGAATGGATACATCATGATAAGCAAATGCTAGAGCTAAAATCAAAGCACGTAGCACTGCCAATTGAGCCGTATAGTCACCAAGTGACTGTGTGTGCACTATGGAAAATTTAAACTCACCATCAACAATTGAGCCTGTCACCATAGTGCAGACCGCCGAATAAGCATACTTAGAACTAAAGACTGGCTGAGCAGAACCGTTGGTATAGATGATACATTTGTATTGATCAAGAGGAAGCAAAGACAAAGGAGGAGGATGAACGTGTTCATACTGTAAAAACTCCTGTGTCCACAAAGAGGGATCAAAGATGAAAGTGACATCAGCTGATGTTAAGGAACTTGCCCATTGTATCCAACTGGGATGTAAGCTTTAGAATTCAGAATACTCGCCTTTGTCACTGCCTCCAAGACAGGTACAGGCGAGACCATATGCGTTTTCCCAGTGCCAGAGAGCATTCTTTCAGAATTGCCAAAAATGCCAACTGTGTTAAAGGGAATTTCTGCTGATGTGTACAAATGGGATTTGTAGGCTATTGGTACCATGTCACCTTCATTGTAAAGTTAAATAAGTGAAACCTTCAGTCCCTGGCACTATTCTTATGACCAAGTTCATAGTATTGTCATGTGTTAACAAGAAGTTGGTCGCAAGCAGATCAGACCGTAAAGACCGAAGAATTTCAGTGTGCTTCGGATGCCAGCTGGAAGACGAGAAAGTGGGTTGTTTCCATGCATAAAGCGGTTTGGTACGCTGGCATAATCAGGAATGCATGTCCTCCCGAAGTTTAAAAATACCAGCAAGGATTGTAGTTTTTTCAAAGTAGACGGAGGTTGCAATTATGCACATTTCTCCAGAAAGTGGGGTGCCTACCCCCTACCCCTATTATTCAGTTCGTATCCCAGGAAAAGTACAGCCAAGCAGGCAATATGGGATTGTGCAAAGTTGAATTTGTAACCCTTGTCTGCAAAACTCAGTGTGATATGATCTACGTGCACAAGATGCGGTATTAATTCATCATCTGTCAAATAGATGTCATCAACGTAAAAGAATGCATTAGGATCAATATCAAGCAAAAGCTACACAATACACGCCGCAAAAGCACCAGCACATTTCTTATAGCCCATAGGCAACCGTGTAAATCTTTTTTGATGGTGAACGACTGTGAATGCTGTCTAACATGGCTTTCAGAAGCCAAAGTGTGACTGTAAAATCCATTGGAAACATCCAGTGTTGTTTTGTATTTTTTAGGAACGATGTTATTTACTAATGCAGAGCTGTGTGCGTTCTTGACTACAAATTTATGAACGTGAGTGTTTAAATGTCTGTAATCTAAAACAATATGATATGAACCTTCCAGTTTCGATATCAGAAAAATACAATTACTCATGGATGAAACACAGGGTTTAATGACACCCTGACATTCTAATTGGGTCAATATTTCACTTACTGACGCTTTCCGTCATGCTTGATTGGATGTTGTTGCTGGGGCTGTGTCATAAATCGAAACGGTATTTCATGGCGCCCACCTGATTATGATACACAGCCGGCGCAAGGTCTAACGCCCATTCTGCCGCTTAAGCATGCTTAGCCTCTTCCGGGACGTAATGCGAAAAAAAGGGGAGTATTACATCCTCACCTCGAGAAGAAGATAAAACAAATGGTGGAGACCAATCAGCTTCTGCCAACAAAATGTCATATGAAGATGTAAGGTTGTCCCAAAAGACCGCCTTAGTCATGCATTTTATATTGCCTTCAATTTGGAGGCTTATCTCATAAAGCCTGTTGGTGGGCGTAACTTGTGTCCCCACTGTAAAGAACATGTCAGTGGCTCTCGCCTCCAGACAATGGTGAAGTTTCTCTTGCACTATGGTAACTTCCGCCGTGCTGTCCAGGAGCGTTACCGCCCATCTCCAGTCCAGGAGTAGATTTCTCACCTTCTGAGGCATACTCTGCTGTTAACGCTGCAACCTTTTGCTTCTGAAATGGTGCTCGGTACGGAGGTTGTCCCTCTTGTTTGGTTTTTACATCAAACTGGCGCTGCGGGTCAGGTTGCTGAGGCGTGGTCTTGCCTTGTATGCGGTCCTGTCACTCTCTACCACCGAATGGTTGATCCGATGTTTCCTGAAAAGAACGAGGATCAGGAACCTAAAACCTCTTGGGTGTTTTAATACTACAGTGGTCACGCAAATCATATCTACGGTCAGAAGTTGTAGGCGGCGGGGAACCCGCACGTGAACTAGCATGTGACCCTTTCTTCTATTGTTGCTTCTGCTGATTTTTATTCCTCCGGATGACCCTCCTTCTCAGGAGGAGGATTAGTTTGAGGAGGCTGCATAAAAGGGCGAATTCCCTAACTATTGCATCCCAATGATTTATTTTCATCCTCAATAATGAGTGGCAATTATCGTTGCTTGTCTATGTCCGCCACTGCCGATAGACGTTGATGGACTATTAAGCTAACTGCTTAACCTTTGACATTGGCAAGAATCATATCTGAGACTATCAGGAACATACCTACTAATGTCATCCTAATTCCAGGGCTGACCCTGCTCCGTGTTCATCCGGTACCTTCGTCAGAACGGCCGGTAGAACTGTCATGGCGGGTGTGCCAAAGCACAGCAAATTAACTGCAGCAAACATCATCCTCCAGGTGGTACATTCAGTAACATCGGGAGTTATACCTTTTGGTAAACCTATTGTCAAGATTCAGTGTTTTTCAACCGGTATTGTATGTGGAAAAACAGCTTTGAGTTGCTCAAATTTTTCTGCCAACCAAATCTGTAAATTATCCCTATTCTGAGGAAGCTTGCCCATCACAGAATTACCCATAACGGGACTGATGGTTATACCCCCACCATGAGGTGCAGCTCTAGCTGGAGCCACCTGTAGATTAAGCGGCATATATTGTATAACACTTCTGTGTATATGAATGAGCAATGTATGTAGTTATCTTTGCTCTGCGAGTGTAACACCAAGATAAGTTGGATGTGGTGTAAAACCCACTAAAAACGGGCCATGTGGCCTCGTCGACCGATAACGGTCCTAAACAGACCACAGAAACAGGCTGTGGAAGGGCGCCATTAAACCAGATGGTATGCTCCCAAGCTGACAACGGAACTTCAAGTAAGCGATAAGGACTATACTGCTGCAGAATCTGGGCTCGTGTATATTCCTTAAATAAGTTGTTATTTCCATCTACAGCCAGAAATGTAACCCACGAGTAAAAAACTTTGAAGTGGAATGCTGGATCCGCCTCAACTACAAAGATAAAATCAGCTCCTGTATTAGGGACTCCATGCTGAATCAAATGTGCTGTTACTGACACACGGCTATGTACCGCAATAGCTACTACCTTAACTAAAACAGTATAGAAGAAACCTGAAGAACGGTAGTGCAATATTGGGATCAAATTAGAACAACAAAACCTTTTATACTTCAAGCTTGAATAACCTGTAACACTCTTATTATAGGAGGTAAAACCAGCCCACCACGGATGTCTCTGTTTACGTTGAAAGGGTATTATGGACAGTTGCAAGCGCTACTCAGGTGCCTTGTGAATAGGAACCCGACCAAACGTTGGTGGCGCCATGTTGTAGGTATTTTGCACAATTGCAGAGCTAGGCACAGGAGTTTGGGACCTCTGTGTATAGAGGCTAGGCCTTCCCACCACCTTAGTGCCCACAAGCCCAGGACAGACTAGCTATAGTGTCTCATTCGCGCTCCTACACACTCACAGAGAAGCGAATGATTAGACACCCCAGAACACAACACTCCTGACTCTCTCAGTAATCGCGGTAACGAGGCAAAACCCTTTCGCTCGCACTCTTGCTTTTTTCCACAATAAAGTCTGACAGAGACGCAACAAAGTTTAGAATATTTATTTGAACTATGGTGCTCTATAATGCAACAAGCAGAAACATGCATAGTACAAATATTGTCAGCATAGCAACAAGGCCATATAGCATGAAGGGAGATGTCATAACGAACAAACAATGGAGAAAAGACAGTTCAGCCTAACCTCCCTACCCTTGGTAGGAATAGCTATTATTATATAACAGAAGATATCTGGGGGTTTGTCAGCAGACCCCATACCTTAATGCCTAGATGGTATATCTACATCATAGGAACCCCATTGCTCGTCTCCCTGGAAAGGTCCCTCTCCAGGTGTGTTTTTCATGCATGCATCCCCGTAATATCAAAATGCTAGTCTTCCACCAGCTGCATTGGTATGTTGTGTCTAAGTGCTAGGGCCTGCCCAGAACAGAACAACAAGGGGCATTGTTTATCGACCTTGCCCACAATGTTCAGACTAAACTCCAGGAACAGGCAGAGAATGAACACAGTGAACAGTTACCATGTGAAAGGCACAGACATAATAATTGTAAAGTAAAAGCAGTTAGTAACGTGTGCAAAGCTGAATCATGGCTGAGGGGTTCATGCTAACCTATTGATGTCGAGAATGTTCCCATGGGCCATGTTACACCCTCCCTCTCCTTCCTCTTGTAGCTTGTTACTTTTATGTATCCTCTGCAAGGGCCCCCCTACCAGCAGGTACTGCAGCACAATAGAATTTGTGGTAGATAACACAGGTAAGCTTATAACTCTATGCAAATCGTATTACCATTATTGTCATTAAAAGAATGCATAAAGTCGTCCAGCTATGCTTGTTGGACATTCACGTACACTATGTGGGGTTAAATAAACCAGTGAATATTAAATACTGTGAATTTCATGTGCTACAAGCAAGTTGCTCCTTCGGATGGCTGTTAATTGCTGAAGTCACATGCCGCAATGCGAGGAGGAAGGTGTTCTGGCTCCCGTCGTCCGCCAGGGCTGACCATGACCCCTTTTGACCGGCAGGCAGCGAGACTGCAGCAGCAGAGAGCAGCAAGGAGCGAGGAGTTGGAGACAAACGCCGACAAACTCCGAGAGTGCTGCGGGCGGGTTTGCTACCAGAAGGCCACCGTCACGGAGGCCCCCCATCTTGGAGGTGGTGTGTGTGTATCGACGCCCCCCCGCCCCCTAACCCTCAGAGAAAGACAAGGCAGGTGAGCAAGGAGCGACGAGTGACCTGGTGCGTCCGTGGGAATAAGAGTACGGCGTTGTTTTCGAAACTTTGATGAGGATGGTACGATGTAGGATGGCATCTCAGCAATTTGTTTGAAGAGTGTCATCAGCCGCACTGAAGATTTAAAGGGTCAGGGACTCTAAGGCTATCCATAAAAACTGCAGCGTCTATCAGCAAAGGAGCATTTATGAACTAAGGAAGTAGGTTTTTGCAACTCTCCCACGAGTGTGAGAGGCGAAGCAGCAGCAGTAGGAGTGGGAGCCAGGAGCGAGATCAGCAGAAGTGGAATCCAGAGCAAAGCTGGTGAGTGAGTGCTGCTGAGTTACAGGAGCTGGGCAGGACGGGAGCGGCGAAGGTGTGGAGCCCTCCTGGTCCTACCGGTTCCTCTTGCCTTGTCCTGCCTTGCCCTGCCTCCCTCACCTGCCTCACCTGCCTGCCGTGCTTGCCTTGTCTGCCATAGTGAGGGTCGGCAGCCACCTTGCCTACTTGTCTACATTGTCCTCTGCCTCCCGCCACCTCTCCTCTTAGCCTGCCTCTCTGCCTGCCATCCTCCAGGAAGAGCCTCCGTGCCTGCAGGTAAATCTGGGCGGCGAGTAGCAACAGAGGCTGGGGCACCTAGAAAATCCTGTCTTAGTCCCAGCCTCTAGGATCAAGGGGGAGCCAAGGAGGACTGAAGGTCCACAGGGGGTACCGTGAGGACCTGCTGAGGTAGCAAGTATTGTGGAGATAGCGGTGACGACTGACCACAGACTACAGCAGGAATAGAGACAACAGGGGAGGATAAGCCAGAGGCTATGTCTGAGGCTAAGATACAGGAGTCTGCTGTGATTAGCTTTTCATCCGTGCAATCATCGGCAGTCATTTGCAGCCACTCCTAGCCACCCCCTGGCTACCCCCTTTTCTCATCGTCGGGTGAGTGCATAGTCACTCAGTTTCGGGCTCCATCAAGGCTCGGTGGCCAAGAAGACCACCACAAGGTCATTTTCTAGTAGTACAAGTGTAGCAGGAGTGCTAAGGAACAAAGAAGGAAAGAAGGAAATGAGATCAGGGAAGATTCGTCAAGTGGTGACAGGCAAAAAATAAAAAAATTAAAACATCTAAAAAATCTTTAGAAGGAAGGCTCACCTACAAGCCAAAAAGGAAAGTCTGTAAGTTCGAGAGAGAGGCTGGTCTCGTGCCGACCCCCAAAACAACAACGCTGAGCCCGAGAAGGAAAACCGGGATTTACAAATTCTTTTATCTAAAGGATCCTATGGGGGCGATTTATGCACCAACAGCCGAGGCCTCCAAATTGCCAAGCCCCATTGTTCCAGACAGTACAAATGCTCCCTTGGCACAAGTTCTGACAAATAACAACGATGCTCCAACAGGGAAGCAACCCTCACAAAATCCAATGATAGATCAACCATCAAGTAAGATGGTAACAGTTACAGCACAAGAGCACCAATTTAAAACCCCAATAAATGCAAGGGAAACAACTAGAAGTGCAGCAAATAAGGGAAGCTTAGAGGAAGCCACGGAGGAAAAACCAAAATCAAACAATTCAAGCAGAAGTATAAAAATCAGAGACATAGCAACCGAGGGAATTACAAATGTAAAGGAACCCACGAAGGAAGCTATAGAGGAAATATTAAAGCTAAGGGAATCATCAAAGCAGCTGGCACAAGAGGAGGAACCCTGGTCAAACTCACTTTCCTTAATTAATGACCCCAATTTTTGTTACAAGTCTGTTTTATTTTCAGAACAAAACCCCAGAAGGGGCACCAATACACAGCGGTAAGCCTACAACCTCTGTCCGAGGCCGGCCGCGAAGAATGTGCAACAGAATTCGTTAGATCAGAGCATTGAACACAGCGCCGTGCCTACAACCCCGAGGGGCCGGCCGCGTGGCTAAGAAGAAGCTGATAAAGTTGTCCAGCGTTGGAATAGCCCCAATTACAGTTCAGGGGGGACGATGAGAGAGCAACAAGCTCAGGAATTACTAACGACCCAACAGGGGTCCATGAGGCCATAAGAGAGCTACAGAAGAGAGAAAGAAGATGAAGGCGAAGAGGGAGGAAGCCAGAGACAGAAGATAGAAGGGTGAGCGCGCTGACAGGTGTGACGGGTAGACCAGGGGCTGGGAAGCAGCGCTGAGCGGCAGGGGTCCGTCTCCGGGGCGCAGCTGGTAGAGGAATCACCTACGGGAGCAACCTGGTAGGGTCTGTAGGGACGATGGCATCCTCAAAGAGGTGCAGGGTCCTGAGTCTAGTGGGCATGTGTCGTGCATGCTCTGTGGAGCACAGATAACGCACCAGGGGCTTCCAAACTGTTTTGAAGCGGGTGGGGCGCGTCTGGAGTCGCGCCGTTAGGAGCTCCATTGCCAGGACGTGCCACAACCGCACAAACCAGGAAGCTATTGGAGGGGCGTCAGGCTTCTTCCAATGCAAGGTTATGAGTTGCTTGGCCGCACCGAGCATCTGTAGTGTTGCAATCCAGTCACTACGGGTCAGGGCCATAAGATTTGATGGTCTAACACCCAGCAGGATTGTACCTATGGCTTCAGGCAAAGGGAATCCCAACACCCCCCTGATGTGGCTAAGGACCTCCTTCCAGAAGACAGTGAGGAGTGGGCACGCCCACCATATGTGCACAAAGTCCCCCGTCGCAGCATGACCCCAATTTTTTAGAACTTTTGGAAACAATAACACAGAACTAAGAACCCCAAGGGAACGTAACGCCTTGCTATCTGTAACTTGCACAGAAGCTCAACAGAGCAGACTGGGAATGGTGGTGTCAACCCCACGAAGCCCGCCGGCCAACAATGATCAACAACGGTTTGTATTAGATGATATTAGAAGTGCTCTAACAAAACAAAACCAATTGAATCTTTCAACACCAATAACAATTTCATCAGTTAGTATAATTGATCATGAATTAGGGGTTTCGGGGAAGTGCCATGAACAACAGCCAAGCACACAATGGAGTCAGTCCTTGCTAGGCACACCGGACCAAGCAATAAGGGTGCTGAATTATCAATCCTACAAAATGAAAGTCCAAATAGACCTCATAAGTCTAATTGCTGGCCACATCTCAGGCATAAACGCCAAGATGGACTTAATTATGTCTGTACTAACAAACCGGGGAAAACCGGAGCTTCAAACACACAAAGACAAATAACAGCCTAACTGCGGCTGCGGGAGTATAATTGAGAAATTGGCAAGTCTACTGGACATTTTAAAGGACATTTCAGGGGCCGTAAAACTAACCTGTAATAACAAGCAGAACAAGGAAACGCAACATAAGATGGACATGTTGGCAATTTCACAATACAACAACTCAATAACAAATACAAGTTGCAAAGCAAAAGGCAATCTAGAGCAATCAGTATTCAACGAGCAACTGGATACAATAGATAATCTAATGGAAACAATACAGAATTTTCTTAAGACCTCGCGCCTTGTAAAACCAACAAAAAGGCAAAGAAAACGTTCAAGGAAGGCAAGGCTTAAATACAAAAAGCAACAAAGCATAGATTCAGAAAAAAACTTTTTGATATTTAAAATGAAAACACCCCGAGGAGGCAAAAGCAAATCATTGAATATGTCCCCGGGTGGGGCAGTACTAACTGCTGTAGTACAACGGAAACATATTTCAGATCCCATTGCAACAGAAGAAAGCCCAGTCACCGCAGTTAACATTGCCCCCACCCTTCAAAAAAGCAAGATGAATCAAGGTCTCCTTATAGATCCAGGACGCCCATCAACAAAATAAATAGAGCCTAAAAACAGACAGGAAACACAGATACCTGAAAAACCTGAATCAATCAAAGTTGTAGGGCAAGCAGGAACATCTCAAATCATAGACATAAACACCTCTTAGGACAACACACATTAAAAAAAAAAGCAATAGGAGAGGAATCTTCACATCGGAATGAGGGAAGTAAAATACAGAACGCACAAAGAAGACAGGAAGACTCAACAAACAAAAGGTTTCTGGAGAAAACAAAAAATAAACCTCAACCCCAACATAATTTATTAAAAGTTACAATAATTGGAAAGGACCGAAGATGTATGCTACCTACCATGGAACCAGACCCCGAACCAACAGGGATAAGGAAAATAAGGAATCCGGGAAAAAACGAGGAAAAAAAGGAGGAGGTGAATGAAGAACCAGCGCAACAAGAAGCCCACGCCATGTGTGACTCATTAACAATTAGCAATTTTGCAGCTGCTAAAGATGATATCTTAAAATTGCCCGAAGGCTATCCAAACCACTCAGAGGCGTTCAAATTAAAATTGACATTTGTGACAGAATATCCCACAAAAGCAAGGCAGGATATTCAGAACCGAGGGAACTTGTTAAAATTGTTCAAGGAAATCCCAGAATTAAAAAGGATAACCTCCCAAGATTTAATAGCTGGAATTTCAACCAAAAAGATTAAATCAAGACACTGAAGAATCCGTGACAACTTGGGCCACAAAGGAACTAGTGGACAAGATATATTCAGCGAGACCAAGGTTTGAGCCTCGGGAATTATGTTGATGCTACACAAACGTCCAAGGTACCCTTATCCCCTCCTAAATAGCCAAGAAATTAAAAAAATGATGGTAGAGCCGGGAAAAGCCAGAGCACATGCGTACGAGGCGCTCGTGCCACTACGCCAGTATCATCATCTATCGGAAATGGGGCCAATACATCAGTAAGTACACAACATGCGGGAAGCCGAACATTTGAGAGGATGGATTGGTCATGGGTGCCAAAATTATTAAGCAAAATACATAACTAACCAAGAATCAAAACTAATAATGGCAGCAGAGATGCAGGACAAACTCTTGAAGGAAAAAAGGCTGCATATTGTTACGATTTGCTCTTGGAACGTCCACGGTTTTAATGAAATGGACCAGGACCATGAAACCCTAGCCTTTTTACAGCAACAAGATATAATCTTGTTCCAGGAAACTTGGAAAATAACTCCAACTTCAATTCCAGAATTTAAAGAACAACACATTTTCGCAGAAAGATTTTCACCCTTTGGACATCCACGAGGCGGTTTATCGATATACGTAGCCCAAAAGTATGATTGGTTAACAGAAGAACAGGATGTTGGGGTTAATTAGGTACAAGTGATTAAAATTAGTGGTAAGTCCCCACTAAATAAACTAATGTGGCAACTTCTACTGATTAATGTCTACATTCACCCTGAGAGAAAGACCCAGAAAGAAAAATATTCCACTTTAATGTCCCTGATAAAAGCAATGCAAAGAGCTTACGAGCTATGCCCCATGTGTATCTCAGGAGATTTTAATTGTAACCTCACAACCAAAAATCGGGTTGAAGGAAAGACGCAAGTGAACTGGGGAGGACAAAAAATAACGACCTTAGATTGACAATTCTGAACGGCAACACAAAGGGCGACATACCAGCAGCTGTTACCTACTTGAGTGGTAAGGCTCGCTCAACAAAAGACTTCACAATTATTAGCAATAAGTTACTCCCAGTACTGAAACATTTCAAATCGCCCAACGCATAGAAAGTGATCACTTCCCTCAAATAACGAGAATTAACATCTCTCTCACTCCGGCCCAAAAAATGAATTCCCTTATGCAACATGCCGATAAGTTTAACTTAAAAAAACTAAAATGGCAAGGTGGGGACTTGAAAAGTATCCAGGAGGCAGCAAGGAAATATGTGAGTAAATTGGGGCCACAGACAGAGGATGAACTCGTAAATAACTGGGAACAGCTGGCCCAGGTCCTCATCCAAAAATTTCCAGCCTTGCCGGGTAGTTGTTTTTTTTTTTATAAACTTTTTATTGAAGAAAAAAACAGACAGACAAATAAACAAACCAAACATCACAAGGCAAAAACATAATAATACATTGTCAAGGGACCGTGCTGGCAAAGCTCAAAGGCTAGATGGATACAATGCAATCAGATAGAACGGGGGTAGGGGCGGACAAGGAAACAAGCGGAACCATTAACCATAGATGACGAGTGAATGCCAATTAGGGGGACGAAGACACATCAATGGTCACATCCTGTGGGGGGTACATATATTACCACGGTAAGCATTCCACTGGGACCAGATTATACCCCATTTCCTGGGCCGTCCCCGGGAAAGGTACACAGTCTTCTCCCGGAACATGCACCAATCCATGTTTTCTTTCCACTTGGATAGGGTAGGTGGTCTATGTGAACCCCAGAGCTGGGCAATGTCCCTCTTCGCGACCACATTGCCAAGGGTCGCCCATATAATCTGTGCTGAGCTGTAGTCGTTAGGCTCCCAAACATTCAACAAACAACACCTGGCCTCGGGCAGCAGGGACACACCCGTGACACTTTTCATGACATCATGCACTCGGGACCAGAACCTGACCATCTCCGGGCATTCCCACAATATGTGGAGAAAGGAACCAGACATCCCACAGCCACGCTTACATACCCCATCCAAGGAAAAACCCATTCGAACCAGACATGGCCTAGTGACATACACTCGATGGAGAATCTTAAGTTGGACGAACCTCAAGCGAGCAGGAATGGCGACCTCCTTAGGCGAGGACAACGCGGATTGCCAGTCCTCATCGTCCAATTCAAGTCCGTCTGCACATCATGCAGCCCGGAGGCGGACCAGCAAGTCAGCTCTGTTATTGATGACTTTCTTATAAATCAGGGAGATCGTGCTGTCGGGCACATGACCATCCAAAATGCGGTCCTCCAGAGGGGAAGACTCAGGAATTTCAGCACCCGCAGCAAACACAGACACAGAGTGTGACGGATCTGGGCGTACCTAAAGAATTCAGTGTCACTAATCTCATACTCCACTCGCAGCACATCAAAGGACTTGACAGTACCCTTCGACCACAAATCACCCACTCTGCTGATACCAATCATGTCCCATTTATCAAAGCCTTTCGTTTTCCACAGATGGCCCAAGCATTCCGAATCATACAAAGGGGTGGCCCGAGTAAACCTGCCACACCAACCCAAGGCCGTATTCGCATCACGCCACACTCTCACTGCAATCTTAGTGGGCCCGGTCAGTGTTCTACGGAGACTACCAGAATACAACGCTCTGCTGAAGGTCCCTCCAGGCAAAATAAATCTGTCCATGGAGAACGCCGGGGCAGGGCCCGGTGCGTAGGTCGCATGATTAATCGCACTTAAGTGGAATGCCCAATAGTAACGTCTGATGTCCGGGAGGGCTATACCGCCATCATACCATGGAAGCGAGAGTTTAGAAAGAGCAATAGGGGCACGCCCATCCCAGACCAGTTGTCTCTGCGTACAGAATGCGAGGCAGAGACATCATCTTGAAAAGCGCCGCTCTACCGAGGGGCGACAGCGGCAACCTACGCCAGCGGGCCACATCAAGCTTGAGCCGCTGAAGGGGGGGCAATAAATTAAGTTCATAACGCCTGGAGGGGTCCAAGGAAACATAAATCCCCAAGTACTTAAACCCGGTCTCCGTCACGTGAATCGGAAATCTACGCGGCAGTGGAGGGAGATCTCCAGCCAAAACGTAGACGCAGGATTTAGCCCAATTGATAACAAGACCGGAGTTCTTACCGAAAGAAGTAAGAACATCGAAAAGCACATTACGGGACTTTTTAGGGGAGGTGAGATATAGGAGGATATCGTCCGCGTATAACGAGACTCGATTCTCAAAATCCGGAGACCATCGGATACCCCGCATAGAAGGTTCCCAACGGAGCCAGTCCGCCAGAGGCTCGAGAGCGAGAGCAAAAAGCAAAGGGGACAGCGGACAGCCCTGTCGGGTACCCCGTCCAAGCGTAAAAACGCAAGACACTCTTCGATTAACAACTACCTGGGCCAGGGGATTTTCATAAAGAAGTTTCACCCAGGCTATGAAGCCCGGCCCAAACCTGAATTTCGAGAGGGCCGCCCAAAGGTAGGGCCACTCGATAGTGTCGAAGGCCATGGTGGCGTCCAGAGAAGCCAAAATGGCCGGTTCAGTAAGCGTCTCGGCTCTCACGAGAACCCCGTGGAGTCTGCGCAGATTCAAAGCAGTGTTGCGGTGCGGGATAAAACTGGATTGATCTGGATGGATCAAGTCCCCAATCACAGTTACTAAGCGATTAGCCAACAGTTTAGCCAAAATTTTGGGTTCGGCATTGAGTAAAGAGATGGGTCTGTAGGAAGTACAACGATCCCGAGGCTTACCCTCTTTGGGAATGACGACGATGGTAGCGAGTCGTTGGTCCAAGGGGAGGGAGCCAGACTCCAGGGCCTCGAGGAACATGTCCTTGCCGGGTAATTAAAGAAGAATAAACACCAGGAGGGAGCCATGGTTCAACACGGACCTACGAGACCAAAAGAGAAGGGTCGCAAGAGCGGTCCGATTACAAACGCGGGTGATAAGAATGGGAAGAAACCCAAACAAAAGTAAATTACCAGAAATAAGGAACGACTACAGGAAGATGTTGAGGAATGCTAAAACTGCATATAAGGAAACAATCTGGAACAAACTGTTGTGTACAGGCAAACTGCCAAATAGCAGGACTTCTGGGGCATTATAAACAATTTGAATAAAGGAGCAAGACTTCAACAAGAAGCAGGAATTGGAGAGGAAATGTGGGTTCAACACGTGCGAAACATGTACGGCAGTACAGAATTAAGCACAATTGAAGGTTCCCGAGGGCCCGTGTTGGAAGTGGAAAAAATAAAGACAAAATTGAGTCAGGATAACGTAGAAAAGGAAGATAGAGAACAAAAGAAATAGGGTAATGAACAAAATTCCCTAATCATCAGCAAACAATTATGAGGAATAATACAAAAACTTAGGACAGAAGGAGCGGCAGGTCCTAACGGGCTGCCCAATGCACTTTTTAATAATCACCCGGACTTCTGGTCAGAGATTCTAATGCCTCTCTTTAACCATATTTATGCACATACCGACGTCCCTGACTCTTGGAAAGGGAATATAATACACCCAATATGTTTAATTTTTTTTATTTTTTTATTATTTTGTAAAGAAAACATAGGGCATACATTAGTCGTACAGTGTGCATGTAGCGATCAACACATGAAACATGTAATACATATGACAGGTATATGTACAAATATGGCAATGAAAGTACCCAATACAGTGCTGAGGATCCATATGTCCCCTCCACCCTCACACACAGTCGTCCTTGCTATCCAGCACCGGCAGTTCGCACAAATAACCCCTGTATTCATTCCATGAACCCCATAGACGGACCCATTTTCGCTGACATTTCCGGTTCAGGTATACAGTCCTCTCTGCCATCATTGCAAAGTTTAGATCGCTGCACCAATCCTTGACCTCTGGCACCATTGGGGATCCCCAGAATTTGGCTATGTTCCTTTTAGCATACATTATACCTAATGTCATCCAGTCCTGTGTGGAGCATGTTAAATCATTTGGTTCCCAGATGTTCAATAGACAGCACCTAGGATCCAGAGTCACCGATACCTTCACCACTTGTTACATAGTCCTCTTGACTTTGGCCCAATTTGGGGCCACCAAGGGGCAGTCTCAGATGGTGTGAAAGAATTACCCTTTCTCCCCACACCCTCCTAAACAATATTTGTGTGGGGCTCTCCCAATCGCTTATAAAGTGACCCTAGTGTAATACACACAGTGCAATATTTTCAGTTGTACTAGCCTAAGTCTGGAAGATATAGCCACTTCTCGGGGGGATGAAAGCGCAGTCTGCCAATCTGACTCATCTAGCTCTCCTACCTCATTGGCTCATGAGTCTTTTAGTTTCAGGGTTGGGTCAGGTAAGTTATTAATTATCTTGCGATATACGAAGGAGGTCACTTTTTTGGGCATGTGTTCTGTTAGAAGCCTATCCTCAAGTGGAGTGGATTTGGGTATATCAGCACCAGGCTGGATAAGTGACCCCAGGGCGTGGCGTATTTGCAGGTATCTAAAGTCATACTGAGTCCTAAGCTGCTCAAACCTCAGAATGGTACCCTGTCTCCAGAGATCTCCCACCGTTGAGATCCCAATCAGGTCCCACGCTCCAAAGCCTTTACTATTGCATAGTTTGCCTAGCCGACGAGACGCCCAAAGCGGCGTCATTTGAGTAACTGTGTCTGTACATTTAAGACGGACCTGAGCCACATACCATAATTTAACTGTGTGCGCCGTTGGGCCGATCAGGGCTGAGGCACCTCTTTTATCATAGAGCGAGGCGATCACACCAGCTTCGCCGAGATCGTATCTATCCGCCTTAAATGCCGGTTCTGCCTGAGGGGCAGGCAGCCATTGATTTATAATCTTCAGTTGGGCCGCCCAATAATATAACTGAATATCTGGGAGGGCAATCCCCCCATCGTACCAGCTCTTGACCAATTTATGACGAGATATACCTGCCGGTTTACTGCCCCATAGGAGGCCCGAGACCAATGCATCAACTGACTTGAAATATTTTGGGAAGACAAGAAAAGGGGTATTCTCGAGGACGTAGAGCAGTCGGGGCAGTGTTATCATTTTATACAAAGCCGCTCTATCTAGAAGGGTCAAGGGCAGGGTGTGCCAATGTCTGACATCTGTCCGAAAGCGATCAAGAGGGGGTTCCAGATTATGGCGGAAGAAGGTGTTTTGATTAGGCGTTACCCAAATCCCTAAATACTTAAAGGGTTCTTCAGTAATTTTCAATGGGCAATCCGCCGGAAGCCGCGGCGGAGGGCCCCTGAGGATAAACTTGGAACAGTTGATATTGTATCCGGAGACCCGCCCGAAAATTTCAAAAATGTTAAGAAGCACTATAATTGAGCGCCTGGGGAGGGTCAAATATAAAAGGATATCATCTGCATACAGTGATATGCGGTCTTCCCACGTTGCTGTCCAGCTTAAGCCCTTAACCATGGGATCCCATTGAATCCAAGCTGCCAATGGTTCTAAAACTAACGCAAGGAGCAAGGGTGACAACGGGCATCCCTGGCGCGTGCCACGGCCCCACGGAATGCTCCTGGAAATATGGCAGTTGGCCACTGCATGCGCCAATGGCTTACTATAGAGTAGCTCCACCCACGCACAGAACTTGGGTCCAAAGCCGAGAAGTCGGAGGACCGCAAATAAATATGGCCATTCCACCATATCAAACGCCATCCGGGCATCCAAGGACAGGATAACTGCGGGCTCTGGGAGACTCGGTATTTGCGCCATCACTGCGTGTATACGTCGTAAATTAAGAGCAGTACTTCTGTTGGGCATGAACCCAGATTGATCCTGGTGTATCAGTGTTTCAAGATGTTGAGTTAGTCGGTTGGCGATCATTTTGGCTAGGATCTTGGCTTCTGCGTTAAGTAGGGATATCGGGCGATAGGATTTATATTCGTCTGGGGGTTTGCCAGGTTTAGATATTGCAATTATGGTAGCTATTCGCTGATCTAGTGGTAGCTCTCCCTTACCCAGACTGTCCAGAAACATTGCATGAAGATATGGGACTGTTAGATCAGAGACGCGTTTGTAGAGTTCAATAGGGATCCTGTTGGGTCCCGTTGCCTTACCCGATTGCAGAGAGTGAACTGCAGCCAGAACCTCGTCTTTTGTAAAGTCAGATTCCAAGAGTAGGGCTTCCTCGCCTGACAAAGATGGCATTTTTATGTCTTTAATGTAGGTCTGGGCCTCCTCCGTTGTCATTTTCGAGTTAGATGTATAGACTTGTTCGTAATAGTCAGCTAGGGTGTCGATGATGCCTGTTGGGGTCGTGACTATTTTGCCTGTCGGGATACGAAGTTGCGCAATCGTCCTTTGTGCCCTTTCTTTCTTATCCAGCCAGGCTAGAAGTCTGCCTGTCTTATCTCCCTGTTCGTAAATAGTTTGCCAAATGGTTTGGAGCCGCAGCTTGACTTGTGCCCTTTGGTGTTCAGTGAGCCCGCATTGTTTGAGGCGTAGATTATGGGCTGTCTCTGCTGTGGGGTCAGCCTTATGTAACGATTGAAGCACGGTCAGTTCAGCCTTAATCGCCTCTAGATCGCCCCTCGCTGCCCGCCTGTGACCCGTTATCGAGGAAATAGCCTGCCCCCGCAACACTGTCTTGTAGGCCTCCCACAGAACACCTGGGGACTGTACTGGGTCTAAATTGTCTTGGAAGTAGTGCTTTGTGACTGCAATAATATCCTTTGCTGATTTTAGGGATCTGTAAGTAGCCAGGGGAAATGGGAAAAATATGTTTACGCACTTTGATGTGTGAGGTATAGGTCATAAAGACTGGCGAGTGATCTGAGATGCCCCTTGGTCGTATCTCTGTCTCAGTCAAGTGAGGGAGGCTGCCTGCGGAGACAAAAATATAATCAATACGGGAGAGACTATTGTGTACTCCCGACTGGAAAGTATATCCACGCTCCCCGGGGTGTTTGTATCTCCATCCATCTATAAGGCCCATTGCATCTAAAAACTCAGTCATTCGTGAGCTACAGTTCCCTAACGTTCTGCTTGGGTGGCGATCCAGTTCTCCATTCACTACTGCATTGAAGTCTCCCCCCACAATAAGTTCACCCTCTGGTAAATTCAGTAAAAATGTGCTAAGGGAAGGGTCACCGAATGGAGGGCAGGGGGAGCGTACACTGAGACAATATTGAATCGCTTTCCCTCCCACTGACATGTTATAGCGGCAAATCGTCCAAGCGCATCTCCCCATACCTGTTGTACAATTAAGGGGAATCTTTTCTGTACTAGGATACCAACCCCTCTGGAGCCCGTGGTGAACTCTGAGTGCGCTACCATTTTATATCCCCATCGGTTCAGGACCTTACATGTCGAGCCCACCAAATGCGTTTCTTGAAGCAATGCTACAGCCGGTGCTGTGCCGCGTATGTACTGTAGTACCAATCCCCGTTTAATTTTATCCCCCAGCCCGTGTACGTTCCAAGTAATAATAGTCATAGGGGACACTGGAGTCAGGGAGGAGACGTTACCAGAAGCATCAGTGCACATCAATTCCGGGTCTTCCATCACCATTATAGCAGTTTTGCAAACCATTCTTACCAATACACATCCTGTCAATCATAGCAACTAGTCGTAGCCCAAAACTGAAACTTGGAACAAAACAAAAAAAAACACATTCCCGTCCCACAATACGTAGAATCACTTCATGTCCATAGGAACAAACTGAATACCCGTCCCACAAACCCCTAAGAGCTCCCCCCCTTCCCCGCTCACCCCCCTCCCTGCTCCCCTGCCTGTGGATGTAAAACGACCCACCCCTAAATGTGGCAGAGTGCCTCTACCCCTCCCAACCATGCTAGAAACACAGAGGGGAACCGAGCCCCCCACCCACTGGCAACCTATAGTGTCAACAGGAAATCACAGCCAGAAATCTGAGAGACACCCCTTATAAACATCATAGCATGTCTAAGCAGTCGGTAAATCAAACACATTATAACCCAATAACACTGCAAAGCATAATATCTCCTTAAGTTTGTGTACGGACAAGTTCTTCCAGTCCCCCCCTCTCTACTTGCGTATGGCCGAGCCGACATGTTCTTCAGTCGATCAGGAAGCTGCTTCATTTAGACCACTGGGCTCTGCCGTGGCTCCCTCCGCCGTCATGTCAGGGCTGTCACCGTTCCTTCGTCCTGCTCTGTCTCGATGATTACCCCTCCGGCCTTCAACAGTGGTCCAGCCCTCCATCCATTCCCAGGCCACGTCCGGCGAGTGAAAGAACCAGGGTTTACCATCCCATTTCACTCTCAACTTTGCTGAGAAGAGCATTGCGTACTTAATGTCTCTGCTGCGGAGCTCCCGCTTAACTGCCTGGAAACTCCTCCTCTGCGCCTGGACTCTGGCCGTAAAGTCGGGGAAGAATGACACCTCATAGTTGTCGATTTTTAGCGGGGGCCAGATCTGGAGGATTGCAGGATACTGTCTCTGTCTCGAAAATTAAAAACCCTGGCGATCAACGGCCGCGGCGGAGCTCCAGGTTTGGTCCATCCGCCTGGCACCCTATGTGCCTGCTCTATGGAAAAGTAACTGGATAGCGCCTTGAGTTTCAGGTGTTTTGTGATTAGGTCCTCCACATAGAGATCCGCCGCCGGCTCCTCCGTTTTTTCTTATACACCCAGGATCCCGATATTATTTCGGCGGGCTCTCTCTTCATAATCATCCAGCTGCTGTGCCATTCTGACCTGCCTCTTCTCCATTTCCGTAATTTGACGTTGAAGTTCCGAGGTGTCATCCCGCAGGGCTGTCGTCGCTATTTTAAGCTCCTTTACTTTCTCGTTCATTTGTTTAAAGTCCGCTCTGAGCAAGGAAACCTCCACCGTGACTGAATCCATTGAGGTACGCATTCCACCGATGGCCGCCAGGACGTCGCGTAGTGTCGGTTCCTGTTCAGCTTGTTGTGTCTCTTCCGACGCACCCTTGTCCGACCTCGGCGAGTCGCCTTCATCTCCTCCGTTGGTCCATGCAAATTTAGACAATTGTCTCTGAGCATTATTCCTGGAGCCCCTGCCACCCGTCGCCATTCTTAGGGCCGTCAGGGGAAAACTCACTTCCCTGGAAGGATTAGTAAAAATGCCAGTGCCTGCTCCCCTTCACCATGCCCCAAATCAGGAAATCTTCACGCGTTCCTGGTTCTCACCTCACCACTCCGCTGAGGAAAGTGCTGCTGGATCTGTATAGAGTTCCGCAGGGCAATCCAGTGGGCCACACATTTAATTCTGCCCAAGCATCAGCCCACAGCCTGGGCCACAGGGTTCAGTCCCCCTTCGAGTGCCACCAAGCCAATTAAAGCTGCGTATGTCAGGTGCAGGGGGGCAAAGCAGCACTCTCCGCAACCTGTCAGCCGTGCAGAATCAAGGAGGGGGAGTAGAGGAATCCAGAAGGCCCCCTCGAGGACCGTGGAGCCTGTCGTGAGTTCCAGAGGATTTCAAAGCGCTGGCACAATCAGGCCCCAAACAGCCAAGTTACTGGAATTGTGTATCAGAGCCAAGCCAATAAAAAGCTGAACTTTTAGGCCAGAGTCTTAGAGTCTGCCTGGCTCCAGGCCTCGTGCCAGGAGTATCAACGGTATGCCCAGAGGCCCTGGCCGCAGCGCCGCCTTTCTCCTGCGACTCACCGCGTCCTCGGGTGCCAGGAGCAGCGGACCGGCGTGTGTGCTGGCCTTAAGAGGCTTCCTCCTCTCACTCGGTGGCAGCTGCGGGAGCCGTGATCTCGCAGCGGCGCTCCCGCCACGCTGCCTCCTCTCTGATGGCCGCTTAATCACCAAGTAGGCCCTGAAGCCAGGGCCTGGAGTTCTGCTTCGCCCCAGACAGGGGCTTCTGCCCGCTCAGCCGCACAAGGGGAGGGTCGCCCCCGCTGAATGCGGTACGCCGCCTAATGCACCCGCTCTGCACCGGCCGCCGGCTCCACCAAATCACAGGCGCCGCTGAGCTGGAGTCGCCGCAGCGGGCCCGCTATCTCGCCGGTCCTTCCCTTCAGGCCGACGTCGCCATCTTTTCTCCACGGCCCCCGGCACCACGAACACATTACTGTGCCGCCTCGGGAGGTGTGGCGTCCCCAACTTTTGTTCCGCGGTCAGGCTGGGGGTGTCGGGGCAGTCACTCATGCAATTTTCGCCGCTTTTAGTCGTAGTGTGCCGGCTGTGGCATGGCTTATATGCCGTGGATGGGGGAGAGCTCGGTTAAGCGGCAGCCATTGCTCTCGGCTGCTAGCCACGCCCCTCACCCGACATTTAAACAAGGAGATCATCGCAAGCCAGCGAATTATAGGTTGATATCTTTAATTGATGTTGAGGCCAAACTTTACGCTTCTTGCCTCCTAGTACAGTTGTGAGATTGGATGGACGATAAGAACATAATTCGCAAGTTCCAAATAGGCTTAAGGCAAGGGATGGACACAATAACAAACTTGGCTATTTTGGCGCTTTTAACTGAAAAAGCAATAAAAAAGAGAACACGGCTGTATGCATGTTTCGTTGACATAAAATCAGCTTTTGACTGAGTGAGTAGAGAGCGTCTCTGGGTAAAGCTAAACGCATGGGGACTGCCGAGCCAACTACTAAACGTAATAATTGCCCTACACAGCGACACTTGGGCAAGAGTGAAATTAGGCGACGGATGCAGTACGACTTCGAGCATTGACACGCAGCAAGGCTTAAAACAAGGATGCGTGTTAGCACCAAGCCTATTTAACTTGTTCCTTTGAGACATCAGCAAAAACATGGAAGCAGCAGATTGTCATCCACCGAATGTGGCCAACAAGCTGATTACTGTTTTACAATACACTTACGACATTGTAGTGCTAAGCCAAACTCCAATAGGTCTACAAAGAGCGATAAATAACCTAGCATCCTATTTGGACCAGGAAAAATTGGAACTAAATGAAGCAAAAACAAAAGTTGTTTGCCTAGTGGATCCCAAAAAAATCAAGTTCAAATGGTCGGTGAATGGGGCAACGGTGGAAGAGCAAGGGTCCTACAAATACCTTGGTATAACAATAGGGCAGGGCATAGCACATAAGGAGCATAAATTGGCAATAAAAGCTAAAGCACAATCGCTAATGTTTGCATATCGGCTACTAAAAACAAAATTGGATTGCCCGAATCATAACCATCTTATAAAGGTGATGGCTGCACAAATGTTGCCCACCTTGTCTTACGGTTTAGTCACTTGGTGTGGCAAGGAGGCTGACCTACTAAAGGACCTCCAGACGAAGATCTATAAGGCCGTTTTCAATCTGCCAAAATCTGCCTCCCCGTCGAAAGTTTGGCTCGAATTCGGCCTCCAACATCAGAAATTTCGGAGCATGAGCAGATTCGTGAAACTATGCCAAAAACTTTGTTCCGCAGACCCAGACACAATGGACAGCTTATGCTGGGAAGAAATCACGTACCAGGTGGACCAAGAAACATCGCTTATGGGGAAGTTATCTGAAAACTTGTTTATCCGACCTTGAAATACAAACAGTATGGGAAGACAGGGCAGACAAAGCAAGTATCAGTAAAGCGGTCAATGATGCAGCAAAAAGGAAATCTTTTCTGGAAGATAAAAATACAATTTCTAAACGTTGGCATGGGTGGACCGTCATCACCTCTTACAAATCATTAAAACCGCAAGCATATTTAATATCACACTTTGGCGGGTGTAGGAGAGTAGGGTCTGCAATCCTATGATCACCCAGATTTTTGCTTTTTGCTGCACTGGTTTACGACTTTCCCTGGCTGTGGGCCTGCTAATCAGACCCACAGCCTAGCGGTTCTCTCTATCTAAATTGTACTCAGGTACTGAATTGGCACTGGGCCCTCTCCAAGTCCCTGTACCCAGGGCTGAGGTGTACCCAGAAGTCTCCCAGGGGCTGAAGCATGTATTATGCCACCCCTGGGCTGACTAACTAAACTGACACAACTGGCTGCACGACAGCTGGGGCAAGGTGGTGTACTCACCCTTTGCTTTAGATATAGTATACCTATATCTAACCCTAAAATGGACACACAGATCTCCTATCAGTCACTCCTATGGCAGGCCTTAACAATCCTGAAGGCAGAGTGCTTGGAATCGTGTGAGATGGTGCTCTGGCATGAGCTGAGCCTGTCTGCGGCTTTCGGGATCCATCCCTTGGCCGTTTCCATGATATCGCATACCATATACTCTTAAGTGCATTATAATCCTCGCGGTTAAATGCCAACTCTGGTATCGCTTTATCAAAACATGTCGAGTAAGGTGTCATACGAATTGGAATACTAACCCCTCGCCAATTCTGGCGACGGGGTTAGCATTCCACCCTTCTAGAGGGACACGACATGTATGTAACCCCTAACCCCGGTTAAAGTCAAACAGGGCCTCAGCTCCACAAAATGGATGCTGCCACCGAGACACAAGTCTGCCCTCCTGCTGCTGGGAGTCCTCCCAGAGCAGGAGATAAGGACAAAGGGTTTCCTGCCAGGGGCGGTGCCAGCACCGTCCCAGACAGGGTTTTGTGTATTGTAGGTAGGCAGGGCTTTAGAGGAAGGTGACTGCACGTGGCACCCCGGTGCTCACTGTGCATAGGCTGGCTGGAACCAGTTCCAGGGTCACTCCAGACCCTGTGCTGGGGAAAAGCCCGCCAAGGAAGTGGGTGTAACCACCCCCCTCCTAGTCCCACCCCTAGGGCAGGACTTAGTCGCGTGCCAGCCCCTTTTTACAGGATAAAGGTAGGAACTGGCCCCCTTCCAAATCAGATCATCTTTGAATCCTGAAACTACTTTCCACGAAAGGAACTCAAGACTTCTTCCTAAGATTTCTCCCTTGTGACTAAGGAGTAGTCACCCTGCATCCGCAGGCACCATCTTAAGAACACTGCGGTCTGCTGCAAGTCTCTCCTCCGGATCAAGACTGCCCAGCTCGACGAGAACCGGCTTCCCTGGCACCTCTGACCTCTACCTACATCATCAGTCACGCTGAGATTCGTGGGTGTGACGAGACCTCGAGGGACCGGCCATCTTCAAGACTGCACGACTTCTTTCCAGCAAGCCCGCCGAGTAATTTCCTGGTGAGTGCTTTGGGGTCCGAGAAGCCCCGACCCTGAGCAGCTCCAGCACCGAAGTGCAGCCTCCCAGCATCTCCACGATCTGCGTGGGGCCCTTCTGCTTTTTGCTGCTCACCGCGTTGTTTGGCTACTAGCCCGCTGGCTTGTGGCCTTCTGAACGACGCCCGACAACATCACTGCTGCTGGTCTGGTTGCTCCAGGCTGGCCCTTGCTCCCTTCCAAAAGAGGAGCACCCCGGACCCTCCTGGGCCACTAAAGACGCCATTTTGAGTCCACCGCGTGGGCTTGAATTAGCCAAGGCTTGTTGCCCAATCCTGGGTAACTTCAACGCCGACAGCTTCATCCATCGTGGGACAGCTCGCCTCTCCATCCTGGTCGCCGACAACGCCTCCTGGTCCGTGAGATCTGCAGAGTCAGCGTCGCCCACTCACCTAGTCGAGGTGACTTCGCCCGGTGCCATCCTGGTGCCCACTTAATCACTGGCTAGTGATTCAAGAACTTGGTCCCCTCTGCTTTCAGGTTTTCTTCTTCCTTGATCCAGGCTTGGATCCATCGAACTTTCCTTCACTGGTCGCCTGCCAGCAACTTCCTTCTTCCAGGCTCCTGGTCCGGCAACGAGATTCCCGACGTCTTTTCAGACCTATGCAGCTGCAGCCCCTGGGCTAGGTAACTTCGGCACTTCGGTGTCCCAGCATAGCCTCACTATCCTAGGGTCAGGATCCACTGTCGTTTCCTTCCTACCAGGTCGGGTTCGCCCGTGAACACTAACTTTGCCTTTACTAGCTCCCATAGACTTTGTCCCGCATCCCGCGTGAGAGTGCACACTCTGCACCCGAGTCCCCTAGGTCTCCTAGAAGTAATCTAACGATTCTATAGTCAAGTCCTAGCGAGTCCAAAGCCTATTAGTACTGTACTTACCTGCTAGTAATTTCGCATTCCACTTTTAAAGTATATGGTTTTTCGTGCCCCTCGGGCATTTGTGTATAACGTGCTAACTTAAGTATTTTCATAAGAGTTTTGTTGTGTGCTTAGCACCCTGTCCTCATAAAGAGTACAGGGTTGTTGTGATTCTAATAAATACATTGTTTATTTTCATAACACTTGTGTGGTGTCCTTTCACTGGGTGTTCAAGGGGTAATGTGATGGTAAAACAGCTGGCTTAACACGCCCTCTAGAGTCTTAGCCTTAGACTGCTCGTATCCATGCTACTAGGATAGCTGGTCTATAAGGTTGACTTACAACCAATCATCAATAAGGGTTGTTTGGACTGATATATAGTGATCACTAGAATAGTGAACACTGCACATCAGGCCAACTTCTCACATTGGTGGCAGCGGTGGGATTTGAGCTTGCTGTTGTTTTACCACACATGCCCTAAGAATATCTTGTGAAAGATCACATAAGTACTAAAGGTACATATAACTTAGCTTAGAATACTCTGAGTTCTACTGAACCAGCTGTTGTAGCTCCTAGGGCTTAGCACACCCTAAACTACAACTCTAGCAAGGGATCAGTAGGCAAACATATAGTGTAGGTAAGTGCACCACTTACACCTCACTAGAAAAGCATGTCTACCCAGGGAGATTCTACTGAGACTCCCCTGGTCAGTGTTGACCCTCCACAGGTCACTTCAAGATATGCAGCTCTCAGTTTCCAGGAGATGAGACAGATCTGTGTCTCCAGAAAACTGAAGCAGGGGTCTAACCCCACCATTCCCTTTTTAATAGGTCTCTTAGAGACTTATGATGCGAGAAAGCTTTCTCAGCTAGATGGGAATATGCCAGCCTTAGAGGGTACCTCTGGGGATCCAGACCTCCCCAACATTGCCAATGCAGTCGAGGAGGAGGAGGATCAGGAGGAACTCTCTGGGGATGAGGTAGACAAAGGTCTTGAGGTAGTCAGAAGGCTAACCAGGACCAACTTAGACTTACTTGGGCTAGGATCTGGGGGACCCCCAGTACTAACCCGAAGTGGGCCTAACCTTGGGGTTAGGAGAGATAGATCTCTTTCTAGGGACTCCAATAGATCTCTGCACTCTAATGCCTCTTCTCAGGGGAGAAGGAATCCTCCACAGAGGAGATTTACTTCCCCTCAGAGAAGGGAACATGAAGCTAGGATGAGACAAGCTGAACTGAGGATTGAAAGGGAAGAAATTGCCCTGGCCAAAGAGAAGCTTGCCCTGGCAAGAGAGCAGCAGATGAGTGGGTTAGCTCCCACTGGTGGCAGCAATCTCCCAAGAGATAGAGAGAAGGGTTTAGATACTAAACACCTGACTAAAATAGTGCCCCCCTTTAAGCAAGGGGATGATATCCAGAAATGGATGGCTGCTCTGGAGAGGGCCTGCACTGTGCAGTGCATTCCCCAGAGTCAGTGGGCAGCTATACTGTGGCTCTCCTTTGATGGTAAAGGTAGAGATAAGCTCCTCACTACAAGAGTAGAGGATGCTAACAATTACCAGGTCCTGAAGAATACACTGGTTGATGGGTTTGGTTTAACCACTGAGCAGTACAGGTTGCTGTTCAGAGACACCCAGAAAACTCAGTCTCAGGACTGGTCTGACTTTGTGGATTGTGCCACTAAGGCTTTGGAGGGCTGGTTGCTGGGTAGCAAGGTTACAGATTACACAGGATTGTATAATCTAATGATGAGAGAACAAATTTTAAACAATTGTCAGAACCAGTTGCTGCACCAGCACCTTGTTGATTCGGATCTGACCTCTCCCCAAGAATTGGGAAAGAAGGCAGACAAATGGGTCAGGACAAGGATCAAGCAGAACCAGAACCAGAACCAGGGTGGTCAGAAGAAAGCAGACCAGAAGGGTAATGTTAAGAATGAGCAAAATGACCAGAAGTCTTCACCAGGTCCCCAACAAACCAAAGAGGGTGGGGGTCAGGCTTCCCAGAAGAAGAAGACTCAAGAAGGCCAGTCAAAAAGGTGGTGCCAGTACTGTAAAAGTAAATCTCACTGGTTTAGTGAGTGCACCAAAAGAGGAGGACAAACTCCTGCCACTACAGCCCCTAAGGCAACTGCACCCCTAGTACAGTCAGTAGTGGTAGTGTACCTCCCAAGGCATTAGTTGGGTTAACCTTGGGTACTGAGGGGTCTGACAACCTAGTTGGCACACTCACTCAGGCTGTCCTTGTCTGTACAGGGGATGTGGATATGTCCCCTGAAATAAGTCCCAATACTTTGGGCAAATACAGGCAGACACCTTTGATTAATGGCAAAATGGCTCAGGCCTATAGGGACACTTGTGCCAGTGTCACCATGGTGACACCTAACTTTGTGGACCCTGGACAGATCATGCCAGGTACTGATTTCCTGGTGACCAATGCCAGCAATGTCACTACTAGTCATAGTGTGGCAATTGTAAATGTAAATGTATAGGCATTTATATAGCGCACTACTTACCCGTAGGGTCCCAAGGCGCTTCGACCGCTGCAAAACCCTTCCTGGCTTCCCTGAGAGATGGTCCCTTAATGGGTATCTCCAGGGTGAGACCAGGCATCCCCGGCGGTCTGGTGGGGCCGTTAGTGAAGATGAGGCAAGCTTATGCCCAGAGTTGCCGAGTGTGATCGCTGATCAGAGTGGGCACCGAGGCGAGAGAATTATCGAGTCCGCTGACCCTGGTCCAGAAACCTGCCGCGCCGGGAATCGAACCCTGGTCCCGGGCCGTCCTCTGCTCTCGGGTCTGCCGCCTCTAACCAGTGAGCCACACTACTTCACTCAATTGTGGCTTTCTCCTGGGGTGGAGTGAAGGGACAAAAGAAAGTTGTAGTCAGTTCAGACCTCCCAGTTGATTGTTTGTTGGGCAATGATTTGGAGTCATCACAATGGTCAGAAGTGGAGCAGAGGACTCACATGGAGATGTTAGGCTTGCCAGCACATGTGCTTGCTGTGACTAGGTCACAGGCCAGAAGATGCCCCACTGAACAGGTGCTGGATCCTGAAATTATGGACCAGACACCTTCCAAGAAGAAGAGCAGTAAGGGTAAGGCTTTGCCTTCCCCCTTACCCCAGGTTGAGGATCAAGTCTCTGAGGAGGCTGATCTGAGAGAACTGAGGGAAACTGAGCCTAAAGAGCTTGAACTTGATCAAGTTGAGTTTCTGGGCTCAGGGGGACCCTCCAGAGCAGACCTGGGGAAGGAACAGTTGAGCTGCCCTTCCCTTGAACCCCTCAGACAGCAGGCTGCTGCTGAGGCTGCAGGGAATGCCACAGGTGCCCACAGGGTATACTGGGAAGATGGACTCCTGTACTCTGAGTCAAGAGACCCCAAGCCTGGTGCAACCAGGAGGCTGGTCATCCCCTTGTCTCTGAGAGGTTTCCTTCTCACCTTGGCCCATGAGATTCCCCTTGCAGGTCACTTAGGTCAGACAAAGACTTGGGACAGGCTTGTCTCACACTTTCACTGGCCCCATATGAATGAGAATACCAAGGAGTTTTGTCGCTCCTGTGTCACTTGCCAAGCCAGTGGTAAGTCAGGTGGCACAACAAAGGCCCCCCTCATACCACTACCTGTGGTGGGGGTCCCCTTTGAAAGAGTGGGGATTGACATTGTTGGTCCAATGGAACCCCAGACAGCATCAGGGCACAAGTTTATACTGGTGGTGGTGGACCATGCCACCAGGTATCCTGAAGCTATTCCCCTGAGGACCACCACAGCCCCTGTGGTGGCAAGAGCCCTAGTTGGAGTGTTCTCCAGAGTGGGTTTTCCAAAGGAGGTCGTTTCTGACAGAGGTACAAACTTCATGTCAGGATATCTGACTGCAATGTGGAAAGAGTGTGGTGTGAACTACAAGTTCACCACACCCTATCATCCACAATGCAATGGGCTTGTTGAGAGATTCAACAGGACCCTCAAAGGGATGATTCATGGACTACCTGAACCTCTTAGGAGAAGATGGGATGTCCTGATCCCCTGCCTCTTGTTTGCTTACAGAGAGGTCCCACAGAAGGGGGTTGGCTACAGCCCTTTTGAGCTTCTGTATGGGCATCCTGTGAGAGGACCCCTGTGTTTGGTGAAGGAAGGATGGGAGAGACCTCTCAAAAAGCCTGCAACCAACATAGTGGACTATGTACTTGGTCTCCGCTCCAGGATGGCTGAGTACATGGACAAGGCATCTAAAAACCTTGAGGCCAGCCAGGAACTTCAAAAAGCTTGGCATGACCAAAAGGCTGTTCTGACTGTGTACCAGCCAGGACAGAAGGTGTGGGTGCTGGAGCCAGTGGCCCCAGCAGCTCTGAAAGACAAATGGTCTGGGCCCCACACCATCATTGAGCAAAAGGGAGAGGTTACCTACTTGGTGGACCTTGGAACTCCCAGGAGCCCTCTCAGAGTGCTCCATGTTAACAGGCTCAAGGCATATGTTGACAGGAAGGACATGAGCTTGCTCATGGCCACAGATGAGGGACAGGAGGAAGAGAGTGACCCTCTCCCAGACCTGCTCACTCAGAATCCTGATGATGGATCAGTTGATGGTGTTGTCTTTTGTGGCAGCCTCTCTGAACATCAGCAACAGGATTGCAGGCAAGTTCTGCAATCCTTCAGACATATGTTCTCTCTGACACCCAGCCAAACTGATTGGTGTACCCATGATGTTGACACTGGAGACAGTCTGCCTGTCAAGAGTAAAATCTACGGACAGCCTGATCATGTTAGAGACTGCATCAAAACTGAAGTGCAGAAAATGTTGGAGTTGGGAGTCATTGAGCCCTCAGATAGCCCTTGGGCTAGCCCAGTAGTTCTAGTGCCAAAGCCTCACACCCAGGGTGGTAAGAAAGAGATGAGGTTTTGCGTAGACTACAGAGGCCTCAATGCAGTCACTAAGACTGATGCCCACCCAATACCAAGAGCAGATGAACTTATAGATAAATTGGCTTCTGCCAACTTCTTAAGTACATTTGATTTGACAGCTGGGTATTGGCAAATCAGGTTAGCTGAGGAGGCCAAACCCAAGACAGCATTTTCTACCCCTGGAGGGCATTATCAATTTGTGGTAATGCCCTTTGGACTGAAAAATGACCCTGCCACCTTCCAAAGGTTGGTGAATCAAGTCCTCACTGGGCTGGATGACTTCTGTGCAGCATATCTAGACGATAATGCTGTCTTTAGCTCCACCTGGGAGGATCACCTGGTCCACCTGAGGAAAGTGTTGTAGGCCCTGCAAAAGGCAGGCCTCACTATCAAGGCCACAAAGTGCCAGATAGGGCAGACACAGGTTGTATACCTGGGCCACCTTGTAGGTGGAGGCCAGGTTCAGCCACTGGAGAGTAAGATACAGGCCATCAAGGACTGGACTCCTCCAATCACCCAGACTCAGGTTCGAGCTTTCTTGGGCCTGACTGGGTACTATAGGAAGTTTGTCAGAAATTATGGGTCCATAGTGACCCCTCTTAATGACCTGACAAGCAAAAAGATGCCAAAGAAAGTTCAGTGGACAGCAAGCTGTCAGAAAGCATTCAATGACCTAAAGCAGGCCATGTGCACAGCACCTATCCTAAAGAGTCCAGATTACTCCAAGCCATTCATTGTCCAAACAGATGCTTCTGAGTTGGGTGTGGGGGCTGTTCTGTCTCAACTGAATTTTGATGGTAATGATCAGCCTATTGCTTTCATTAGTAGGAGGTTGACACCCAGAGAGAAAAATTGGTCAGCTATTGAGAGGGAGGCCTTTGCTGTGGTCTGGGCCCTGAAGAAGCTGAGGGCCTACTTGTTTGGCACTCACTTCACCATTCAGACAGACCATAAGCCCCTCTTGTGGCTAAATCAGATGAAGGGTGAAAACCCCAAACTGCTTAGGTGGTCCATTTCCCTACAGGGGATGGATTTTACAGTGGAGCATAGACCTGGTACTGATCACAGCAATGCTGATGGGCTCTCCAGGTATTTCCACTTAGAGCAAGAAGACTCACCTGGTCAAGGTTAGTTTATTGTCCCAAAGTTTGGGGGGGGGGTCATGTAGGAGAGTAGGGTCTGCAATCCTATGATCACCCAGATGTTTGCTTTTTGCTGCACTGGTTTACGACTTTCCCTGGCTGTGGGCCTGCTAATCAGACCCACAGCCTAGCTGTTCTCTCTATCCAAATTGTACTCAGGTACTGAATTGGCACTGGGCCCTCTCCAAGTCCCTGTACCCAGGGCTGAGGTGTACCCAGAAGTCTCCCAGGGGCTGAAGCATGTATTATGCCACCCCTGGGCTGACTAACTAAACTGACACAACTGGCTGCACGACAGCTGGGGCAAGGTGGTGTACTCACCCTTTGCTTTAGATATAGTATACCTATATCTAACCCTAAAATGGACACACAGATCTCCTATCAGTCACTCCTATGGCAGGCCTTAACAATCCTGAAGGCAGAGTGCTTGGAATCGTGTGAGATGGTGCTCTGGCATGAGCTGAGCCTGTCTGCGGCTTTCGGGATCCATCCCTTGGCCGTTTCCATGATATCGCATACCATATACTCTTAAGTGCATTATAATCCTCGCGGTTAAATGCCAACTCTGGTATCGCTTTATCAAAACATGTCGAGTAAGGTGTCATACGAATTGGAATACTAACCCCTCGCCAATTCTGGCGACGGGGTTAGCATTCCACCCTTCTAGAGGGACACGACATGTATGTAACCCCTAACCCCGGTTAAAGTCAAACAGGGCCTCAGCTCCACAAAATGGATGCTGCCACCGAGACACAAGTCTGCCCTCCTGCTGCTGGGAGTCCTCCCAGAGCAGGAGATAAGGACAAAGGGTTTCCTGCCAGGGGCGGTGCCAGCACCGTCCCAGACAGGGTTTTGTGTATTGTAGGTAGGCAGGGCTTTAGAGGAAGGTGACTGCACGTGGCACCCCGGTGCTCACTGTGCATAGGCTGGCTGGAACCAGTTCCAGGGTCACTCTAGACCCTGTGCTGGGGAAAAGCCCGCCAAGGAAGTGGGTGTAACCACCCCCCTCCTAGTCCCACCCCTAGGGCAGGACTTAGTCGCGTGCCAGCCCCTTTTTACAGGATAAAGGTAGGAACTGGCCCCCTTCCAAATCAGATCATCTTTGAATCCTGAAACTACTTTCCACGAAAGGAACTCAAGACTTCTTCCTAAGATTTCTCCCTTGTGACTAAGGAGTAGTCACCCTGCATCCGCAGGCACCATCTTAAGAACACTGCGGTCTGCTGCAAGTCTCTCCTCCGGATCAAGACTGCCCAGCTCGACGAGAACCGGCTTCCCTGGCACCTCTGACCTCTACCTACATCATCAGTCACGCTGAGATTCGTGGGTGTGACGAGACCTCGAGGGACCGGCCATCTTCAAGACTGCACGACTTCTTTCCAGCAAGCCCGCCGAGTAATTTCCTGGTGAGTGCTTTGGGGTCCGAGAAGCCCCGACCCTGAGCAGCTCCAGCACCGAAGTGCAGCCTCCCAGCATCTCCACGATCTGCGTGGGGCCCTTCTGCTTTTTGCTGCTCACCGCGTTGTTTGGCTACTAGCCCGCTGGCTTGTGGCCTTCTGAACGACGCCCGACGACATCACTGCTGCTGGTCTGGTTGCTCCAGGCTGGCCCTTGCTCCCTTCCAAAAGAGGAGCACCCCGGACCCTCCTGGGCCACTCAAGACGCCATTTTGAGTCCACCGCGTGGGCTTGAATTAGCCAAGGCTTGTTGCCCAATCCTGGGTAACTTCGACGCCGACAGCTTCATCCATCGTGGGACAGCTCGCCTCTCCATCCTGGTCGCCGACAACGCCTCCTGGTCCGTGAGATCTGCAGAGTCAGCGTCGCCCACTCACCTAGTCGAGGTGACTTCGCCCGGTGCCATCCTGGTGCCCACTTAATCACTGGCTAGTGATTCAAGAACTTGGTCCCCTCTGCTTTCAGGTTTTCTTCTTCCTTGATCCAGGCTTGGATCCATCGAACTTTCCTTCACTGGTCGCCTGCCAGCAACTTCCTTCTTCCAGGCTCCTGGTCCGGCAACGAGATTCCCGACGTCTTTTCAGACCTATGCAGCTGCAGCCCCTGGGCTAGGTAACTTCGGCACTTCGGTGTCCCAGCATAGCCTCACTATCCTAGGGTCAGGATCCACTGTCGTTTCCTTCCTACCAGGTCGGGTTCGCCCGTGAACACTAACTTTGCCTTTACTAGCTCCCATAGACTTTGTCCCGCATCCCGAGTGAGAGTGCACACTCTGCACCCGAGTCCCCTAGGTCTCCTAGAAGTAATCTAACGATTCTATAGTCAAGTCCTAGCGAGTCCAAAGCCTATTAGTACTGTACTTACCTGCTAGTAATTTCGCATTCCACTTTTAAAGTATATGGTTTTTCGTGCCCCTCGGGCATTTGTGTATAACGTGCTAACTTAAGTATTTTCATAAGAGTTTTGTTGTGTGCTTAGCACCCTGTCCTCATAAAGAGTACAGGGTTGTTGTGATTCTAATAAATACATTGTTTATTTTCATAACACTTGTGTGGTGTCCTTTCACTGGGTGTTCAAGGGGTAATGTGATGGTAAAACAGCTGGCTTAACACGCCCTCTAGAGTCTTAGCCTTAGACTGCTCGTATCCATGCTACTAGGATAGCTGGTCTATAAGGTTGACTTACAACCAATCATCAATAAGGGTTGTTTGGACTGATATATAGTGATCACTAGAATAGTGAACACTGCACATCAGGCCAACTTCTCACAGCGGGCATTTAAAAAAGAGCTACACAGACTATCGGATGGGACAGCACGATTCAAAAGACCTACAGCCGTCCTGGAAACGCACTAAATAAACAGCGTAGTGTCGACTGTGTGGCTACAATAAGGAATCCTTAACTCATCTATTATGCGTATGTCCAGCAGTCAAGGTCCTGAGTAGATGGTACTTAAAACCCATTTTTAACGAACTGAACTTCCGTACATACAGGCAAGCTGTAATACGCTGGCAGGATGGTTCCTCCATAATTCTGGCCTGCCGGGGAGTAAAATACCTGGCAGAGGTAAGAAAACTCTTACGGCAAGTCGATCAGGAGGATAATAGAGAAGAATGAGTCACCAAGCCTGGACCCTACGGTACCAACCACGTAACATATGCACTGAATGTAAAACAGATTAAGAGTTTACTTAGTAAGCCGGATCATAGAAGCTGGACTCGATCTAAGTTTTAATTATTGTATTTATAACTGGCTAAACACATGCACCTAACTAATACAGCCAATGTGACATTTTTAACGTTGTTTGGTATTAATCGTGATTGTAAAGACATTTCTATTTTATTATTTCTTGGGATAATTGTAAAGATTTTAATTAATCATACAATATATATTTTTTTTTGGACACTGCGACTGCCTTGGAACGTGATAGCCGGTTTGGTAGACTTCGGGGGCAGCTAGTCCTGGAGGCCTTGGTCCCGGGTTCCGGCTCTAAAAGACACTGCAATCGAGGGGGTCCTAGCACGCAATAAAAGTGCAGGTGAGGCCCTGGTGCCGCAGTCCCCACCCAGTAGGCGCAGAAGCCGCTGCCTCCTTTTGGGATCCATCTGCCCAAGTTGCCCAATTTGCCATTTTATTAAGGGCCCCAGCTGAGCCTGAAAACCCCTCGGGCCAGGGCCTAGACGGAACGGGGCGGAAAAGGAGGAGGAAGCTAAAGGACTGCTTGGGACACCGTAAACATCCTTGTGTGTGGACAGAGGTCTGAAGGGGCAGAGATCACAGCCCGAGCCACAGTTACATTGGGAGAGGAGAGGCAGCAGCAGCAGACATAGGAGCTCGGTGTGTGCGGCAGCTTCAATACTATCTTTAGGAGGCAGGTCTCTCAGGTGTAGCATGGATGTGTAGTTTACTCCAGCTTGCGCCTCAGTTACCCTCACACCCCTCCTCCCAGAGACACACTGTAGCTGAACTGCAGACTACTGGCCCGAGCCTCAATAACACTATTCCCCCTCGCAGCAACATAGGGATCCATAGAGAGCCCCAGGACAGGGCCTTCACACTTGCTAGTAGTGCTGCCATCACTTAGACCAGCAAAAAGGCCTTAAAGGATAACTTAAGTACTGAATACCTACTCCTGAGTCATCGATCAGTGAATAAACCAACCAGTTGGCTGCAGAGAGGTTACTGCGTGCTCATGCACCCCTCTGGACTATCTTCTGGAACTTCTTTGGACAAAGAGAGCGGAGTGGCGGCACAGTCTTGGAGCTGTCAAACCCCCAGACTTAGGCACACGTGGGATCTAGGCGGTAAAAGGACACTTGGAGTAAAAACCATAAGGTGATTATCCCATAGATAAGCAGGAATATGGGCACATGAAACGACTCACAGGCCCAGTTGCAAACGCACCAATGCCCACATAGGCCAGCAAAGAGACAAAAGGATAGGATGCTTTATTCTTGTAAATGGGGATGGGGAAATCTACTTGAGTCAGTTGTAAGTATAATATAAGAGTCTATTTGAGTTTCACAAGCGAGAATGGCCAAACTGCCCCTCCTCGAAAATCCCTGAACTCAGATCAACTTTTTGGTGGTGAAAGAAACCCAGAGCCCCAAGAGATCAAACATAACACCGACAAGCGACTTAGGATACCATTAAGCTCAGAGATAATAATCTTAGGAAAAGGGTCAACAACTATGCTGAACACACCGGTCTCCACCGTGACAAGCGAGCCACAGAATGTTTAAAGAAAGGAAACACAAAGGATAGGCAAATGGGACAGACGTTAGCAGAGCCTCAGGCCACCCAATAACCAACCATACCCTTAGGCCCAATCAGTTGGGCTGATAACATAATGGAGGTCAAAGCAAAAGGCATATTAGGAGGGCCACAAGCCCAAGATAGCCCAGTAGGCAATCTGAGTTCAAGCCCGAAGTTGGTTTCAGAGACTGGTCAAGGGCTTCTTTAAGAGACGGCATAGTGGAAAACTCTTCCCGATCAGACCCCAAAACAAGGTGAAATATGTCCATTGGCCAGCTGGTGTTTAAGTTTCTCTTGCTCATGTTTCATTGACCAATATAGTGAAGCGCCTAAAATTGAATATCATGGGGATAAAGAAACTCTCTCTTCATCCTCTCCATCTTCTTCATCTCTTGACATCTTAACCAATAACTAAGCACTTAATACGATGGCCAGTGCAGCACTCCGCCACGCTGATAAACTTGATGTGCAAATAAATATATTACATTCAGTGGCAACTTGAATCATGAGCATTGAGCGCAAGCCGGACCGGTAAAACGCTTAATAAGTAGAGCACAAGACTCCATTGAGCTGACACAAAGGCAGGACTCATGCCATGGCAGTCCAATCATTAAGAAATTTGAATCGTTGCCAGAAATTATGAGTTGCTTGATTGATGATCTGAAGAAGGAAACAAGAGGTTCATCTGGTAGGAACGATCCCGCTTGGCAACAAAGCCAAAATACGTCAGGCACCGAAAACAGACTGGCCTCATCAAAGCCTAGTAGTGAGGCTGAAGATTCTGAAAGCATAGAACTTACAAACAGCCAAGCAACTAACAAAACAAACAAAACACCGAAATCTGAGGCAGGGGTGACCCCAGCCATTCAGCGACCCTTGACCTTCTGGTAGGTTGCTCCCCCCTCCGCTGCTGCGCCACCAACTCCTCTGCTGACTGCGGCTCCCCTCGCCGCCTCCACTGCCGCCTTCACTCCCTGAGTGCCTGGGCCCTTACCCTTTGCTTTCCTGTACCCCGTCTGCCTGTGACCCTTTTCTCTGTGTGCCCCGTCTGCCTGCCAGCCTTGCCTGCTGCCCCCTGCCGCCGTGCGGGCCTGCCTGGTTCCCTGGCCTCGCTCTTCCTCCGCCGTTTCTTTGCTGTTTTTCCCACCGTTTTCCTTCCCGCCGCTGCCTCCCTTGCGGCCCCGCCCCTGTGCCCATTCGCTGCCCTCTTCCCGCCTCCCAGCTGACCCTCCCTCCCCACCTCCCCCTTATATGGCGGCCTCTGCGCGCCTAAGGCAAGCCCGTCTGCGCCTGTCCGCACCTGGACCACGCTCAGCGCCGGAATCCCTGGCCTCCACGCTAGCGACGAAGCAAGACTCCACTACGACGCCAACACCCTCCAACTGCTACAAAGCCACCCCCAAGCGCACCCACGGCCCTTTCACCTGCCGAAACTGCACCTTCACCTGCACCATTGACGCCAAAGTACCAACAGCAACGGGACCCAACCAACTGCGATGCATCCTGCTCAACACCCGCTCCGCACGCAAGCACACCGTCGAGCTCTGGGACCTACTCACCATCACATCACCAGACATCGCCTTCCTGACCGAGACCTGGCTGAAGGAAACCACCGCCCCAGACATCGCAATGGCCATGCCCGACGGATACAAGTTCTCCTGCAGAGACCGTACCAACGGAGTCGGATGAGGAATCGCCATCATCCCCAAGAACACCATCAATGTCTCCACTAACACCGACGACACCCTCACCACCGCCGAACACATGCACTTCAAGATCCACACGGACCCCAAGACCACCCTCAGAGGCACCCTCGTCTACAGACAACCTGGCCCACGCTCCCAATTCTGCAACTCCATCGCCGACTTCATCAGCACGCACGCACTGACCTCCGCCAACTACATCCTTCTCGGTGACCTGAACTTCCACCTGGAAAACAACAACGACAGCAACTCCTCCACCCTGGTCGACAACCTCGCCACCCTCGGACTGAAAGAGATCGTCACAACCCAAACCCACACCGCCGGCCACACGCTCGATGCCATCTTCTCCTCCAGCACACACGTCGCCTTCGGCCACGCCTCCTAGCTCACCTGGACCGACCACCACTGCATCCACTTCACCTTCTAGAAACCAGTCCCTCACCACTGCACCCCACAGATCCCTTGCTGAGGCTGGGGCAAAATAACCAAGGAATTGCTGGAAGATCACCTCGCAATCAACCCACCGACCAGCCCCACCAACCCAGAGGAGGGGGCCCACACCCTCAGACTCTGGATGGAAAACTGCGCCAACACCGTAGCACCAGTGCGACTACCCGCCGACAGAGACACCAGCCAGAGAGCCAACTGGTTCACCCCGGAGCTCCTGGCCTCCAAGCGCACCTGCCGGAAACTCGAAAAACATCTGGCTCAGCGATAGAACACCGCCAACCACGCAGCCCACAAAGACGCCAGTCACAACCATCACCGCCTCATCAGGACCACCAAAAGAGCCTCATTCAAAGACCGCCTCGACAACAACGCACACAACAGTAAAGAGCTCTTCAACGTGAAGGAACTCTCCATTCCCAGCTCCTGCACCAACGACATCCCGCCGTCGCAAGCCCCGTGCGACACCCTCGCCGCCTTCTTCCTCCCCAAAATCACTAACATCCACAACAGCTTCAACCCCCAGATGAACCCAACGAACCCCACTATGATGAACACACCCAACCCCACTGACCACGACCGTCTGACCACATGGACCAACGTGAGCACCGAAGACATAATCAAGACACTTTGATTTTACACGGAGCCTTCACCTGAAACGGACCAGGACGTCAGCGGCGCCCATCCCTCCAAGCCTACTTCTCGCCGCACCCGCTCCGCGGGTGCCGCGTCGCGTAGAGGGGCTTAAGGGAACATTGAGGAGACTTGCTTGCTGTTGTTGGCTGCGGGTGAGAGGCGCTAGCGGGGCTGCGAGCGTGCAGGGACTCCAGGAACCAGGAGTCCCTGCGAGACCGTCCATCACCTTCCGGTCCGCTCTCCCTGCTGGCCCCGCCCCCCGCCTTGCTGAGGATTTTTAAATCTCCCGCCACTGCCCTTCCTGCGGGTCACTTTGTTTTTACACGGAGCCTTCACCTGAAACGGACCAGGACGTCAGCGGCGCCCATCCCTCCAAGCCTACTTCTCGCCGCACCCGCTCCGCGGGTGCCGCGTCGCATAGAGGGGCTTAAGGGAACATTGAGGAGACTTGCTTGCTGTTGTTGGCTGCGGGTGAGAGGCGCTAGCGGGGCTGCGAGCGTGCAGGGACTCCAGGAACCAGGAGTCCCTGCGAGACCGTCCATCACCTTCCGGTCCGCTCTCCCTGCTGGCCCCGCCTCCCGCCCTTCACGCCACCTATTTCTTTCTTCCACACTCCCGCAGCGCGGGACGCAGCCCGGGCGAAGACAGGGCAAAGACTGGGCCGTTTGAGGCCGTTCGAGGACGGCCGAGGACTGGACTGGCCTACCCTCTTTCGCCCATCTAGCGAAACTGTTAAACTGCGGTTGGTGCTGTTAGGAACTTTCACTATCTATAGAAGGCTTTATTTAGGTTTTTATTGTTTATAAACATGTCAGTTAGGATAACCCGTAGCAAGACTGGTAAGGGAAACACTTCAATCAGTGGCCCTATGGATGATTTTATCACTCGTACCAACTTGGCCATTGATGAGGAAATTTTTAAATTACAGACTCGTGTTTCTCTCGAGCTGGCAGCCGCTAGAAGATTATCGGAGGTAATTACTGCTTCAAAAAAATCTTCACTGGGGCATATTGCTACTGCTGTTACCCCGGAGCGACCTGCCACTCTTAAGTCACTAGTTCTGCAGGCAGAGGTTCACCAGGCTCCAACTCTACAGCTTATTTCACAGGTTGTAGAGTCAATCGCTGATGCCGGAGATACGATTCCACCTGTACTGTCTCCTGTGAAGAATGTTTCTTTTAATTTTTCTATTCCAGCAACTGCAAAACCTTTTGCTGACATGCAGGTCACTAGCTCTAATTTCCCCGACCCTGTAATTTTTAATTCATCTAGAACTAATCCAAATTTGGGTACTTTTCCGAAAAGGAAAAAGATCTCCCGGTATACCTACTACGGGAAAAAGCCAAGAGTTGCACAGAAATCAAAATTGCCCCCTATACAAATTTCCAAAACAACTGAAGGGATTATTCCTAAGGAACAGATACACTTAGAAGGTGCCAAGGGGGTGTCAGTACCCACCCAAACCACTACTACACCTCAAGAGGGGGGTTTAACTGTTGAGGGCCAGGAAGGGAAGGAAGGGAAGGACGGGGAATTTATAGGCATAGTTTGGGAAACACTCAAGAAATTACTCTCCCCTCTTGCTCATAGACTCTCATCCATCGAAAACAGTCTGTTGGAGATGGAGAAAAGCATTATAGCCTTGGCCACTCTTGGCTTGAGAAGTCTAGAAAATCAGGGCATTGGGGTAGAGGATTCAATTTTACAGGTATCCTCTTCTCCTGCACCTGTACTACCACCGGAACGCCCAGTTCCGAAACCACGAACAGTGGGTGTGAATCAAACTATTGCATCTAAACCTGCTGTCCCCTCCCGTTCTTGTACTATACCCATCGCAAACCCTACTGTAGTTCCTCCTTCTAAACCACGGCCCACAGAATTTCGCCAACAGCACTCCCAGGGTACCTCTGTAAAGAATAATTTTAGAAGGGGTTATATTGATCTTCCCCCAGAGGCAAATGACTACGTGGTTGTTTTGACGGGTGTTTCTGAGCTTGAAAACAGTCATCACGAGAACCATTGGTCCCTGAAGAACAAGACTCTGCACTGGCTCAATGTGAACCGTGCAATTCCTAATGGTAGGAAGGTGATGGTACGACGTGTTCCTTGGGTGGGCCCTACAAAGAAATCTGTGGTTGGAGATTGTGTAGTGGTGACCTTTGAGGACCCACATACAGCACGTTATATTTGCTCCTGTCCCAATGGGGAAGGTTCTAGTGTTATCCCTAGACTTCTGTCCTTTTTCTACCCTCCACCCCCCAAAAAACCTCTGTATGATGGTTGGTCCCTGGTACAGCGCCATCCTTGGAGGACTTATTCCTCCAATTACCAAGATCCTTCTATGTGCTGGAATGGTCTACCTACCCAGAATAGGTTCGGTAGCCTTGAGGAGGTAGAATGACTTATAAGGCAACCAACGCCCAATGTAGAACTAATGGCCTCTGCAACTTTGATGACAGGGCCTCTTGTAAGTCCCCTCGTAATGTCTGACTACAATCACGGACATATGGAAAGCTATCCAACCCCGACATTAGCACATATTGACGATGCTGAGGAATGCGCTGGTGCTAAGTCTAGTTTCTTATCCAGGGTACCGATTAAGGACGCAGAAACAAGGTTATATGATCCACAGCAAGATAGTGTAGCCCCCCCCCTTGGTACCTGCGGTCCCTAATGTTGAATCTGATTCCCCCGGCACTGAGTTAATCCCACATTTGCTTTTCCGTTCATGGAACATCGCTGGAGTGGGCAAAAATCTGAAAGACCCAGAATGGGCAGATTATGTCGACACCAGCGACTTTTGCCTATTGCAAGAAACTTGGGCATTGGATATCCCGCACAGGATGGGATACAAAACTTTTGGCATTAAGGCCACCCAGTCCGATAGGGGAAGGCCATGTGGGGGATTGATTATATGGCTTAAAATCACCTTAGCCATAAGAGTTGATGTCATAGATACAGGAACCCCTGACATTCTGGCCTTAAAAATTGCAACAACTGAAGGGGGTGAATACTACATTATCAATGTCTATAATAGACCGATAGGGTATTCCAAAGTTTCGCCCACCCTGGAAATCCTGGATACCTTTTTGAAAAGGGTGGTGGGTGAAATCCCTGTAATATTAGGGGGCGATCTAAATTGCAATTTTGAACCGATCCTTGGGATTTCCGATGTCTTTCAAGATGAAGACCAAGCATATAATATCCCCCAGCTTGACACCGTGAACTATGTCCCGTGTAGCACTCTGGCGGTTCAATTAATGAGGCTAACAGTTGATCATGGCCTCAGAGCGTGCAATGGTCGCCTTCCTTCAGATCTTATAAAACAACCTACCTTTGGGAAATCAAACAGCAGATTAGATTTTATCTTTGTTTCTTTAATTATTTGGCATTTTATGATTGATTTTAAAGTATCATTGAGGGCAGAGAGTGATCACTTTCCCTTGGAACTTTTAATTGATCCGCATATGATTAGAGACACTCATGGTCCGGCCTTATGTGAGGTGGTTGCTGATGTCCAATGTGAGCAGGCACATATAATTAATAATAATAGACGTGCCTTAAAATGGCCACATCTTTTAAGTGAGGGCAAGACCCTGGCTGCGGTTTATTCATTGTTTGACAGGACTTTTTCACCCCTAGTAGGACAACCTTTATCTACTGATAATTGTGATCACTTTGTTGAGCTACACAATGGTTTTTTTGATGAATTAAGAGTCCATATGTCCAAATTGCCGAGGAAGAACCAGCAAAATGTACGCGTGGGATGCCATGGAAAACTTTGGTATGACCATGCTTGTAAAATGGCTAAGAGGAAGCTCCTATATGCGATTAAAAGTAAAACCCAAAATGATGTTAGACTAGCCAGGGAGGAGTATAAGCGAGTCCAAAGGGTATCACAGAAAACATGGGAAGAGTCAATTTGGGCTGATATGTTGTTTGCTGCAAAACACAATGATAATGTTGGCTTTTGGAGGTTGGTTGCAAATGGGGGACATGCCGGTAGACCTGTGAGGGACTCATTCATTGATGAAATGACATGGGTGACGCACTTCTCCAATTTGTACAAACCGTATGATAATGGTAAGGAAGAGGAGCTCCCATGTCCACTTCCATTACCTGTGTGCCTCGATTTTACTTTGGAAGAAACATATAGGGCAATCAATGAACTGAAAAATAACAAAGCCCCCGGCCCAGACAAAATATCGGGTGACCTCTATAAACATGTACCTGAAGTTTGGGCACCCTATATTAATCGTTTGTTTAATGCTTTGTCCATAAGTTGTAATTTTCCTGATAGTTGGCGTGCAGCAGAAGTTGTCCCGATTTTTAAAAAGGGAAAAAGATCTGTTCCCTCTAATTACAGACCTATTAGTTTAATGGACATTCTGCAAAAACTCTATGCCAAGCACCTACTATTTAGGATAAATGACTGGTTGGAGGAGTCGGCCATACTTTCCAAATTTCAGGCAGGCTTTAGGTCCAAGACCAGCACGATAGACCAGGTCTTTAGATTTTGTTGTCTGTTTTGGAAGTATGTTCATATTCGGAAAGGCCATTTGTATGTAGCCTTTATCGATTTGAGGGCGGCATTCGACCTTGTTCCTCGCAATCTGCTATGGAGATCGTTAAACTCAGCCGGTCTGCCAGAAAGTCTCTTGGTCCACATTATTGAATTGCACGCTAGAAATCACGCAAACATCAGATGGGGTCCGAAAGGTGAACTGACGCGTGACATCCCGATCAAGCGTGGTGTCCGACAGGGAGGCGTCCTGGCCCGCACCTTGTTTTCTATTTTTGTTAATGATGTGCCTGATTATCTTAACGCTTGCAATAACGATTCACCACAACTGAATGGAGAGAGAGTGCCTGCGTTGCTCTTCGCGGATGATACCATCCTAATATCCCAAACCAAGAAGGGCCTCCAGGCACTCTTAAACTCCTTCAGCAGCTACTGTGTGACCAAAGGGCTAGAAATAAATGTTGATAAAACAAAATGTATGGCTCTAAATCCTATTAGACCGGATAAAGGGAACCTGACCCTGAATGGGGAAACTCTGGGTACTGTGGAGAATTTTACTTATTTGGGGGTAGTACTCGATTCTAAGCTAACATGGAAGGCACAAATCGAGAAAAGTAAGGTGTCATACGCCCATAATGCAAAACCTATAATCTGTAGATTGAATGCTAGTACAAGTAAAAGTATAACTCCCGTACTAGAACTTTTTAAATTTAAAATTCAATCTGCAACCTTATATGGGGCTGAGATATGGGGACCTTGGGCCAGGGAGAGTTTTCAAGGCCTCGATAATAAATTTATGAGATCAATTGTAAAGGTCCCAACCAGCACACCATTAATACCTCTCCTTCTCGATTTGAACTTCAAACGAACCGACCATCTAACTATCATAAGACCGCTAATGTTCTGGATAAGGATTTGGTCCACTCCGGAACTGGTAGATTACAGAAACGGTCTTCAAGAAGTATTGAATTTAGATTCTTTCAATTCCCTTCGATGGTTCGGGCATGTTAAAAAATGGTTCGACAATCTGGGGTTGAGTGCGTTCTGGGATAACCCAGAAAATCTACCAGCTCTTGCTAAAAATACGGTAAAAAGAGCATATTGGTGCTTCATGAATGACAGACATATTCATGATAGTAGAATCGGCACCCTAACCAAACATTTTTTAACCTTCAAAAGCGAACCATGTTTTGAATCGTTCTTGGACGAAATAGAGCCTCCCCTTGCCAAGACTCTCTTCCTGAAGTTCAGGTATGGGAACCTCATGCTGAATTCCAACATTGAGCGTTGGACAAATAAAAAACTGGACTGTCCTAATAGTACAAGCGAGAGATGCCCTACGTGCTCAGATTTATGTAAGGAGAATGAGGTCCATATGTTGTTTATATGCAAAGCATACCTGAAAGCTCGAAAAAGATGGCTCAAACCTATGTGTGCTCTTCTAGGAACTAGATCTTGTCTTACAGCATACAGGATCCTAAAAACAAATACTGCACAGTTCATTGTATTCAGTACCAGTAGGTTTCTTTACTCAGTTTTTACTGTCCGAAAGAAAATGGGACAGGTGCTTTGAAGATGGATAGATTTTAAATAGTGAACTTTGCTGCTAAAAACTGTATTTGGTCGCTGAATGAATTATGTTTTTGATTTATCTGGTGAGAATTAATCTTATACCCTATTATTGTAACTATTGTCTTAATTGATTTCACGCATGTATTATGTTCTAAATGTATGAGCTAATGAATGTATATATGTGTGTCTTTTATGGCCGACGGCCGAAATAAAGAAATAAATAAATAAATAATCAAGACCATGAGCACCATCCACTCAGGCTCCCCTTCGGACCCTCTTCCCCACCACATCGCCAACAAAGCCAACTGCCTCATCGCACCCCACCTGAGTAAACTCATCAACCTCTCCTTCGAAACCGCCACTCTGCCTGAGAGCTGGCAGCACGCCGAGATCAACGCCCTACTAAAGAAGCCCAAGGCGGACCCGAGCGACCTCAAGAACTTCCGGCCCATCTCCCTGCTCCCGTTCCCAGCAAAAGTCATCGAAAAGACTGTCAACACCCAGCTCACCCGCTACCTAGAAGGCAACAGCATCCTGGACCCCTTCCAGTCTGGCTTCCACAGCAACCACAGCACCGAGACCGCCCTCATCGCCGCCACAGACGACATCAGAATCCTCCTCGATAACGGCGAGACAGCAGCCCTCATCCTCTTGGACCTCTCCGCCGCCTTCGACACCGTCTGCCACCACACACTTCGCACACGCCTCTTCGCCGCAGGGATCCGAGACAAAGCCCTGGATTGGACCACCTCCTTCCTCACTGACAGAACTCAGAGAGTCCTCCTCTCCGTTCCAATCCGGTACCACCAAAACCATCTGCGGCGTCCCGCACGCAGGGATCCTCCCTCAGTCCGACGCTGTTCAACGTCTACATGGCTCCCCTCGCTCGCATCGCCAGACTACACGACCTCAACATAATCTCCTACGCCGACAACACCCAGCTGATCCTCTCCCTCACCAAGGGCCCCCTCATCGCCAAATCAACCTGCACCAGGGTATGAAGGCTGTCGCCGACTGGATGGAGGCAAGCAGGCTCAAGCTGAACACTGACAAGTCGGAGATCCTCATCCTCGGGCCCAACCCCTCGGCGTGGGACGACTCCTGGTGGCCTCCATCCCTGGGAACCCCCCCAGCACCGACCGACCACGCACACAACCTAGGGGTCATCCTCGACTCTACTCTCAGCATGACCACCGCAAGATCTACAGATGGATCCCGGCAAACACACGGAAAACAGTCACCCACGCCCTCATCAGCAGCCGACTCGACTACGGCAACGCCCTCTACGCCGGAGCCCCGTCCAAACTCATCAGCAGACTCCAAAGAATCCAGAACGCCTCCGCACGCCTGGTCCTGAACGTCCCACGCAGAGACCACATCACCCCTCATCTGAGAGACCTACACTGGCTCCCCGTCGACAAAAGAATCACTTTCAAACTCATGATCCACGCACACAAAGCACTCCACAAGACCGGCCCAGCCTATCTCAACAGCAGACTCTCTTTCTACGTACCCAACAGGATACTCCGCACCGCCGACCTTTCCCTGGCTGCCGTCCCAAGCATCCACAAAACCACCTCCGGGGGCAGATCCTTCTCCCACCGCGCCGCCTAGACCTGGAACGCCCTCCTCCTACGACAGACCACAGACCTCCTGGCATTCAGAAGACTGCTCAAGACCTGGATCTTCGACCGCTAGCTGTCCCCAGGGATGCTAGGATCCCCACTACTGCCCTTCAGCTCGAGGCGGTCCCATCAGCGTATCTAATGAATCTCCGTCTGACTCCGGTACAGGTAACAGCAGCAACGCCACCTGAGCCTCCCACGCTCTTTAATTTTCTAGTGCAAACCGAACCGTACTCTCACTGGCTGCCCATTTGGCAAACTCTGCCTTCCAGCGCTCAACATTGGGTCCCTGCCTGGTTTTCCAATGCTTGTCAATTCCCTTTAGGCTAGCAACAACCCCAGGTCCAAGAACTTACTCGTCACTTTTGTCCTAGCGTATGGGAAAACCAGTGTAATATACATGCACCCACTTCTGGATCTATCTGTCTGTCCGTTACCCCACATAATATATCAACAACTTCCTCCCAATACGTTCCCAACTGCGGACAACTCCACATCATATGAATAAACTCTGCCTCTTCTGAGTTGCAGTGGGGGCACCTGCTGTGTCCACATTAAAATAGTTATTTATCTGCGCCGGGGTTAAATACGCCCTGTGTAACACATAAAAATGGATAAGATGGAACCTGGCGGTTCGCGTGCTCTTTCACGTTCTCTCCACTATTTTAGACCACGTTGTGTCTGGAATCTCCCTACCCAGGTCTGCCTCCCACGTTGCAATTGGCTCAATGGCTGCTTCCCCTCATCCACCATTCGCCGTATAAGCATGTTATAGCTTTGAAGGTCCCCGCTGCCATCACGACATATTGAGATGTTAAGGTCGTTTGCGGCTCTGACAACCCCCCTTCCCAATGGAGTTGGATTGCCAATATAAGGGCTGAATGCAGTAGGAAGTCTCCCTTGGGAAGGCCAAACCTATCTTGCAATGTCTGATAAGGCAAGAGAGCACCGTCCTCGTATAGGTCCCTGTGGAAAGGATGTGGCCCTTACCTCTGCGGGGTAGCGTCCGAGCCTGAGGCCCCTGATCTCCGAACACGGCCATAACGTGTCCCTGTCAACCAGGACTCCTCTCCTCTCTCTTCCCCTACAGGAACCAGTGGCGACGCACGGAGAACCGGAAGCGGTCCCCCCTGACCCCGGAAGTACATCCCCGGAACACAGAAAAGCCAACAACCCGGAAGGGAGAGCGTTCCGAGCAGCAGACCCGTGGCAGGAGCCAGCAAGCAAAGAACCCGTGACGGAGAGCGGAGGCGAGTTGAAGAGCCGAGGCGAGGACGAGGAAGAGGACGTCTGGTCCGAAGACTGGTGGAGTCCTTAGGAGGTGGCTGGAGAGCGGCCGCAACTCGCTGGAGAGTTGCGGCGGGGCACGTGAGTACGCTGTTATCTATTCTCCGTGTTCCTATTGTAGATAGTTGTAAAGTAGTGTAACTAGAACCTCACCTGATAGACCACCGAGCCACTGTATATTATAAATAACCCTACCACTCGCACTGTATATTGTATAGAGGCCATTGCACCTTCCCTTCACGATATCACCCTCTTCCCCTCCTCTTTCTTGTCCTCCCCTTCTTAGCCCTCCTTACCGTCCCGCCCCCACATTTCGTTTTCCGAACCTTCACAACCCGGTGTCGGTGACAGTACTCAAACGGTCCTACGCTAAAGGACTAACGGCCCTGTACTTTCTCTCCTTTGTATATACCTCCGAGGGACACCGGTGCACATCACAGGACAAGACGACCCCAGCCCAGCAGAGCCCTCACCCGACGACCCCACCCCAGCAGAAAACCCCCTCCAGACGACGCCCACCCAGCGGAGGACATCCGGGACCTACCGAACATTGTTTGTTTTCCCTGAGACTTTCCTTCCATACCCTGCAAAGTCAATAAATCTCGCTGATCATAGCGCACTACATCCGGCCTCCACGCCTGTTCTTCCGGGCCGCCCAAACCCCTACTCCACAGTCCCCCATCACTTGCTATGCCTGCTCCTCCCACGTAGCCAGTGCTGATCAGTCTTCTCCATGTGGTAGAGCTGTACACATGCCTAATGGAATCTCTGGAGCATATGGTCGGTTAGCCCCACTCCTACATTGGCTCCGGATCCAGCATAACCTCCGCGTCCGCTCCTCATGAGTTAATGATCCAATCCACAGCCGCTGACAAAGTATAACAAATGATAGCACATGGCGTGGAATCCATCAACCCATCGGGCCTAAACTCTCTCGCCACTGCCTGAGTAGGCCACTGCAGTTGAGCCGCTAGGTACTACAGTTCGAAGTATGCGGCCACCCATCGTCTCTCCACTCGAGGCCGCATCATCGTGTTTACGGCCATCCGCCGTCTACCGCTCCCCCAGATAAACCCCCCCATCAAGGAATGGAGCGTCTTGAACAACGAGTCCGGTATCCAAATCAGCAACGTCCTGAAAAAATATAGCAACCGGCGCAGTGCCACCATCTTCAAGAGCGCCACTCGGCCCACCACCGATAGCGGCAATGTACCCAGGAATGCCATATTCCTTTTAATCCCTCGTAGTGCTCTTCCCACATTACCCTCCAGCAGGTCCTCTTGCGTGTGATAGATGCTGGTCCCAAGGTAGGGTAAGCAGTGAGGCTTCCATCGTATGCCTCCCAAGTGGTCAGGGTTCACCATCGTCTGACTCACCGGGAACAGGCAAGTCTTTGCCCAGTTCACCCGAAGCCCTGAGGCCGCACCGAACGTACGCAGCAACGTCGTCGTCCCGGCCAGTGCCTCTCCTGTGGTAACCAGGAACATGAGCAGGTCATCTGCGTAAAGCGAGATGTACTGCATGTCGCACTGTAGGTCCAGACCAGCATAATGCTTTCCCGACCTGGCATGTGCAGCCAGAGGTTCAATTGCAAGAGCAAACAGCAGTGGGGACAGATAGTAGCCCTGGCGCGTTCCCTGCTCCACTCAGCAAGTTAATGAAACCGTCGCACCAGTCCGCACTCGGGTCATCGCTGATCTGTAAAGGATCTGAGTCCACCCCAAGAAAGCCTCACCCAGGCCCATCACTCGCATAACCTGAAATAGATACGGCCATTCCAGTCTATCAAAAGCCTGCTCAATATCAACCGAAAGGACCGCTGCGATAGGTACCAAACTATGGTGCCCCTCCAGAATACGAAGTAGTCACCACATGTTAATAGATGTTTTTCGTGTGGGGATGAAGCCCGCCTGGCCCGGATGGACCAGCTGTGTCTTGTACGGGAGGAGGCGGGTCGCTAGGATCCTACTCAAGATTTTATAGTCAGTAGTCAACATTGAAAGTGGGCGATATGCCGTCATATCAGACGCTTCTCTCCCAGGCTTCAACAACGGGATAATAATGGTCTCCCGGGTGGTTACCAGTAACTGCCCTACCTTCTGTGCCTCCTGATACATCGCCAGCAATCATGGAGCTAAGCAATCAACATACGCAGTTTTGAATTCTTTTGGCAGGCAATCCACCCCTGGTGTTTAGTTACGCGCCATATGCTTAATCGCGCTCCGAATTTCTCCGAGCGTGATCTCTTGACCCAATATGTCTCCTTGTTCCTTCTGCAGCCTAGGCAGAGTCAATTCAGAGAAGAACTCCTCTATGGCATCCCCATCCGGTCGTAATTTACTACGGTAGAGTTCAGTATAATAATCCAGAAACAAGCCATTTATCCCTTGTTGCGTGTACAACAAGTCCCCCTTTGGGGCCGTCAGTCCCAGTATAGGTGTTCTCTGGGGGTTCGGGTTAGCCAACCAAGCCAACAGTGCGCCTGTCTTGTCTCCTTCCGTGTGCATCCTCGCCTGGGAGGACCTACGGTTAAAGCAGTGCAACCTCTCCACTTGTACCGCCACTGCTTCTCTAGCTTCCAAGACCTCCCCCTGTGCCCCTAGTCCTCAGGGCGGGCTCTCTCAGCCCTACGCAACCGTCTCCTTGCTGCCTCTATGTCATTTAATTGCAAAAAACACAGTTGATGGACAGAATGTAGAACAATGTCATACATTCACCCCAGTACAAGGATCTGGGCCTAAATCCATCATTTTTTTGCACTCCACACCACCCTGGGTTAGACACTGGCTATATGCAAATCAGCTCTGACCCTGTGCCTCATGGGAACAGTCCAGTCCGAACAACCAAGCCATGTCTTTCCCAGACCGGAATCAAGCATCCAAGGACCGGTTTCTGGCTATCAGCCTTCATTCAGCCTGGATAGCTTGACTCCAGTGGTGTGGAGAGCCTGGGACTCACGTCTGAGCATACCCAGCCCACTCGGGGTGAAAATTGCAAAAACCACAGTTGATGGACAGAATGTAGAACAATGTCATACATTCACCCCAGTACAAGGATCTGGGCCTAAATCCATAATTTTTTTGCACTCTGCACCACCCTGGGTTAGACACTGGCTATATGCAAATCAGCTCTGACCCTGTGCCTCATGGGAACAGTCCAGTCCGAACTACCAAGCCAGGTCTTTCCCAGACCGGAATCAAGCATCCAAGGACCGGTTTCTGACTATCAGCCTTCATTCAGCCTGGATAGCTTGACTCCAGTGGTGTGGAGAGCCTGGGACTCACGTCTGAGCATACCCAGCCCACTCGGGGTGAAAATTGCAAAAACCACAGTTGGACAGAATGTAGAACAATGTCATACATTCACCCCAGTACAAGGATCTGGGCCTAAATCCATCATTTTTTTGCACTCCACACCACCCTGGGTTAGACACTGGCTATATGCAAATCAGCTCTGACCCTGTGCCTCATGGGAACAGTCCAGTCCGAACTACCAAGCCATGTCTTTCCCAGACCGGAATCAAGCATCCAAGGACCGGTTTCTGGCTATCAGCCTTCATTCAGCCTGGATAGCTTGACTCCAGTGGTGTAGAGAGCCTGGGACTCACGTCTGAGCATACCCAGCCCACTCGGGGTGAAAATTGCAAAAAAACACAGTTGATGGACAGAATGTAGAACAATGTCATACATTCACCCCAGTACAAGGATCGGGGCCTAAATCCATCATTTTTTTTGCACTCCACACCACCCTGGGTTAGACACTGGCTATATGCAAATCAGCTCTGACCCTGTGCCTCATGGGAACAGTCCAGTCCGAACTACCAAGCCATGTCTTTCCCAGACCGGAATCAAGCATCCAAGGACCGGTTTCTGGCTATCAGCCTTCATTCAGCCTGGATAGCTTGACTCCAGTGGTGTGGAGAGCCTGGGACTCACGTCTGAGCATACCCAGCCCACTCGGGGTGAAAATTGCAAAAAACACAGTTGATGGACAGAATGTAGAACAATGTCATACATTCACCCCAGTACAAGGATCTGGGCCTAAATCCATCATTTTTTTGCACTCCACACCACCCTGGGTTAGACACTGGCTATATGCAAATCAGCTCTGACCCTGCGCCTCATGGGAACAGTCCATTCCGAACTGCCAAGCCATGTCTTTCCCAGACCGGAATCAAGCATCCAAGGACCGGTTTCTGGCTATCAGCCTTCATTCAGCCTGGATAGCTTGACTCCAGTGGTGTACAAAGGAAAACGACCTTTTCCGAGTGCTTAGGCTTTTCAGCCAAGCTCGTGCACGCGTTCCTTCAATGGCAACGCATGCACGTCAGGAGATTCACTCGCGGGAGCGCCCAGCCCATCTGGTCGCAATTATCGCTCCCGCGAGTGAATCCCTCCCCCCTGCTGCCGCGCAAGTGCTTTTTTTCTTGTCTTTTTTGAGATTACTGAGTTCTCTGAGCAAGGGAGAGTATCTACCTCACCTGCTAACTTTAATGTTCAGCCCCTAATTTTCCCTTTGCTCCTGGGGGCAGACTTGCAGCTGAGCCTAGTTTCTTTGCGTTGGCATACCAACTTAATCCTAAATGTTCTAGCCACAAGAGAGCTAAATAAATTGTGGCCGCATTTAGGTGGTTTGTCAGCGCACCATCTCCACAAGTCATCTAACGTGCCGCATTCCTTCATTCATGTCATGCTTCGTTCCAAAGTAGGAATAATACAGTAACCTCTCCGAGAAGAAAATGAGCACACATAGCAATCTCGTCTTCCTTGACTACAATTGAGCAGTCTCTTAAACCAGCGAAAACAAAGTGGCAGCCGTTGTAGATGGGAGCAAGCTAAGATTAGGTGCCTGTATTTTACGCAGCACATTACCCCTACCTCTTTCGTCCTCTCATTTTGCCAACTCCTTGCCTTTTATACCCATGTATAGGTCTTGCCCAGCTTCATAATATCCCTTATGTTTTTCACATTGTTGCCTGGTTTGATTTGCGCACACTCTTTCTAACCTTTAAACCTTTGTTTTTTTTCACCATCTCTTTCCTTGGCATACACCCGCGCGTGCTTACGGTCTTTATTCTAAAACAACTGTGGAAAAAAAAAATTACATTTCGTTTTTTAGGGCTCGCCTGCTGATGCGCTTCAGCGCATAGCTGGCGAAGCTCTATAGGGGCTTATCCAGTGTTTATCCACTGGCGATTCCACTGGCGATTCCTTCAAGTGCATGTGCTTTTTAGGTCATTGCGCTTGCGCAAGCCCTAAAAAGCGCGTGCACAATGCCACCAGCCGCCTGCCTGCCTGCCTCGCATTACCACATCAAAGGCAGCCCTCCGAGCGCATTTCTCACCCCCTAATTATTCACGGCCGGCCGGCAGGCACATCAAAGGCTGCTGCTGCCGTGACTCGCATTTCTCCTCCCTCCTCCCCTATCACTGCCCAGGCCGGCCGTACTTTCTCTTTACAAGGGCGCCCATTCCTGAATCACTTGAAATCTCTCCACATTATTTGCATTTTGTTAATTAAAAAAATTAACTTCAACACAGCGTTGCACATTTTTCTCGACTTCGGAAGGATGAGTCCCAATCTCATTTGTACAAAGTGTTGTAATGGGATTATTGGAGAGTTAGAGAAACGTGCTCACAAGTTACATTTTTATGCAAATCATCTGAGTAAATAAACAATAGCATGGTGCCGTTTGCGTCCTTGACTTGATCTGGTTTTTATTTTTATTTTGCTATTATTCTCACAAAGGCTAAGAAGGTCTGCCTACTTTAGTATTAAGTGCTATACGTCGCATAAGCAACAGCTAACCATTCACTCACCCACGCAACGCCACTCACCCATGCAACGCCACTCACCCACGCAACGCCACTCACCCACGCAACGCCACTCACCCACGCAACGCCACTCACCCACGCAACACCACTCACACACGCAACGCCACTCACACACGCAACGCCACACACGCAACGCCACTCACACACGCAACGCCACACACACACGCAACGCCACACACACATGCAACGCCACTCACACATGCAACGCCACTCACACATGCAACGCCACTCACACATGCAACGCCACTCAACCACGCAACGCCACTCACACACGCAACGCCACTCAACCACGCAACGCCACTCACCCACGCAACGCCACTCAGCCACGCAACGCCACTCAGCCACGCAACGCCACTCAGCCACGCAACGCCACTCACACACGCAACGCCACTCACACACGCAACGCCACTCACACACGCAACGCCACTCACACACGCAACGCCACACACACACGCAACGCCACACACACACGCAACGCCACACACACACGCAACGCCACACACACACGCAACGCCACTCACACACGCAACGCCACTCACACACGCAACGCCACTCACACATGCAACGCCACTCACACACGCAACGCCACTCACACACGCAACGCCACTCACACACGCAACGCCACTCAACCACGCAACGCCACTCACCCACGCAACGCCACTCACCCACGCAACGCCACTCACCCACGCAACGCCACTCACCCACGCAACGCCACTCACCCACGCAACGCCACTCACCCACGCAACGCCACTCACCCACGCAACGCCACTCACCCACGCAACGCCACTCAGCCACGCAACGCCACTCAGCCACGCAACGCCACACACACACGCAACGCCACACACACACGCAACGCCACACACACACGCAACGCCACACACACACGCAACGCCACTCACACACGCAACGCCACTCACCCACGCAACGCCACTCACCCACGCAACGCCACTCACCCACGCAACGCCACTCACCCACGCAACGCCACTCACCCACGCAACGCCACTCACCCACGCAACGCCACTCACCCACGCAACGCCACACACACACGCAACGCCACACACACACGCAACGCCACACACACACGCAACGCCACACACACACGCAACGCCACTCACCCACGCAACGCCACTCACCCACGCAACGCCACTCACCCACGCAACGCCACTCACCCACGCAACGCCACTCACCCACGCAACGCCACTCAGCCACGCAACGCCGCTCAGCCACGCAACGCCGCTCATCCACGCAACGCCGCTCACCCACGCAACGCCACTCACCCACGCAACGCCACTCACCCACGCAACGCCACTCATCCACGCAACGCCACTCATCCACGCAACGCCACTCATCTATATGCAAAACGGAAAATGTCAAACTCTTCTATTGCGAGACCTATTGCATTTTCAATGCTTGTTTTTTGTGCGGCGTTGCGTGCTCCTCGGCAGGAACACTTCCCCTCCCCCCGAGCAGATTCTTGCTCACGCAGTTTGAGGAGGCGATATTGAGCTGCTGGTTCCGTTAGAGCTGCTCCCCTGATTGGTTGGGGGGGTGTATCAGGGAAAAGGTGATATGTAAAGAACAACCTTTCATCACTCGTACAAGCAGAGAGCAGGAGGGGACATGTTCAACAGTGCGAAAAACTGCGCAGCTACCACCCCTCCAATCACGTTATCCTCGCAAAGATCACAATGCCACTAAAATGTCAGATATTATTTTATTAATTGCATGCTATTTTGTGTGCCTGCATTTGTATACATTATTGATGTAATATTGCATGCACTCCACACAGTTGGAAATGTTCATTGCAGCCATGGACAAATGTAAGATCCACCTTAATGTAATAGTAACATGGCGTCTAAGGTTGTCGGCTGATGAGTCGTGTTTTAAGGTATTATTTTCTTCCTGGTGTTTGAAGTCCTTACCAGGATTCAGTTTGTGCGTTGTTGAACAGGCTCCTGCTGGGAGTGAGCTGGCTGGTGCGACAGCTGCTGTTTATGTAGCAAATGTATCCTCTGCCCAACCCCCCCCCCCCCCCGGGCTTCAGTCCGCTTCTGCTAGCTCTGACCTAGCTGGTGTTAAGGCACGGTCGATTGAACGCGTTAAATGTGATGCCCCCTTACTTCTGACGCCCGCTGCACTGGACAATCGCCTGGCGCTGGGATCCAAGCCTTCGGAATCGCACAGTTGTGGAACTTAATCCCCAAGAAGTGATGGGAAGGAAACGAGCACGCAGCACTTCCTAACCCTGCTTTAGACATAACAATACAATCCTGGTATCAGTTGTTTGTGAGAGCCATTGTCTTGCACCTAATGCCCCCAGTCGTTTGGAGTGGATGACCTGGAACATGCACTGAAATCCCACTGTGGATTGAGCAGGTCAATGTTAGTGAGGAGGAGGCAACTGACGAATATAGTAAGAATTGTTGACTATTTCCAAACTGCCATTCATTTTCACAGTGTAAGACCATATAAATATAGATCTTTAAAGCCATCTGGCTGCAGGTTCTTGCTGCTGGCTGAGTGAGACCGCGTGAAGAGGGGGGAGACCAGCGAGGGGTGGGTGTATTCGAGAATCATGCATTGAATAGGTGCCCTCTTTCATGGAGTTTCCTACAAAGTACATGAGGTAAATTTTAATTTGTGTACCCGCTTTACACACTTAAAGACAAATATTAGTCTGAGTGGGTTCCGATTCCGAACCGATCCCGATTAGACGCAGATGGAATGGCATGCATTCCTCGGTCTTCTGAGGTGGAAAGCCATTGAATGCCCTCACAGGTGCAGTCACTAGGATGTGCGATCTGCCTGCTGAAAGCGGCTCCCTTTATCTAGTGTTTACTAGAGGCGAGCAAGTAAACTGACAGCTGAGCCAAGGATCTTGGCTTTGAAGAGCCAGTGTCCGAGCCGAGCCAAGGAAATGTTTGGTATGTAAATCGCGAAATAATCATCTTGTAAAAATCATAGTCACTTTACAAATCAAAAATATATTAATGTAACATTATATCCCTGCATCAAACGGCACTTTGTAAGTGAACTCATGCTCACTCTCCCCTTTACCCCCTACCACAATACCATTAGTGAACCTAGAGGGACGTGAGTTGTCATGTGCACCCTATATGTAGCATGGATTAAACTGTTAGCAATATTAGTCTATTAAATCAGACAGGAGAAACTATTGTTCAGTGCACATCCTGAACTCATGTTTATTAAGGTGCTTCTATATTTGATCATCAATAACATGGAAACATGGTGAAATTAAATAATTGCATAGGATCACACAGTTTGGTCATGGAGGGAAGTCTGTATTGATCCAGTTTTTCTCGTTCACGTTGTGCAGTTCAGCACTCTAGATGGGTAACTTTTTCTGTCCCTTGTTTTACACCAAAGGATAATTATTAGCCTTTGGTGCTTGGTGTATGAGGTTGGAGCATGGGTAGCTGGCAGAAGCCATATGAAGGCTCTTCTGATTTTGAGCTTGAGGGCCCAGGAAGACGCTGAGTCAGAGCAAGGCATCTGGCTGGACTCTTCAGTGGTTTGATCACCTCTACGGTTTACTCCCCCGAACTGGCACTTGTTCTCTGGCTGCCTGCATAGACTGCCCTTCAGATGCTCCATAGGTGTTGTGTGGGAAGCATTCACTCATGGCACCTGTGCTGTAACTATCAGTGGGTGGTGCACTTTTGCTGCCTTTGTGGTACCTCATCTGTTGTGAGGGAAGCTTGCTCTGCTCATACCAATGTAGGGTAGGTTCATGGCGCGACTGGGGGTATAACATGTATGAGGGGTAGGTAGAAGGTTACACTGTTGCCACCTGTGCAGTAAATGTCGAATGTGCGTAGAATACTTGCATGCATGCATTGTACTACCTTTTCCTAACTATTTTGGGTATGTGCAGTAAGCTTGCTATGTTTTTCTCTATTGTGCTCATTTCATATATTGGGTTAACTTGCACTGCACAGGAAGTACTTGCATGTGAGGGAAACTTGCATTGCATTTGCTCATGTAATCGGTCCCCTTTCTTCAGTCTTCGGCAACATTTGATAATTTTAAAAAAAATGGACTTTGTCAATGCTTTTCCTATGATACATTAAAGTAAATACTCCGGATTCAAAGTCAACCACAGCTGTCAGCGTTGTGATCCATGTTATGCTCTTAAAACACAACATACATGGGGGCGTGGTTTGGACGCCGGAGGAAATGGCGGCTTATGGCTTCACCTCCTCCCGTGGCGACCAGTTCCTTATGCATTTGGAATGTAAAAACTGGGGTAAAGGTATTATTGGCAATGGATTTCATAATCGGAAGTTATAGACTCACTCGTGGCTGGTTTTGACGGCGTTACGGGGCTCCTGAGCAGAGAACTCTGAGAGAGACCCGGAGCCTGGAAGAACACTGCCGGCAATGAGAAGGCTGCGGAGCTCCCGCAGCGGCTGAGTCCCAGGAAGCCGAACGCCAACTTGCATCTACACATACCCGCCACTGATCGGAGCTCCTAACCAACAAAGCCAGTAAGTGGGGGTCTCGAGAGCGCGCTTTTCACCGCCCGCCGCCCTTCGCGGGATCCCGACACTACCCGCTCTCAATGCCAGCGCTTCTACATAAAATGGCGGGCACACCCAGCAGTTAAAGCGAAGCAACGCAGCCCCACACTGTCTATAATCTGCCTACAATCGATCGCTTTGTCTGCCGCAGCGTTCGGTTACCTGCGCTGCCGCCTGGCTCCACGCTGAAGCTTCCCCAGTGTCCCCGGTGCTGAATCACGGGCGTGCGAGCAGAGGGCCTCGTGAACCAAGAAAATGGCGGCGCGCTGGCTGGCTAAAAATCGACTCCACCGACAGGATAATGGCAGTCGAGCGTGGCGCTTGAAGGGGGCTTATATGAGCGATTTTCTAGCTCATATACGCGACATCTGAAGGGAAACGAACGCAAAAGTCTGAAAATACTGAAAATGACCGAGGGAAAACACACTGCATGACCGAAGGTGCTCCCCAGTAAATTTTGCATGTAAGAGGAATCACAAGCATCACAAGAGGCACCACAGGAGGCAGTGCTCAAGAGAAGGCCTGCAAAAGGCAATTTATAGAGGAGTGTTCATGAGAGTAGCTGACTACAATGTATGTACACCCTGCATGTCTGAGACACTTATGTGAGGCAATATTGGGCATAAACTAAGCACAAATTAGCACAACTTATCATGCTCATGAACAAAGCACAGCAAGCAGGCAAACAGAGCATGCCTGAGACACATATGTGAGGTAGAAACTGAACACAACTGTTCATGCTCACGAAGACTAGCAGCGAAGCACAATATAGCAGACCACAGCAAAGCAAGTAATACAAATTACAGCAAGCAGGCAAACAGAGCAAACTAAGCAAACCTAAACAAACCAGAGCAAAGCAAAGCAAAGCAGAACACAGCAAGGCAAGGCAAAACGAGGAAAGCAAGTTAAAAGCAGCAAAACATTGCGACACATGCTAGCAAAACAAAACCAACAAGGCAAGCGACAATCTTGGCACACCTGGCTTCTAGATCAATGCTGCTACTACTACCTGATACTGCTTGATGCTGCTTGATATGGTCTTGTCACTGGCAGAAGACACCTGACCGGGATTGACACTACTATTGGTACATCTTCGATTATTCCGGACGGAGCCTGTAGATGGGCCTTGACTTACATCGGAGCCTTTCCTTACTTCACTACTGGCACAATCCCATCTTCTAAGATCTGAGCTCTCAATAAAAAACGCCCTCAGTGGGGCTTCTGAAACCTTCACTACCTTTACGGTCATGAGACATGAACTAAATTAAAGGTGGTTATCCCGTGACACTGTTCATCCTCCACGTTCTCATCAGCCCTCGGGCCTGCCTATTGGGCCTGCCTCTCAGAAAGTGAAGCAGGGGAACTCTATTATCAAAGCACTCCACTGCAAGTGGGTACCATGAGCGAGAAGGAAGCAAAAAATCTTAAGAGGCTCAAGGCCGACCCACCTGCACCAGTTTCACCTATCAAGGGCAGGAAAGACATCAACGACACAATGGATACCATACTAAATAAGACTGCGGAAGTGCATGACTTAGCGAAATCCACAAAGGAAGAAATCGTAGCTATTAGACAAGACATTCGAGACACCAACTCCAGGCTCACTGAAACGGAAGCAAGGATCAGCCGTCTAGAAGACTCGGAGACAAAAGTCTGCAAATCTCTCAAAAACCTTTCTGTATCCTCAGATCATATGTCAAGTAGGCTATCCGAGTTGGAAGACAGGAATCGAAGGGGAAACCTACGTATATTTGGAATACCGGAAGGCTCAGAGGAAGCCTTCAGCCCCTGTGTTTCCTTCTTGGAGTCATGGTTCTCGCAAGCAACTAACCTCACTTTTCACCAGCCGCTTGAATTCGACAGGGCTCACAGAGTTCCCAGTAGAATCACTCCGAGCCAAAAGGGTCCTAGGCCAATCGTCTGCAAACCCCTACGATATCAACATGTGGAACAAATCTTATCTTTTGTACGTAAAAATAACCACATTCTATGGAAATCCAGCAAGATCTTCATTTCACAGGATTACAGCAAGGAGATTGTTGATGTGAGAAAGGCCTTTTTTGCTCTTTGTCCGAAGCTGCGTTCGCTGGGTTACCAGTTTGGATTCATAGGCCCAGCAAATTTTCGTGTGGTCATCTAAGGTACTCCTCAGATCTTTACGGATCCTCAGATGCTCAAAAGACTCCTTGACGGCCCGGAGGATCTCCATATGGCCACGACGACGCCAGGTCCCGCAGCTGCTTCTAAATGAGTATCCTTTCCATTGTACCGGTTCCTAGTGTCATGTATTAAAAGAGTATATCTACGCTTCCAAACACATTTTCAATGGGCCTTGCTATAACCTCCTACTTTTGTTCTCAATGACTGTCGACTATTCAATGACTGATTGATGCATTGGCATTGGTTCTGCTAACTTGGTATATCAGCCATTTGCTATCTATGTTATACTTCACATGATTATTTCACATGATTATTATGATCACTGTTATTAAGTCAATCTGTTACTGACATAGGCCCTAGCTCACGGAATTGTGATTAGCGATGACGCAGGGGGAGGATACCCTGCCTTACTGGCACCATGTTTATTTCCGTTAGAATACACTAGCATATGATGACACCTTAATCTGCACTAAATGTTAATGTAATAGCTTACTACTGGTATAATCATTAGCCTGCGGGTCTTAGTTTAGAGAAGACGTAATAGAAGATTGTATTAGAGAAATCACACTGTCTTATGTGTTTCATGACTTGCCTTGCTCGCGAATCGCATAACTTAAGTCCCGAGTTAATCTTGTCAGATTGTATTGGTTATGATTGCACTAATTCAGGAACCCAATGTTCTAAATGTTGATTCAGTTTCCAGATTTCACTATGGCTTCTATTCATTGCTGTTTTCCCTCGTCACCATGCCTACTACTTTCATTCGGGGTGGGATGGGTGGGTCGGGAGGGTATGGGGGTTGGGGAGGTTTGGGCGGGGGGTGGGGTGGGGTAAGAGTTTGACTTTTCTTTTGTTTTTTCTGTATGTCACAATTGTTTGCTGCCTACCGAGGTCCGACTGTTTATATTTTCAATGCTCAAGTGACACTATCTACTCCTTCACAAGTAATAATTACCTTATGCCTGTTGATATTTTGCTTTTTCAGGTCCGTATGTTGCTATTTGCACTGTACAAGCATTCCTACATATTGATCTGTATCTACCTCAGGTCCTCTGGTCACTCTGATTATCACTCGGCATTGGGAGGGTTCACAGTTGTAGTCCACCGGGTCTCCTGCCTCTCGGATGTCCTATCATTTCCATGGAAACATGTTATTATTGTGTCCAATATTACGGGCAAATTCCTGTGTCTGATTGGATTTGATTTCCATTATATCTCTATGTCACACTCCACAATTAACACATCACTTAGCATCGCCAGGGTGGACAGCTTAAAAATACTTTCACTTAATATAAAAGGTCTTAATCAACCTGTTAAACACCAGAAGATCCTGGACTACCTCCGAAGACAAAGAGGAGATGTTTTCCTGTTACAGGAATCTAAAATTGATGCTAAACAATTCAATACACTTAGGAACAAATTCTATGTTGAAGTGGTAGGGTCTGAAGCAATAGGCAACAAAAATGGCGTGTTAACACTGGTAGCAAAAAAATCAAATGTTGATTTGCTCTCCTTCACGGCTGATACTAATGGGAGGTGGGTCACAACTAAGCTGCTCAAAGATGACACAGAATTTTATGTTACAAATGTTTATGCCCCTAACACCAGTGACTTAAATTTCTGGACAGACCTCACTAAACAAATTGAAACTATTCCCGATTCAGCTGTACATATCCTCGCAGGTGATTTTAATTTACCCCTTGACCCAACTATTGATAGGGATTCCCGATGTACCTTCCGTGGCAATAAATCTCACAAAGCATTTACTAACCTTTGTACTCGCTTTAACTTAGTGGACTCGTGGCGGTTGAAACACCCTGCCGGGAGAGAATACACATTTTACTCATCTCCACACGATTCGTATTCCCGTATTGATTATCTACTCATTACAAAAAATGGCATTCCCAGAATAGAGGAGACAACGATAGAACCCAGGGTTCTATCTGATCACTCGTGTATCTCACTGTCCATCTCTAATGTGAAACCGTCTACCCGTGAATCTATTTAGCGACTAAATGAGGAGGTACTAGAGAAGGAGCAACATCGGTCTGCCATGGAATCTGCCATCAAAATGTATCTGGAACATAATAAGAGGGGAGACACTTCTGACCTAACGCGCTGGGAAGCCTTGAAAAGTACCGTCAGGGGAGTTATTATCAAAATCAGATCAGCCATAAACAAAGATCACAATAAGGCCCTAGAAGAATTAGAAAGAGAGATATCTGCCCTAGAGAACAGACACCTGCTTGATAGGAACGATGCTACACTGAATAAGTTGGCCAACAAGAAATATGAATACAATAAAATTGTAAGTAAAAGAGCAGGGATCTGGCTAAATAGGAGGAAACAGTTTAAACTCTGTGAATCAAACAAAGGGGGCAAGAGCCAGGCCGCATACTTAAAATTTAAGGTGCAGAAAAACACAATTAATTCCATTAATGATCAAACTGGAGTGACCCACTCGGACCCTGACAAGATCGCAGATATATTTAAAGACTTATGAAAACCTTTACGCAAAGAATAAAGAGTTGGAAGAAGCCAAAATCTAAGACTACTTAGAGGAGTGCGACCTGCCGTCTTTCTCCCCTGATGACCAATCCGACCGTAATAGTCCAATCTCGATCTTAGAATTTGAGAAAGCAATCAAATCGTTAAAATGCGGAAAGGCCCCCGGCCCAGACGGGTTTAGTGCTAAATTCTATAAGTGCCTCCCTTCTCTCTTATCACAACCACTCTTACACCTGTTTCAGGAACTCAACAACACGGGGGAAGTAAAGGGCGCACTATCTGAAGCTATCATTGCCGTCCTGCCTAAGGAGGGGAAAGACCCAACACTCCCTAAAAACTATAGGCCTATCTCCCTTATCAACCTCGAGTGTAAGCTTTTAGCCATGATCCTGGCCAACCGTCTCCAGAAAGTTCTACCCAAGCTTATCCACCCATCTCAAGCAGGTTTTTTTAAAATACAGGCTATCTAGTGATAATACCAGGACACTACCACATGTACTCGAAAAACATAGCTCATTACCACCCCCATAGCAGCGATAACGCTTGATGCCGAAAAGGCTTTCGATAAAGTAGATTGGAAATATCTGGAGGCAGTGTTAAATAAATTTAATCTGGTGAAGACCTTCACGAGGATGGTAATGTCCCTTTATTCCTGCCCCTCGGCTAGAGTTAGAGCGGGGGGCTCGTTCTCCTCATCATTCCGATTACAACAAGGAACCAGACAAGGGTGCCCCCTCTCCCCTTCATTATTCCTACTTGCAATTGAACCATTTCTTCATCACATACGGAATAATGATGGCATTTTGGGAATCCCCTTTAAAGACTGTACGATAAAGCTAACTGCCTATGCGGATGACGTTCTGGTTGTATCGGAAAAAGCCGAGGAGGCTTTACCTGCCCTCATGTCTACTATTAACGAGTTCTCGCGGGTATCAGGGTATAAATTAAACAAAGATAAAACGGAAGTTAAACTATTAAATAATCTGGGCAATAAGGATGTATTGGGGAGCGCTGGCCTAACTTGCCAACCGAACTGCTTCAAGTACCTGGGGTTAGACTTTGATAAGGACTTAATTTTTACACTACAAATTAACGAAAATCTGACACTGAAAAAATCTCCACACTGCTAGATGGGTGGTCTCCTAAATACCTCTCATGGTGGGGCAGGGCCGAAACCCTGAAAATGATGGTGCCTCCACTGGTAAATTACCTGGCAAGTATGCTGCCGATTACTTTTTCGGAAGACTTTTTAAATAAGGTCGACAAGCTTTTTGGTACTTTCCTTTGGCAGGGGAAGAAACCCAGGATATCAATGACGAAGCTACAGCTATCTAAAGAAAAAGGCGGCCTGGGTCTCCCCAGCTTCAGAAATTACCAAACTGCATTCCTATGTAAACAGGGTGCACACTGGCTGATTATACCCCGCTGTGGTTGGACATTGAGAAATCCCTCATCGATAATGTTCCCCTTCCTGGCTTACTCACTATGGATCTCTCTCATCTGTCTCACTCTAAATACATTCTGCTTAACACAAGATGTGCTCTCTTAAGACTAGACCAGTCCCACAAATCCAACTTAAAAATCAAAAAATCTACCCTGGTGGCCTTGTGGCGGAATCCCTCCCTTAAGATTGAGGGGAAACCCCTCCACTGCAAATCTTGGTCTGAGAAAGGCATCAATTTAGTGAGTGACCTATATGACGGGACACATCCTTTACCGTTCTCCTCGCTCCAGTCTCTACATAATCTTGCACCTATAGATTTCACCCAGCCCTCGTCTGACTTGCACCCTTCTCCCCATAAGCCTTGCACCCTTCTCCCCCTCCGCCTTGCACCCTTCTCCACTTCCACCTTGCACCCTTCTCCCCCTCTGCCTTGCACCCTTCTCCACCTTGCACCTTTCTCCCTTTCCGCCTTGCACCCTTCTCCCCCTCCGCCTTGTACCCTTCTCCCCCTCCACCTTGTACCCTTCTCCCCCTCCGCCTTGCACCCTTTCTCAACCCTCTGCCTTGCACCCTTCTCCCCTTCGCCTTGCACCCTGCTCCCCTTCACCTTGCACTCTTCTCCCCCTCCACCTTGCCCGTACTCCCCCTCTGCCTTTCACCCTCCGCCTTGCACCCTTCTCCGCCTCCACCCTGTACACTTATCCACCTTGCACCCTTCTACTCCTCCGCCTTGCACCCTTCTCCCCCTCCGCCTTGCACCCTTCTCCCCTTCCACCTTGCACCCTTCTCTCCTTTCGCCTTGCACCCTTCCACCTTGCACACTTCTCCCCTTCCACCGTGCACCCTTCCCCCCTGCCTTGCACCCTTTTCCCCTCCGCCTTGCATCCTTCTTCCCTCTGCCTTGCACCCTTCTACCCCTCCGCCTTGTACCCTTCTCCCCCTCCACCTTGTACCCTTCTCCCCCTCCACCTTGTACCCTTCTCCACCTCCGCCTTGCACCCTTCTCTACCTTGCACCCTTCTCCCCTCTGCCTTGCACCCTTCTCCCCTCTGCCTTGCACTCCTCTGCCCTCCGCCTTGCACCCTTCTCCCCTCCGCCTTACATCCAAGCATTGGCATAGCCAATAGGTCTCGTTTTTGGGACCTTATAAGTATTTAGTTAAGCAGCACAATATCCTTGGTGGAACAACACCAACTGTTTCATGGCTAAACACTTATAAGGTCCCAAAGGCGAGACCTATTGGCTATGCCAATGCTTGTTTTACAAGCGACTGGTGTTTGGAGAGTTTTGTGGTGGTCCTTCGGTTGATTTAATACACTTCACCCTTTAATCCATTTATACAGAAAACTTTGTTACTCTTTGAAATATTGTATCGTTTTGTTGGATGGTATCCTTGTATCCCAGAGCTACCCGCAGAGCTCAATCTGCCCTGACCCATAGTTTTAAATTAGGTTTCCTGATGTACGGAATGCTCCGATGGGCTGAGGAATTCTGTTACCGAAGCAGACTCCGAACCACCCTGACTAGCTGTTTGAGATCCTGATTCGTAGAATCTACCCACAACAGCCATGACACCAAACTATAATAAAACACTGACATTTTTTGGCCCTGGTTTTAGGCATTCACCTGGAAGAGCAGAAGTCACATTAACAAGTGAACAATACGGACATATATTTGGTCCAAGAGTGGTGATTTAAATATGGTCACATTGTTACACGTCGTGTCATTACCTTCTTTAAAATAGAGCGTAGGTAAGAGCCACACCATTTGCGTCTTCTATTCTCACTTTCCGCTATATTTCTGACGACGGTGTGTTACGTCAAGAGATGCGGCTATTCTTTGGGGACAGAACGTTATTATGCATGACATCTGGGCACTCGTATTTCTATTACTAACGTGCGCTCAATCACCGTTACCGAAATCATTAGGCCTACGCTCCTAGCTTGATTCCCTTCCATGAGCGTCTCATTAACGGTACTTTCACACCCACTGCGGGCTGTTCACGTCTGTTCACGCCTATACTTTTTCAACTTTTGTGCACTTTGTTCACAATGCGACACAGTTTCACATGCTGGATTATTTGGCTGCATACACTGCTGATTTTTGGAGCGTTTTGATATTTATGATGGTCACAAGAATTAGCATAGCCAATAGGTCTCGCCTTTAGGACCTTATAAGTGTTTAGCCATGCAAGTTGATGTTGTTGCACCGAGGATATTGTGCTGCATAACTAAACACTTAAGGTCCCAAAAGCGAGACCTATTGGCTATGCGAATGCTTGTTATTTATGTATGTACCATCAAACAGCGGTAACATTGCTATACCATTCGAGTATGATAAAATCAATAAAATTGTGTTAAAAAAAAAGTTCTTGAAAGGTCAGTGAAGGCAGCACAACCCCCCCCCCCCCACCCCACCACACACACACACACACAAATCCTGATTTTCCAACACTCTGGCCATTCCACCAGCGTGGCTCCTGTCCCTCGTTGGTGCAAGGGTCCCTTTCCTCTGGTTCACTGGGAGGCTCCTGGGTAGAGGGAATTGGGACTTTCCTCTCAGGGACTCTGGGCAAGGGAAGGAGGAAGAAATATCGACCCGATGGTTGCCCCATAGGAGGAGAGAAAGTAGAGCCTTCCCCTGGAGCTGAAAAGATCATTGCATATAAATGTTTACATCAGATTTATCTTTTTCGCGTGTTCGTTGTTATTGCTTTTAAAAATTAAGAAGACATGTTCAAAATGACTGAGTATGTTTAATTAACTAGAGCCTACGATTTGAATATCGTCGTTTAACGCGTCGTTTAACACCACTTTTCTTTTCCAGTGTCACAACGGGCGTTCAGGCATTTAGCAGCTGCAGTGGTGAAGATTTTAACATATTTGTTTTGACATTTGGTGCAAGCTGTCTTTTGAACCTGCCGAATCTTAAAGCAAGAGTTAACCCTGCACTTTGTGGAAACAGGGTGGTAGACAAAGGAGAAGCATGCGATTGCGGCTCAGCCACAGTATGTATTGTAATAATACTTTTTATAGATTCACTTATCATTAACATTTTGCATAACAGAGCGTTGCTAGAGTATAAATTGTTTCTAATCTATTTTGCTAAAACAAATTATTATGACCGTAAAAATCCATGGGCTATATTACCATGGTATTCCGCTTTACACTTGATTAGGGAAATCAAATGAAAAATTTCCTAGTACACATGAAGGAAAGTTTCAATTCTTTCAATGACACAGTAGTGAGGATTATGCTCTCTTTTCTTTATTTCCAAACTCCAACAGTGTTTAACTTTAACATAAAAAACTATCTTTCCGAAGAGTCTGAGGGAAAGGTCAACAAGAAGGTGAACCAATCAGCAGTCCCGAGCTCCCTGAAAGGCACTGGGCTTCTGGGATACTTCCTCTTTCTTGATTTCGACATTCTGCCAGTCATCGAATTCCGCTATTCCATTTTAGCAGGTTCTGAGCCTACAAGAAGCCAGAGGGATCGAGGATGAACCTGAACTTGCACATCCTGGGATCACTCAAGCAATAGTCAAAGCGAGCAAAGCAGAACCATAGAAGAAATTCATTATATTACTAACTACAACAATAGTCAATAAAGCATTGTAAGCCAACTTAAAGTATATTCATCCTATACGTTGATCCAGAACACCGTCATCCTTGTCTCTCTTAGACTGGGCTGGAAAAAGAGGTGACTGATTACCTCAGGAAACTCCGGGCGGTAATAATTCTCGACTCCGTATCCTTAATATAATTGAAACTTTCCGTCATGTGTACTAGGAAACTTTTGATTCTATGGCAGGACTGGAGGTGAGGATTATGCTCGTTCTAAGCTTGTCAACCACCAGAGAGGCCATGTCCACGACTGGTTTGAAATTGAATGTTTTTGAACATGGAATCTGAAGACCAGTCTGCAGCATTGATTATATCTTCAAGGTGGGGCCTAGTGAAACCACCTTAGAGGCCACCGCTCCCCTGGCTGAGTGTGAGACATGTCAATGCCCGCCTCTTGCATGACCCATCTGTACCAGCTATCTATGGTGGGAGAAGAGACTGCTTTGAAAGGTTTCCTGAGAGAAATCAATAACTGGGTCTCGCCGGGCAGTGATGCTCATCTTTCATGTTTTCGTAAGCTTTTAAACAGCGCACCACACACAGTTTGGGGTGTCTGTCACATGCAGGATATGAAATTGCCCTGGACCCTGTCTTTGTGCGTCTGGAAATATGGAAGGTGACCCTCCGGGGTAAAACACTGACCAGAGAGGGCTAGGGCCCTCACGTCAGACACTCTCCTACAAGAGACAAGGTGCAAGAGCATGGCAAGTTTTGCCGATAACTCTTTCCTTGAGAGAGATGTATTAGCTTGCCACGTCTTAAAAAGGGAGAACACCTTGTTAATGTCCCATAGCTTAGAGTATCTGGGCTGTGGTATAAGTGATAGACGGATACCTCTCATGAGCTTGCAAACAAACGGATACTTGCCTACAGCTACCCCTTGGACAAGGGCATGGCACGCTGAAACCGCTGATCTGTAGTAATTGATAGTGTGGTAAGCCAAACCTTCAGAAGCCAGACAATTTAGGATGTAGACCACTTCAAACCCCACGGCATCTTGATCTCTCCTAAGGCACCAACCCACCCACTTGGACCAGGCTGATCCCGTAGCGCTTGCTGGTGCCCTCTGCCCTGGCAGCTGCCAGCATCCTTTGAGCCTCTTGTGATAGGCCATGGAGTCTCCAATGTTGCCGGAAATCCGCCAGGCCATGAGAGGCATCCGGATCTGGAGGATCAGAGCATAGGGACCTCCCTGGGGATCCAGAAGGATATTCTGATCTTGGGGTAAAAGGATTGGAGAATCCCAGGAAAGTTCCAGAAGAACTGGAAACCATACTTGTGACCTCCAGTTGGACGTGATCAGCACTACTTTCGCTTGCTGTCTGCGGACCTGAGTCTATAGGTGCATTATCATGGCAAATGGTGGGAAGGCATAACCTGCCTCCTTCCACCAGTCCTGGAGGAAGGCTCCCGTGGCTGCGGCCGGAGGGTCCGACTTCCAGCTGAAGAACTTGGGAAGTTGATGATCTAGGCAAGAGGCAAACAGGTCCACCGATAATGGACCCCACAAAACAGTAGTCTCTGAAAGATTGCTAGAGGCTTATATCTGTCCATGCCCTGGAGCACCAATCCGCTATCACATTGGACGCTCCAGGAAGGTACTCCGCTGACACGAGACATTTCGGTTAAGGCAAAGTGTCCAAAATTCCTTGTCCCTGTCCGCTAATGCTTTGGACTTGGTGCCACCCAGTTGGTTTATATACTTGACCGCCGAGATACTGTCCATCTTAAGGAGTACATTGCAGCTGACCTTGTCTTTGGTCAGTTGTTATGAACAGAGGGGTCCCCCACTTATATGGAGTTGGTAAGAAAAAAGGAAAATCAACAAATATTTCAAAAGGTTTAGAGAAAGATTCATCAAAAAAGGTTTTGGAAATGCATTGTTTTATTCACTATGCATCCATATCGTCACAGTCACGTAATTCATTTGTGAATATCAGAGTACATACTTAATTTGTCATAAGTTTATGTGCCCATAGGGAGAAGGAAAAGGGAAAGGAAGGTAGTAAAGTTAGCATAGAATTGTGACTCACTATACATTTAATAGAAACAAAATTACATTGAAATTCATGTATGAGTTCAAAATGATCCCTATCCACAACAGGGTCATATACAATGTCCGCAATGTCTGGTGCTTGTTCAGAAAAGTTCAAGCTCCTATAAAGCCGTGTGTATCATGCTGGTACTAGGAGTTGAAGATGGGTAGAGGAACAGTCTACGTTTCGACCCAGGAATCGATGTAGGATAGTTGATCCTTACAGAGAGGGTCTTCTTCAGGACATACGGGGTGGGGGGATGGGCAAGCCTCCTAGGGTTAAAGGAGAGTAGAGTCAGACTTTACTTAATGTCGGGCAAAAATGTCCCTAAGATAACCGTAGCGGGGAAAGTAACAGGCCGCCCGGGAACAGCGTTAAAAACATACTGAGGACTATAGAGGTTGTCTGTGAGGACTGTTACCTGCTGTGTATTGCAAGTAAGCGTATGACCAGTACGGTCACAAACAAGTCGTAGGGTTACGGATTGTGGATATCTAAATTTCAATCGGTATGGTCCAAATCTAAAAAGGAACATAAGAATTTTTTAAAAAAACATTTAAAAAAAAAAAAAAAAAAAAATAAATAAAAATGACCACCACTTAGAGCAAACCACAATGCTATTCACTCTAAGCCAACTATATCCGGTCATACCTTAGTTAGAAGTTTCAAGTAGTGCAGAGAGGAACTATCTTTGTGTGTCAGAAACGGCTCAACTGATTTCCGAGTCCGTATCTAAAGTAAAGAGAACAAGGGGGGACTGATTTGATAAATGAGCTGCCCCACCGTAAATACTATAATGGTGGCAGATGTCCAAAAAAGAGGGGGGGGTTGTGTTATGTCTTACCCATGAGAGCCGGTCCTGCAGCGTGGGACGGGTGTCTCAGAAGAGCGACTCCAAAGTGCTCGTGCCTGGAGGGGGCGGGGGTGGGGGCGAGCTTGAATGACTTCGCCGTCGTATCTGAGTCAATAGAGTGAATCGGCGGTTAATATTAAAGTAAACAAGGTTTTTTGGGGGAGTGCGTAATAGTTTAGAAGCATTTACCTCTCAGTGCGTCTCCGAGGTGTTCGGGCCCGGAGGGGGCGGGGGTGGGGCGGTCTCAAGTGACTTCGCCGTTGTATCTGAATCAGTAAAGTGAATCAGCGGTTAGATTGCATTGCATTAACCAAGGGGCTCCTCAAGGAGGCGTGATTGTTAAGGGCATTTACCTCTTAATGTAATTCTCTCTGCAGTGACCGGGATTCCTCGCGGACAAACACAGCTCCGTAACCAGGAAGTGTCCTGGCGGGGGGCGTGGCAACTCAATATATATGGAGTTAGCAAGGTAAAGGAAGGACTAAAATTAAGTAACCTAGCAACCGTCTTGATGTAAACAAATATACACGGAGTCAGCACGTTAAGGGAAGGGCTTAAAATCAGTAACCTAGCAACCGTCTTAGTGTGAACAAATGGCGGACCAACTCACTGGACATAGTGTGGATGTTGAAAATATATGTATTCTAAACATAATGTATATAAACAATATATATAACAACGAAGTCCATGATTTATCCTGCCATACAGCAAAGGTATTGATCTCAGACACCACGTGTATTCATAATGTACATTGTATTCGCTAAAGCGAGTAGGACATATGACTCAATTATCCCTTATTGGCATGGACCTGCCGACAAGGCGGTCAAATGCATGATCAAAGGTTGGGTCACTACCTTATATTGGATTTGATGGTAAAGTCAAATAACATACGATAACACACTGATGGTCGAATATCTAACAGATATATAAGTTACCACATTGGACATTCCGATAGTGTAGAAGTTGAATTGAGATAATTAGCATGAACCTGCCAACATGGCGGTTAAATGCTATGGAACAGATCTGGAATCAGTAAGGTTGGTTGATGTGCATGTACCTACCAACAAGGTGGTAAAAATGCACATAAATAACCAAAGTTCTTAAGGGTATCATAAATTGGCCAGTTGGGCAAAGGTATTCTCAGATTCATTTAACCCATTGTTCACTGAGTTGAAAAAAGTTATCCATTTCAATTCCCTGACGTTCAGAATCGGGGCTATACTACCTCCCCTAGGACCCAGTTTGACCTGTTCTAGGATGACCCATCTCAGGCTTTCTGGTAAATGGTTCTTAGCAATACAGTGTTCTACCATCGGGGCCCCCTGTACCTTGCATTTGATCCTACTGCAGTGTTGGAGAAACCTCACTTTTGCACGTTGTTGTGTCTGTCCAACGTAGGGTAAATCACATGGACATATAATGCAGTATATCACATTGGTTGTGTTACAGTTAGTATGAGATTTGAGAGTTACTCGTAGTTGTTTGTGAATGAATTCTTTTGTTTGAATGGTCGCGGGGCATGCTTTACAGGAACCACATCTGAAGTGTCCCATGATTGGAGGGAGATTCCACATTGCGGTGATTGTGGGTTCTGCAATGGTGTCCAGGAGTGAACAGACCACATGGTCACGAATGTTCTTCGCCTTCTTAAAGGAATGTAATGGCAGATTTTTACTGTCAAGGTCCTCCGAAATCAAATTCCAATGTTTATTAATCACCTTCTTTATGGAATTACTCTGGGTGGAAAAAGTTGTCACACAAATTAAGCGTTCTTCTGTGTTGCTTTTGTGCTCCATCGGCTGTAACAGGATATCTCGGTGATTGAACCATGCTCTTTTCCTGGCCTTTGTGGTTAAGCGTTTTGGATAGCCACGTTCTATTAGCCGCGCCTTTAGGACTTCCGATTGTTCCATGTAGTCCTCTTGCTTGCTGCAATTTCGGCGTATTCGCAAGAATTGCCCGAAAGGCAGATTGTCCCTAAGACCTCTGGGGTGGTGACTAGAGTATTGGAGCAGCGAGTTCCTTTCCGTCGGCTTCCGAAACAGAGTCGTATGTAGTACATCATCCTCAGCGATGATGGTGATGTCTAAGAAATTCACAGATGTTTTGTCATATTGAATGGTGAACTGAATATCCTGAGATCTTCTATTTAGCCAATTGTGGAAGTCTTGAATTCCTGTCTCAGTACCTGTCCAGATTAGGAGAATATCGTCGATATATCTCATCCACATACGTATGTTCGATCTGTATGGATTGATGTCATTCAACACAAAAGTCTCTTCAAATGTAGACATGAAGATTATGGCTAGGTCCGGCGCAAAGGCAGCCCCCATAGCCACCCCTTTGGTCTGTAGGTAAAAGAGATTTTGAAATATGAAGAAGTTCTTCTTCATGGCAATTCTGAGGAGCTGGACAATGAATGAAGTGGGTACCTGGACCGGGGCCTCTCTTTTGTTGAGTGCGAGTGTGGCCACGACAAGTGCTTCATCTTGGGGTATGCTTGTATAAAGTGACACAATGTCACACGTCGCCAGTAGCTCTTGTTGAGAATCGAATGGGCTTCCGTCCACCAAATTGATGGTGTGTGTAGTGTCCCGGATGTAGGTTGCGGTGTCTTCGGCTAGAGGTTTTAGAAAGAAGTCTATATATTTACATAGAGGTTCCAGTATCGAGCCACAGCCAGAGACAATTGGTCGTCCCGGTGGTCGATTCAAGTCTTTATGCACCTTTGGCAAAGTGTAAATTGTTGGTATCCTTGGATCTTTTTGATTCAGAAATCCAAATTCTTTATCCGATAAAAAACCTTGGTCCAGGCCCTCCTGAGTGGTTCTTAGTATTTCATTGGCCAAGTCTCTGGAGGGGTCACCAGGCAGTCTCCTGTAGCTGATCCCGTCTCCTAGTTGCCTCAGGATTTCATTCTTGTAGTCCTCCACATCCTGAACTACAATGGCACCGCCCTTGTCCGCGGGTTTGACAACCACGGTTTTGTTTTCTTTCAGGGACATTAACGCCAGTTTCTCAGCCCTACTCGTGTTGAACTTGATATATTTCCTTTCGTCCAGGATCCTCTTTACATCCCGTGTGACAAGGCTTTCATAGGCCAGGATTCGTTGGGTCATAGTATGGGTCGGCGGAACAAAAGTTGAAGGGACCCTGAGCCCAGTCGTGGAAGAGGGGCGTTGCATCGGTCTGTCTTTAAAGAAATATCTGAGTCTGATCTTTCGGAAAAAATTATGTAGTTCTGCCAGAGTGTTGAAAGTATTGGGTAATGCGGTAGGTACAAAAGATAACCCGCGATTAAGCACTCTCAGTTCTTCATTATTCAGTACATATTTCGAAATGTTGATCACAGGGGACGGTACATCTCTCACCACCTGTAATTCTTTCTGCGGGTCGATCTCTCCCCGTGTTCTTCTTGGGCCGGGAAGTTCACCTGTTTCGTCCCTCTGCCTCTGCCAGAATCCCATTCTTCCCTCGAGTTCTGTTGGCCTCTGCCCGACCCTCTGGTCCAGTTGTTGCCTCTTCCCCGTGGGGGTCTCCAACCACCTTGTCCTAAAAAAGAGTTCTGTTGGTAGAGGGGGCCGTATGTTCCTTGGTATCCGCTGGGTCCGGCTTGTTCTGTGTCTTCCCCCGAACTGTAAGAAGAGTCTGAGAAGGTTGTGAAGTTCCTTCTCCCTCCCCTGTAGGCACCACGTCCACGGTTGGTAAATCTACCCTGGGAGTCCTGTCGGTAATACTCTTCTTGAAGATAAGGATATGTCTTCTTCTTGTCATACAGTTTCAGGTCTCGTGCAAGTTTCTCCAATTTTTTCTTTATAGTCGTTGTTTCAAAGTCTTGTAATGTGGATACAAGTTTGGTGAGAGCTTCCTTGGAGTTAGTTAGGGTTGAGTCACTTGTTATTTCTGCCTTTAAATCAGCAATTTGTTTTGTTAGGACGGAAATTTGTTCATTGGCGGTTTCGATGCCAAGCACCATCCAGTGTCGCGAACAATTGTTCGCGACAAAACTGAAACCTTCCCTAAATTTAGGGACGTCGACAAAAATTGCCGGTTCCACCTTAACCTGTAAGCCTACAGGAATAATGTTAGACGTCAAGCATTGTGCAAGAAAATGTCCGTGCAATTTTGTTCTGATGAGTTTCTTCTCAAGGCGTTCCAGGTTACTGATTTTATCATTCAATGTGAAGTCCAAATTAGGTATATTAGATGAAAGAAAATTATTAGCTGGATCCGTAAGAAGTTGTTTAATATAGTCCTCAGTATAGGATAGAATTTCTTTGTCTGCCATTGAACATTGGTTATGAATCCCACAGTGATACACTTATTATTATTTGTGTAAAGGAGAAAACCTCGCAGACCAGCGTCTGCCCGAAGTATGTATTATAAAACAGGGTTGAACCCAGAAGTCAAAGGGACCTGGGTAGTTAATTGTTATGAACAGAGGGGTCCCCCACTTATATGGAGTTGGTAAGAAAAAAGGAAAATCAACAAATATTTCAAAAGGTTTAGAGAAAGATTCATCAAAAAGGTTTTGGAAATGCATTGTTTTATTCACTATGCATCCATATCGTCACAGTCACGTAATTCATTTGTGAATATCAGAGTACATACTTAATTTGTCATAAGTTTATGTGCCCATAGGGAGAAGGAAAAGGGAAAGGAAGGTAGTAAAGTTAGCATAGAATTGTGACTCACTATACATTTAATAGAAACAAAATTACATTGAAATTCATGTATGAGTTCAAAATGATCCCTATCCACAACAGGGTCATATACAATGTCCGCAATGTCTGGTGCTTGTTCAGAAAAGTTCAAGCTCCTATAAAGCCGTGTGTATCATGCTGGTACTAGGAGTTGAAGATGGGTAGAGGAACAGTCTACGTTTCGACCCAGGAATCGATGTAGGATAGTTGATCCTTACAGAGAGGGTCTTCTTCAGGACATACGGGGTGGGGGGATGGGCAAGCCTCCTAGGGTTAAAGGAGAGTAGAGTCAGACTTTACTTAATGTCGGGCAAAAATGTCCCTAAGATAACCGTAGCGGGGAAAGTAACAGGCCGCCCGGGAACAGCGTTAAAAACATACTGAGGACTATAGAGGTTGTCTGTGAGGACTGTTACCTGCTGTGTATTGCAAGTAAGCGTATGACCAGTACGGTCACAAACAAGTCGTAGGGTTACGGATTGTGGATATCTAAATTTCAATCGGTATGGTCCAAATCTAAAAAGGAACATAAGAATTTTTTAAAAAAACATTTTTAAAAAAAAAAAAAAAAAAAATGACCACCACTTAGAGCAAACCACAATGCTATTCACTCTAAGCCAACTATATCCGGTCATACCTTAGTTAGAAGTTTCAAGTAGTGCAGAGAGGAACTATCTTTGTGTGTCAGAAACGGCTCAACTGATTTCCGAGTCCGTATCTAAAGTAAAGAGAACAAGGGGGGACTGATTTGATAAATGAGCTGCCCCACCGTAAATACTATAATGGTGGCAGATGTCCAAAAAAGAGGGGGGGGTTGTGTTATGTCTTACCCATGAGAGCCGGTCCTGCAGCGTGGGACGGGTGTCTCAGAAGAGCGACTCCAAAGTGCTCGTGCCTGGAGGGGGCGGGGGTGGGGGCGAGCTTGAATGACTTCGCCGTCGTATCTGAGTCAATAGAGTGAATCGGCGGTTAATATTAAAGTAAACAAGGTTTTTTGGGGGAGTGCGTAATAGTTTAGAAGCATTTACCTCTCAGTGCGTCTCCGAGGTGTTCGGGCCCGGAGGGGGCGGGGGTGGGGCGGTCTCAAGTGACTTCGCCGTTGTATCTGAATCAGTAAAGTGAATCAGCGGTTAGATTGCATTGCATTAACCAAGGGGCTCCTCAAGGAGGCGTGATTGTTAAGGGCATTTACCTCTTAATGTAATTCTCTCTGCAGTGACCGGGATTCCTCGCGGACAAACACAGCTCCGTAACCAGGAAGTGTCCTGGCGGGGGGCGTGGCAACTCAATATATATGGAGTTAGCAAGGTAAAGGAAGGACTAAAATTAAGTAACCTAGCAACCGTCTTGATGTAAACAAATATACACGGAGTCAGCACGTTAAGGGAAGGGCTTAAAATCAGTAACCTAGCAACCGTCTTAGTGTGAACAAATGGCGGACCAACTCACTGGACATAGTGTGGATGTTGAAAATATATGTATTCTAAACATAATGTATATAAACAATATATATAACAACGAAGTCCATGATTTATCCTGCCATACAGCAAAGGTATTGATCTCAGACACCACGTGTATTCATAATGTACATTGTATTCGCTAAAGCGAGTAGGACATATGACTCAATTATCCCTTATTGGCATGGACCTGCCGACAAGGCGGTCAAATGCATGATCAAAGGTTGGGTCACTACCTTATATTGGATTTGATGGTAAAGTCAAATAACATACGATAACACACTGATGGTCGAATATCTAACAGATATATAAGTTACCACATTGGACATTCCGATAGTGTAGAAGTTGAATTGAGATAATTAGCATGAACCTGCCAACATGGCGGTTAAATGCTATGGAACAGATCTGGAATCAGTAAGGTTGGTTGATGTGCATGTACCTACCAACAAGGTGGTAAAAATGCACATAAATAACCAAAGTTCTTAAGGGTATCATAAATTGGCCAGTTGGGCAAAGGTATTCTCAGATTCATTTAACCCATTGTTCACTGAGTTGAAAAAAGTTATCCATTTCAATTCCCTGACGTTCAGAATCGGGGCTATACTACCTCCCCTAGGACCCAGTTTGACCTGTTCTAGGATGACCCATCTCAGGCTTTCTGGTAAATGGTTCTTAGCAATACAGTGTTCTACCATCGGGGCCCCCTGTACCTTGCATTTGATCCTACTGCAGTGTTGGAGAAACCTCACTTTTGCACGTTGTTGTGTCTGTCCAACGTAGGGTAAATCACATGGACATATAATGCAGTATATCACATTGGTTGTGTTACAGTTAGTATGAGATTTGAGAGTTACTCGTAGTTGTTTGTGAATGAATTCTTTTGTTTGAATGGTCGCGGGGCATGCTTTACAGGAACCACATCTGAAGTGTCCCATGATTGGAGGGAGATTCCACATTGCGGTGATTGTGGGTTCTGCAATGGTGTCCAGGAGTGAACAGACCACATGGTCACGAATGTTCTTCGCCTTCTTAAAGGAATGTAATGGCAGATTTTTACTGTCAAGGTCCTCCGAAATCAAATTCCAATGTTTATTAATCACCTTCTTTATGGAATTACTCTGGGTGGAAAAAGTTGTCACACAAATTAAGCGTTCTTCTGTGTTGCTTTTGTGCTCCATCGGCTGTAACAGGATATCTCGGTGATTGAACCATGCTCTTTTCCTGGCCTTTGTGGTTAAGCGTTTTGGATAGCCACGTTCTATTAGCCGCGCCTTTAGGACTTCCGATTGTTCCATGTAGTCCTCTTGCTTGCTGCAATTTCGGCGTATTCGCAAGAATTGCCCGAAAGGCAGATTGTCCCTAAGACCTCTGGGGTGGTGACTAGAGTATTGGAGCAGCGAGTTCCTTTCCGTCGGCTTCCGAAACAGAGTCGTATGTAGTACATCATCCTCAGCGATGATGGTGATGTCTAAGAAATTCACAGATGTTTTGTCATATTGAATGGTGAACTGAATATCCTGAGATCTTCTATTTAGCCAATTGTGGAAGTCTTGAATTCCTGTCTCAGTACCTGTCCAGATTAGGAGAATATCGTCGATATATCTCATCCACATACGTATGTTCGATCTGTATGGATTGATGTCATTCAACACAAAAGTCTCTTCAAATGTAGACATGAAGATTATGGCTAGGTCCGGCGCAAAGGCAGCCCCCATAGCCACCCCTTTGGTCTGTAGGTAAAAGAGATTTTGAAATATGAAGAAGTTCTTCTTCATGGCAATTCTGAGGAGCTGGACAATGAATGAAGTGGGTACCTGGACCGGGGCCTCTCTTTTGTTGAGTGCGAGTGTGGCCACGACAAGTGCTTCATCTTGGGGTATGCTTGTATAAAGTGACACAATGTCACACGTCGCCAGTAGCTCTTGTTGAGAATCGAATGGGCTTCCGTCCACCAAATTGATGGTGTGTGTAGTGTCCCGGATGTAGGTTGCGGTGTCTTCGGCTAGAGGTTTTAGAAAGAAGTCTATATATTTACATAGAGGTTCCAGTATCGAGCCACAGCCAGAGACAATTGGTCGTCCCGGTGGTCGATTCAAGTCTTTATGCACCTTTGGCAAAGTGTAAATTGTTGGTATCCTTGGATCTTTTTGATTCAGAAATCCAAATTCTTTATCCGATAAAAAACCTTGGTCCAGGCCCTCCTGAGTGGTTCTTAGTATTTCATTGGCCAAGTCTCTGGAGGGGTCACCAGGCAGTCTCCTGTAGCTGATCCCGTCTCCTAGTTGCCTCAGGATTTCATTCTTGTAGTCCTCCACATCCTGAACTACAATGGCACCGCCCTTGTCCGCGGGTTTGACAACCACGGTTTTGTTTTCTTTCAGGGACATTAACGCCAGTTTCTCAGCCCTACTCGTGTTGAACTTGATATATTTCCTTTCGTCCAGGATCCTCTTTACATCCCGTGTGACAAGGCTTTCATAGGCCAGGATTCGTTGGGTCATAGTATGGGTCGGCGGAACAAAAGTTGAAGGGACCCTGAGCCCAGTCGTGGAAGAGGGGCGTTGCATCGGTCTGTCTTTAAAGAAATATCTGAGTCTGATCTTTCGGAAAAAATTATGTAGTTCTGCCAGAGTGTTGAAAGTATTGGGTAATGCGGTAGGTACAAAAGATAACCCGCGATTAAGCACTCTCAGTTCTTCATTATTCAGTACATATTTCGAAATGTTGATCACAGGGGACGGTACATCTCTCACCACCTGTAATTCTTTCTGCGGGTCGATCTCTCCCCGTGTTCTTCTTGGGCCGGGAAGTTCACCTGTTTCGTCCCTCTGCCTCTGCCAGAATCCCATTCTTCCCTCGAGTTCTGTTGGCCTCTGCCCGACCCTCTGGTCCAGTTGTTGCCTCTTCCCCGTGGGGGTCTCCAACCACCTTGTCCTAAAAAAGAGTTCTGTTGGTAGAGGGGGCCGTATGTTCCTTGGTATCCGCTGGGTCCGGCTTGTTCTGTGTCTTCCCCCGAACTGTAAGAAGAGTCTGAGAAGGTTGTGAAGTTCCTTCTCCCTCCCCTGTAGGCACCACGTCCACGGTTGGTAAATCTACCCTGGGAGTCCTGTCGGTAATACTCTTCTTGAAGATAAGGATATGTCTTCTTCTTGTCATACAGTTTCAGGTCTCGTGCAAGTTTCTCCAATTTTTTCTTTATAGTCGTTGTTTCAAAGTCTTGTAATGTGGATACAAGTTTGGTGAGAGCTTCCTTGGAGTTAGTTAGGGTTGAGTCACTTGTTATTTCTGCCTTTAAATCAGCAATTTGTTTTGTTAGGACGGAAATTTGTTCATTGGCGGTTTCGATGCCAAGCACCATCCAGTGTCGCGAACAATTGTTCGCGACAAAACTGAAACCTTCCCTAAATTTAGGGACGTCGACAAAAATTGCCGGTTCCACCTTAACCTGTAAGCCTACAGGAATAATGTTAGACGTCAAGCATTGTGCAAGAAAATGTCCGTGCAATTTTGTTCTGATGAGTTTCTTCTCAAGGCGTTCCAGGTTACTGATTTTATCATTCAATGTGAAGTCCAAATTAGGTATATTAGATGAAAGAAAATTATTAGCTGGATCCGTAAGAAGTTGTTTAATATAGTCCTCAGTATAGGATAGAATATAGGAGAGAATCTCCCTCCAATCATGGGACACTTCAGATGTGGTTCCTGTAAAGCATGCCCCGCGACCATTCAAACAAAAGAATTCATTCACAAACAACTACGAGTAACTCTCAAATCTCATACTAACTGTAACACAACCAATGTGATATACTGCATTATATGTCCATGTGATTTACCCTACGTTGGACAGACACAACAACGTGCAAAAGTGAGGTTTCTCCAACACTGCAGTAGGATCAAATGCAAGGTACAGGGGGCCCCGATGGTAGAACACTGTATTGCTAAGAACCATTTACCAGAAAGCCTGAGATGGGTCATCCTAGAACAGGTCAAACTGGGTCCTAGGGGAGGTAGTATAGCCCCGATTCTGAACGTCAGGGAATTGAAATGGATAACTTTTTTCAACTCAGTGAACAATGGGTTAAATGAATCTGAGAATACCTTTGCCCAACTGGCCAATTTATGATACCCTTAAGAACTTTGGTTATTTATGTGCATTTTTACCACCTTGTTGGTAGGTACATGCACATCAACCAACCTTACTGATTCCAGATCTGTTCCATAGCATTTAACCGCCATGTTGGCAGGTTCATGCTAATTATCTCAATTCAACTTCTACACTATCGGAATGTCCAATGTGGTAACTTATATATCTGTTAGATATTCGACCATCAGTGTGTTATCGTATGTTATTTGACTTTACCATCAAATCCAATATAAGGTAGTGACCCAACCTTTGATCATGCATTTGACCGCCTTGTCGGCAGGTCCATGCCAATAAGGGATAATTGAGTCATATGTCCTACTCGCTTTAGCGAATACAATGTACATTATGAATACACGTGGTGTCTGAGATCAATACCTTTGCTGTATGGCAGGATAAATCATGGACTTCGTTGTTATATATATTGTTTATATACATTATGTTTAGAATACATATATTTTCAACATCCACACTATGTCCAGTGAGTTGGTCCGCCATTTGTTCACACTAAGACGGTTGCTAGGTTACTGATTTTAAGCCCTTCCCTTAACGTGCTGACTCCGTGTATATTTGTTTACATCAAGACGGTTGCTAGGTTACTTAATTTTAGTCCTTCCTTTACCTTGCTAACTCCATATATATTGAGTTGCCACGCCCCCCGCCAGGACACTTCCTGGTTACGGAGCTGTGTTTGTCCGCGAGGAATCCCGGTCACTGCAGAGAGAATTACATTAAGAGGTAAATGCCCTTAACAATCACGCCTCCTTGAGGAGCCCCTTGGTTAATGCAATGCAATCTAACCGCTGATTCACTTTACTGATTCAGATACAACGGCGAAGTCACTTGAGACCGCCCCACCCCCGCCCCCTCCGGGCCCGAACACCTCGGAGACGCACTGAGAGGTAAATGCTTCTAAACTATTACGCACTCCCCCAAAAAACCTTGTTTACTTTAATATTAACCGCCGATTCACTCTATTGACTCAGATACGACGGCGAAGTCATTCAAGCTCGCCCCCACCCCCGCCCCCTCCAGGCACGAGCACTTTGGAGTCGCTCTTCTGAGACACCCGTCCCACGCTGCAGGACCGGCTCTCATGGGTAAGACATAACACAACCCCCCCCTCTTTTTTGGACATCTGCCACCATTATAGTATTTACGGTGGGGCAGCTCATTTATCAAATCAGTCCCCCCTTGTTCTCTTTACTTTAGATACGGACTCGGAAATCAGTTGAGCCGTTTCTGACACACAAAGATAGTTCCTCTCTGCACTACTTGAAACTTCTAACTAAGGTATGACCGGATATAGTTGGCTTAGAGTGAATAGCATTGTGGTTTGCTCTAAGTGGTGGTCATTTTTTTTTTTTTTTTTTTTTTTTAAATGTTTTTTTAAAAAATTCTTATGTTCCTTTTTAGATTTGGACCATACCGATTGAAATTTAGATATCCACAATCCGTAACCCTACGACTTGTTTGTGACCGTACTGGTCATACGCTTACTTGCAATACACAGCAGGTAACAGTCCTCACAGACAACCTCTATAGTCCTCAGTATGTTTTTAACGCTGTTCCCGGGCGGCCTGTTACTTTCCCCGCTACGGTTATCTTAGGGACATTTTTGCCCGACATTAAGTAAAGTCTGACTCTACTCTCCTTTAACCCTAGGAGGCTTGCCCATCCCCCCACCCCGTATGTCCTGAAGAAGACCCTCTCTGTAAGGATCAACTATCCTACATCGATTCCTGGGTCGAAACGTAGACTGTTCCTCTACCCATCTTCAACTCCTAGTACCAGCATGATACACACGGCTTTATAGGAGCTTGAACTTTTCTGAACAAGCACCAGACATTGCGGACATTGTATATGACCCTGTTGTGGATAGGGATCATTTTGAACTCATACATGAATTTCAATGTAATTTTGTTTCTATTAAATGTATAGTGAGTCACAATTCTATGCTAACTTTACTACCTTCCTTTCCCTTTTCCTTCTCCCTATGGGCACATAAACTTATGACAAATTAAGTATGTACTCTGATATTCACAAATGAATTACGTGACTGTGACGATATGGATGCATAGTGAATAAAACAATGCATTTCCAAAACCTTTTTTGATGAATCTTTCTCTAAACCTTTTGAAATATTTGTTGATTTTCCTTTTTTCTTACCAACTCCATATAAGTGGGGGACCCCTCTGTTCATAACAATTAACTACCCAGGTCCCTTTGACTTCTGGGTTCAACCCTGTTTTATAATACATACTTCGGGCAGACGCTGGTCTGCGAGGTTTTCTCCTTTACACAAATAATAATAAGTGTATCACTGTGGGATTCATAACCAATGTTCAATGGCAGACAAAGAAATTCTATCCTATACTGAGGACTATATTAAACAACTTCTTACGGATCCAGCTAATAATTTTCTTTCATCTAATATACCTAATTTGGACTTCACATTGAATGATAAAATCAGTAACCTGGAACGCCTTGAGAAGAAACTCATCAGAACAAAATTGCACGGACATTTTCTTGCACAATGCTTGACGTCTAACATTATTCCTGTAGGCTTACAGGTTAAGGTGGAACCGGCAATTTTTGTCGACGTCCCTAAATTTAGGGAAGGTTTCAGTTTTGTCGCGAACAATTGTTCGCGACACTGGATGGTGCTTGGCATCGAAACCGCCAATGAACAAATTTCCGTCCTAACAAAACAAATTGCTGATTTAAAGGCAGAAATAACAAGTGACTCAACCCTAACTAACTCCAAGGAAGCTCTCACCAAACTTGTATCCACATTACAAGACTTTGAAACAACGACTATAAAGAAAAAATTGGAGAAACTTGCACGAGACCTGAAACTGTATGACAAGAAGAAGACATATCCTTATCTTCAAGAAGAGTATTACCGACAGGACTCCCAGGGTAGATTTACCAACCGTGGACGTGGTGCCTACAGGGGAGGGAGAAGGAACTTCACAACCTTCTCAGACTCTTCTTACAGTTCGGGGGAAGACACAGAACAAGCCGGACCCAGCGGATACCAAGGAACATACGGCCCCCTCTACCAACAGAACTCTTTTTTAGGACAAGGTGGTTGGAGACCCCCACGGGGAAGAGGCAACAACTGGACCAGAGGGTCGGGCAGAGGCCAACAGAACTCGAGGGAAGAATGGGATTCTGGCAGAGGCAGAGGGACGAAACAGGTGAACTTCCCGGCCCAAGAAGAACACGGGGAGAGATCGACCCGCAGAAAGAATTACAGGTGGTGAGAGATGTACCGTCCCCTGTGATCAACATTTCGAAATATGTACTGAATAATGAAGAACTGAGAGTGCTTAATCGCGGGTTATCTTTTGTACCTACCGCATTACCCAATACTTTCAACACTCTGGCAGAACTACATAATTTTTTCCGAAAGATCAGACTCAGATATTTCTTTAAAGACAGACCGATGCAACGCCCCTCTTCCACGACTGGGCTCAGGGTCCCTTCAACTTTTGTTCCGCCGACCCATACTATGACCCAACGAATCCTGGCCTATGAAAGCCTTGTCACACGGGATGTAAAGAGGATCCTGGACGAAAGGAAATATATCAAGTTCAACACGAGTAGGGCTGAGAAACTGGCGTTAATGTCCCTGAAAGAAAACAAAACCGTGGTTGTCAAACCCGCGGACAAGGGCGGTGCCATTGTAGTTCAGGATGTGGAGGACTACAAGAATGAAATCCTGAGGCAACTAGGAGACGGGATCAGCTACAGGAGACTGCCTGGTGACCCCTCCAGAGACTTGGCCAATGAAATACTAAGAACCACTCAGGAGGGCCTGGACCAAGGTTTTTTATCGGATAAAGAATTTGGATTTCTGAATCAAAAAGATCCAAGGATACCAACAATTTACACTTTGCCAAAGGTGCATAAAGACTTGAATCGACCACCGGGACGACCAATTGTCTCTGGCTGTGGCTCGATACTGGAACCTCTATGTAAATATATAGACTTCTTTCTAAAACCTCTAGCCGAAGACACCGCAACCTACATCCGGGACACTACACACACCATCAATTTGGTGGACGGAAGCCCATTCGATTCTCAACAAGAGCTACTGGCGACGTGTGACATTGTGTCACTTTATACAAGCATACCCCAAGATGAAGCACTTGTCGTGGCCACACTCGCACTCAACAAAAGAGAGGCCCCGGTCCAGGTACCCACTTCATTCATTGTCCAGCTCCTCAGAATTGCCATGAAGAAGAACTTCTTCATATTTCAAAATCTCTTTTACCTACAGACCAAAGGGGTGGCTATGGGGGCTGCCTTTGCGCCGGACCTAGCCATAATCTTCATGTCTACATTTGAAGAGACTTTTGTGTTGAATGACATCAATCCATACAGATCGAACATACGTATGTGGATGAGATATATCGACGATATTCTCCTAATCTGGACAGGTACTGAGACAGGAATTCAAGACTTCCACAATTGGCTAAATAGAAGATCTCAGGATATTCAGTTCACCATTCAATATGACAAAACATCTGTGAATTTCTTAGACATCACCATCATCGCTGAGGATGATGTACTACATACGACTCTGTTTCGGAAGCCGACGGAAAGGAACTCGCTGCTCCAATACTCTAGTCACCACCCCAGAGGTCTTAGGGACAATCTGCCTTTCGGGCAATTCTTGCGAATACGCCGAAATTGCAGCAAGCAAGAGGACTACATGGAACAATCGGAAGTCCTAAAGGCGCGGCTAATAGAACGTGGCTATCCAAAACGCTTAACCACAAAGGCCAGGAAAAGAGCATGGTTCAATCACCGAGATATCCTGTTACAGCCGATGGAGCACAAAAGCAACACAGAAGAACGCTTAATTTGTGTGACAACTTTTTCCACCCAGAGTAATTCCATAAAGAAGGTGATTAATAAACATTGGAATTTGATTTCGGAGGACCTTGACAGTAAAAATCTGCCATTACATTCCTTTAAGAAGGCGAAGAACATTCGTGACCATGTGGTCTGTTCACTCCTGGACACCATTGCAGAACCCACAATCACCGCAATGTGGAATCTCCCTCCAATCATGGGACACTTCAGATGTGGTTCCTGTAAAGCATGCCCCGCGACCATTCAAACAAAAGAATTCATTCACAAACAACTACGAGTAACTCTCAAATCTCATACTAACTGTAACACAACCAATGTGATATACTGCATTATATGTCCATGTGATTTACCCTACGTTGGACAGACACAACAACGTGCAAAAGTGAGGTTTCTCCAACACTGCAGTAGGATCAAATGCAAGGTACAGGGGGCCCCGATGGTAGAACACTGTATTGCTAAGAACCATTTACCAGAAAGCCTGAGATGGGTCATCCTAGAACAGGTCAAACTGGGTCCTAGGGGAGGTAGTATAGCCCCGATTCTGAACGTCAGGGAATTGAAATGGATAACTTTTTTCAACTCAGTGAACAATGGGTTAAATGAATCTGAGAATACCTTTGCCCAACTGGCCAATTTATGATACCCTTAAGAACTTTGGTTATTTATGTGCATTTTTACCACCTTGTTGGTAGGTACATGCACATCAACCAACCTTACTGATTCCAGATCTGTTCCATAGCATTTAACCGCCATGTTGGCAGGTTCATGCTAATTATCTCAATTCAACTTCTACACTATCGGAATGTCCAATGTGGTAACTTATATATCTGTTAGATATTCGACCATCAGTGTGTTATCGTATGTTATTTGACTTTACCATCAAATCCAATATAAGGTAGTGACCCAACCTTTGATCATGCATTTGACCGCCTTGTCGGCAGGTCCATGCCAATAAGGGATAATTGAGTCATATGTCCTACTCGCTTTAGCGAATACAATGTACATTATGAATACACGTGGTGTCTGAGATCAATACCTTTGCTGTATGGCAGGATAAATCATGGACTTCGTTGTTATATATATTGTTTATATACATTATGTTTAGAATACATATATTTTCAACATCCACACTATGTCCAGTGAGTTGGTCCGCCATTTGTTCACACTAAGACGGTTGCTAGGTTACTGATTTTAAGCCCTTCCCTTAACGTGCTGACTCCGTGTATATTTGTTTACATCAAGACGGTTGCTAGGTTACTTAATTTTAGTCCTTCCTTTACCTTGCTAACTCCATATATATTGAGTTGCCACGCCCCCCGCCAGGACACTTCCTGGTTACGGAGCTGTGTTTGTCCGCAAGGAATCCCGGTCACTGCAGAGAGAATTACATTAAGAGGTAAATGCCCTTAACAATCACGCCTCCTTGAGGAGCCCCTTGGTTAATGCAATGCAATCTAACCGCTGATTCACTTTACTGATTCAGATACAACGGCGAAGTCACTTGAGACCGCCCCACCCCCGCCCCCTCCGGGCCCGAACACCTCGGAGACGCACTGAGAGGTAAATGCTTCTAAACTATTACGCACTCCCCCAAAAAACCTTGTTTACTTTAATATTAACCGCCGATTCACTCTATTGACTCAGATACGACGGCGAAGTCATTCAAGCTCGCCCCCACCCCCGCCCCCTCCAGGCACGAGCACTTTGGAGTCGCTCTTCTGAGACACCCGTCCCACGCTGCAGGACCGGCTCTCATGGGTAAGACATAACACAACCCCCCCCTCTTTTTTGGACATCTGCCACCATTATAGTATTTACGGTGGGGCAGCTCATTTATCAAATCAGTCCCCCCTTGTTCTCTTTACTTTAGATACGGACTCGGAAATCAGTTGAGCCGTTTCTGACACACAAAGATAGTTCCTCTCTGCACTACTTGAAACTTCTAACTAAGGTATGACCGGATATAGTTGGCTTAGAGTGAATAGCATTGTGGTTTGCTCTAAGTGGTGGTCATTTTTTTTTTTTTTTTTTTTTTTAAAAAAATGTTTTTTTTAAAAATTCTTATGTTCCTTTTTAGATTTGGACCATACCGATTGAAATTTAGATATCCACAATCCGTAACCCTACGACTTGTTTGTGACCGTACTGGTCATACGCTTACTTGCAATACACAGCAGGTAACAGTCCTCACAGACAACCTCTATAGTCCTCAGTATGTTTTTAACGCTGTTCCCGGGCGGCCTGTTACTTTCCCCGCTACGGTTATCTTAGGGACATTTTTGCCCGACATTAAGTAAAGTCTGACTCTACTCTCCTTTAACCCTAGGAGGCTTGCCCATCCCCCCACCCCGTATGTCCTGAAGAAGACCCTCTCTGTAAGGATCAACTATCCTACATCGATTCCTGGGTCGAAACGTAGACTGTTCCTCTACCCATCTTCAACTCCTAGTACCAGCATGATACACACGGCTTTATAGGAGCTTGAACTTTTCTGAACAAGCACCAGACATTGCGGACATTGTATATGACCCTGTTGTGGATAGGGATCATTTTGAACTCATACATGAATTTCAATGTAATTTTGTTTCTATTAAATGTATAGTGAGTCACAATTCTATGCTAACTTTACTACCTTCCTTTCCCTTTTCCTTCTCCCTATGGGCACATAAACTTATGACAAATTAAGTATGTACTCTGATATTCACAAATGAATTACGTGACTGTGACGATATGGATGCATAGTGAATAAAACAATGCATTTCCAAAACCTTTTTTGATGAATCTTTCTCTAAACCTTTTGAAATATTTGTTGATTTTCCTTTTTTCTTACCAACTCCATATAAGTGGGGGACCCCTCTGTTCATAACAATTAACTACCCAGGTCCCTTTGACTTCTGGGTTCAACCCTGTTTTATAATACATACTTGTCTTTGGTCAAGCACTTGATGGCAAAGAGGATGTATGTCGTTACAACATGTGGTATTACCACGCATACCGTTACAACGCAGGTTTTACAACGCAAGTCGTTACAAAGACTTGCGTTGGGGGGCGCTGGATAGTGGAATAGTTTAATTTACTATTCCAACTCCAGTCCCCATGGATAGTAGGGAAGGTGTTGGATAGTAAATTAAACTATTCCCTATCCTACAGCGCCCTCCAGCGCAAGTCCTTGTAACGACTTTCGTTGTAAAACCTGCGTGGTAACGGTACCGCATTGTAAAAGATTTGTGGTAAAGGATGTTCCCCGGCAAAGGAGGTTGCTAATAGCTTCAGGCAATTGATGTGGAGAAGTTGTTCGTCTGCGGACCACTTTCCTCCTGCACAGGAGTCCCCACAGCAAGCCCCCCAGCCTGATTTGCTACCTCAGACTCTATAAACAAGTCTGGGGCTGAGCCAAATAAGGCCCGCCCATTCCAATCCTCCTTTTGATCTAACCACCACCTCATTTCTAGCCTCACCTCCTCCGTGAGGGAGACCTGCTCTGCATACTTTAGACCCTTCCTCAGGTGGGAAGCTTTGAGTCGTTGGAGTGCCCTGTAGTGGAGCGGGCCCGAGAAGATGGCCTGAATAGAGTACGACAGGAGCCCCACTATTCTGGCTACTTGTCGGAGAGAAGTAGTAGCCCTGGCTAGGGTTCTCGGAGCTCTCGCCGAATCTTCGAGATCGTTCTGGTTGGTAAACTTACGGTCTTGTTGACTGAGTCTGTGACAACACAGAGAAAGGTAGTTTGTTTTTCTGGTTTAAGGAGGAACTTCTTCTCGTTGATAACAAAACCCAGGCCTTGCAACAAGGCCACCGCCCCCTGCAATGCCAGCAGCTTCGGAGATTGGGCTAAGAGTAGCAGGTCGTCGAGGTAAATGATGAGGCGGAACCCTCGAGCTCGGACGTACTCCACCACTGGTTTGAGGACCTTGGTGAAGCACCAAGGCACTGAGGAAAGTCCACAAGGGAGGGAAGCAAACTCGTATACCTGATCCTTCCACATGACCTGAAGGAATCGGCGATGAAGGGGGAAGATCAGGGGTGAGGGGGGAAGATCAGGACCGCTAAGTACGCGTCCTTTAGGTCTAAACGCACCACCCAGTCGTCTGGGCTCAGAAGGTCACACAGCAGGTGGATTTCCTCCATTTTGAAATGGCGGTAGACCAACCAGCTGTTGAACTCCTTTAGGTTGATGACCAGGAGTTGACCCCCATCTGTTTTGTTCACCAAAGAAAGGTTGCTTAGGAAACCCCGAAGGTGGAGTGAGGAACGGGTTATCGCCCCTTTGCGCAGTAGGTCCATCACCTCTTTGTCCAGCCGGGCGGTTTGAGCTTTGGCAAAGATGAGAGGGCGTGGGCAAACTTCCTGAACCGTACTCCTGTAGCATTCTATGCTGAACCCCCAGATGGTTTGGAGAACCCACAAATCTGTACTCATAGCCTCCCATTTGTGCGTGAACAGCGCCAACCTGCAACTTGTGGAAAAGGCAGATTCTTACCTGCTTGGGTCTGGAAGTGACCTGGCATTGCTTGCTACCTGTGGGGGCTTGATAACAAAGTGATCTATCCAATTGTTTTTGGCGTAGTTTATTTGAATTATAACTCTATAGGGGTAACAATAAGTTTGTGAATTAACTGCCAGAGAGCAGGAAAGAAAGAGGAAGTATCTTAGAAGGCCAGTACCTTTCAGGGAGCTTGGGACTGCTGATTGGGTCACCTTCTTGTTGACCTTTCCCTGGGACTCTTGGGAAAGATAGTTTATCATGTTAAAGTTGAACACAGCTGGAGTTTGGAAATAAAGAAATCCTCGCCTCTGGTCCTGCCATAGACTTACAAATAACTGAATAATATGATCCTCTAATGTCTCATGAGTCTAATGTTTAGAAAGAGAAACGGCAGCTGTGTTTAATGACCACTGCCGTTGGTATAGGTGGGGATTCGATATGAGATCAGATTTCTACATTGTTTAGTCTGTCTCAGAAATAAACTTTAACAAAGCTAATAAGTGTGGCTTTCATTAGCGGTCGGCAGTAGGTGTTTCTGTAGGGCGGTGACGTGGGCAGGGTGGGGGGAGTAATGTAACGAATTTCGTTGTGCACACTGCATCATATTTGGTGATGCAGTGCGTGCAACGAAATTCGTTTTATTTATTTAAATGTTTACTTACCTGTAAAACTCCGTAATCCATACATTACTACCCCCCACCCTGCCCCTCCCCCTGCCCACGTCACCGCCCTACAGAAACGCCTACTGCCGACCGCTACTGGTGGCTTTGTATGCTGCATCACTGGTAAATGCATGGTTTTTAAAAAGTGCGGGAATCAGTTATGAAGGAAATGGCATTCCTAAGAGACCAAACATTAAGTAGGTTGAGGATTACGATTAACCCTCTCATTGTAGATCTTTCTGTTTCTGATGCAGAGAGG